>NC_088395.1:43552307-43858461 GCF_037993035.2 Macaca fascicularis | reverse complement strand
TTTAAGTTTCTTGGTGATAAAATCAATCATATGTCTTTGGGATCACAGGAACTTGACATTTTCTATCATAGCCCTTGGCCTAGTCCTCCACTTAGTGAATATTCTAAGTTGTCATTTGACAAAATAAAGCATTCTGAGATACTAGGAGTATAAGAACACAAGACAATTTTCTAACTCTTCCCAAGCAAGATACACACAGTATTATTTCCTGGATTTAAATGAAGTAAGCCCCAGAATATCCAGTCTATTATTATTCAGACCAAAGCACAATCATACATTCCAAGACTAATGTTGATTATTCTTTCAGGTATTGTCGTTTACAAAGTGCACTTCACAAACATGAACTGTATTTTCAATGTGATCACAGCTATGTAAAAACATTTTTTAAAAGACCTATACTTAGAAAAAAATGCATCAAAATGAGACTAGTAATTATCTTCTGGAGGGGCAGAAATATGGAAGATACTCATTCTCTCATCTTTTTATCTTAAAAATTTTCCAAATTTTATATAATGTGTATGTATTTTTCATGTAGAAAAATATTATAACATTTATCTTTTAAAAAGTCAACAGGGCAAAAAATTCAGAAATATTATTGCACTAACTTCCTTGACCTTCCATCCTTCAAATATTGTTCTTATTTCTTTTCTTACTGAAGCTCCTAGAGTAAATTCAAATAAAGGATTAGGAAGAGACTGGCCCTTCAGAATTACTTTTAGATCTCCCTTTAGTTCAAACCAAAATTATTTCTTTCCCACCAAATTGGCAACAATAACAACTAGAATTCCAGCAATATTTTTGTTAAATATTGGCTCTCCAGCTGGGCCAATGTTAAGTTTCAGTTATTTATTACCCCCTTTACTGTATGCCCCTCAATCCACTTAAAAAATAGGAACAAAAGAAATTGGATTTTAGGAAGCAGCAAATAAAATACTACTTTTATTTTAAATTGACTTCTGGATATTTGTTTTAGTTAGATATTACAAATTGCCTCCGCAAGGAAGTCATGAGTTAACAATTTCCATCCCTTCAATTATCCTGAGAAATCTTACAAAACTAACTGTAAGTCACTTTAATGTATATATGACACCATTTCACAGGCTATAATGATGGGGACTGTCATAGATGGGCTGTCAGGTTGTTACAGCTGCAAATAATGTCAATAACTGATATGTGTGTTAGGCATGATTCTACAAACTTCTAGGGTCAAGATACAGTAAAGTAGAGAGATGCCCCTTGGTGAGTATTTGTACTTCCAAGGCTGTCAGCTGACTAATTAGAAAACATTTTGGGGTATCAAAAGCATGAGTTTTGAGTCAAGTATGATCTGGTTTGAAGTTGTGCCATTATGTACTCCTAAACTGTCCGAGACTCCGTTTTCTAGCATGTGAACTTGGAAAAATAATAGATATTTGATATGGTTGTTGCAACAATTTAACAAGATAGTGATTTTAAAGACAATGGAGTATGGAAAGAGCTCAATAAATGGAAGACAGTATCATTTATTTCACCCATTGTCAACATTACCAGATGGAAAATTCTGCCTCAGAAATAACAAGATTAACAATATGCAAACTTCATGTCAAAGTCAAAAGGGGGATTGGACCTTATTAAAGATATCCCAGAGTGCACATTACTACTGATGAATTTTAGGATGTGCTAGATATAATGGAGTCCTTGAAATTGGATGAGATTATTTGCTTTCTGATGTGCTTCCTGATAGGTGATAACCTCTCACCATTTACCTGCCAATGTCAAGCAAAAGCTTACTCATTTATGCTCTATGAATTGCTTGTCCCCTCATCCATTATTTGAGCTTGTCTTCTGTTAGGCAGTAAAATAACTGAATAGATAACTGTGACTAATTTTGTGTTTGGTACAGCATCTAGCATATCCTTTGCACGTTATGGATGTTTAAAAAATACTGTTTAACTGATATTTCTCATCAATCATTCATTTGTTCAATCATGCAACAAGTAATTATTGAGTGCTTACAGTGTTCCAGGCATTTGTTAACGGGGACACTATGGTGAGTGACAAACATAAGATCTTTGTTCTCATAGGTTGATATTCTAGTGGGGGGAGACAGCAATTAAAAAGAATAAACCAATAATCAAGACCATTTCAGACAGTGAAAAGAGTTATAAAGATACTATACAGTAGCAAAATGATAGAGAATGTCAGGGTGCTGGGAATATGGAAACCAGTGGTCATTTTCATAGACAATTGAGAATATGTCTTTCTAAGGAAACATTAGAGTAAAAAGAAGAGGGTACAAGATGAGGCAGAAAAGGTAGGCATGGGCTAGATCAATCACATAGGGCTCTGGAAGCCATGGTGTAAGATCTGAATCCTTATTCTGGTTTTAATAGGATAACAATGGAGATTTTTTTAAGCAAGAAAATGACATGATTTGATTTACACTTCAGAGAGAGCACCATGGTAGGGAGGGAGGGAAAAGCCTCCGGTTTTGAGTGTGGTGAACAGATACCAGGTGAGGATGAATGGAGGCAGAGAGGCCAGTCTGGAGGAAGTAATTGCAGCACTCCTGGAAAGAGATGGATGCTAAATTTGTGGTGAAGGTGGAGTGATGTGGTGAGAGATAATGGGACTTCCCAATGAATTGGATGGGGGAAGATCGATGGAAAGAGAGGAATAATGTTTGATTTCTAGAGTGTTGGCTTTTGCCATTGAGTAAATGGTGGTGCTTTTTACTGAGATGGGGATCACTGGAAGAGCAGCAGGAATGTAGGGAGAAATCATGAAAGCACAGAATCTGGAATACAAGCTGATTCTGAGTAAGGTGTTTTGTTTACAGGGAAAATAATATGATATTTCAAAAGCCTCTGATGTCATGTTTTGTAATATTAGATTCTAGTGACAATTTTTTGACCTTACCACATTGTGCTAAACTTAACCAAGAAAATGTATTACTCAAATAATTTTTAGAGAATTAAGAAGCTGCTCTCCTGCATTTGCCAATTTTGCTCTTGTTTCTTCCTGTGCAGATCTGCAAAGCAGCTTGGCACTCTCTTTGTGAACCTGTGTGTCACTGCAGAGACCCATGAGGTCTCTGCTCTCTGGTTCCTGTGGTATGTGAAGCAGTGTGGAGGCACAACCAGAATCATCTCGACAACGAATGGAGGACAGGTATCCATCCACTCCCCCACCGTCCCAATGGAAAAACACTGCTACTGAAATGAAAGATCAGCATCATCCTTCAATCATGAACTGCTGAAGTGGGAAGCAGGCTTGTGGCTTTTACAGCATTACCATGGCAGCTCAAAGTGTTTCTTGTAAGGCACAGTCTGTTGTCAGGTACCCACTGTGAGAACCCAGTTTCCAATGTAATTTTAAAACTAGACTTGTCTCTCTTTATGCACTGTTGCCATTTTCCATACACTCAATTATTATTTGGTAAGTTTGTAGGAGACCATCTGAAGTAAGCTTATCTTGAGCACTTCTTGGAAAGTTTATAAAGGAAAGTCAGAAATGCATTTTCAATTTAAAACACATACTATGCATGGAATTCATTGATCTATTCGTTCATTCAATGCCCATTTCTTGAGCCCCAGCACTGTATAAGGCACTGTGCTAGACACAGTAGGAACAGATTGGAGTTCTTAGATAATCTGCTTGGTTGTCATGTTCTGTTCTTCTCTCTCTCCCTCCTCCTCTTCTTTCTCTCTCTTCTCCTCCTCCTCCTCCTCTTTCTCCTCCTCCTTTTCTCTTTCCCTCTCTCTCCTTCTCCTTCTCTAACCTTAACTGAAAATTAAGGAATAGGCAGTCAGGTCAACTGTGTGCATAGCCAGGTAGAACATTTGGAAGTTTTAGCAAGACTCAGGGCAGGTGAGTACAGTGAGGTGAAATGACTTCGGTGGCTACAGAGGCAGCAGGCATCTGACCCAGGATAAGATGGGCAGCCTGCAACAGAGAGTAGGCTGGTCTGGGGGAAAGGGACATGGTGGGAGGCAGGGAAGTTCTGTGCTTGAGCCACAGAGCAAGGGAAATCAGGCTTAGGTCTGCTCAGGCAAGCTAGGGAAGAGCTTTAGGTACAGCTTCACCAGGTCCAGCTCCCAACAAAAGACTGCAGATAGGACAGACAGCAGGGGTGGTGACCAGAAAGGTGGGACATAGGGGTCATTCTGAAGATGTGCAGCTAAGGTTGGAGCCTGGGAATCTACAAAAGCATAGCTTGTAAAGTAACTTAGAAATCCTGTAATTTTGTCTAAAGACAGCAATTCCTAGTTAGAAAACCATGGTGAAAGCCACTATTCACAGCCTCAAAATGAAATGTTAGGCATCTCAGAGTAGAGATATGTGAAGACAACTAGCAATTTAGCAACTTATGCCCATCTCTGCATTTCTCTTTCACCTCCTTTTCTCTTTCCAGGAGAGGAAATTTGTGGGCGGATCTGGTCAAGTGAGCGAGCGGATAATGGACCTCCTTGGAGACCGAGTGAAGCTGGAGAGGCCTGTGATCTACATTGACCAGACAAGAGAAAATGTCCTTGTGCAGACCCTAAACCATGAGATATATGAGGTAACTGTGATATCATGAAATATATATTTGATCTTCATCCCAGTTTCCTGGCATACAACTTTAAAAACTCTTAGAATCTCCAGAGTGATGTTCTTTGATGCCAATGATTGATGGCTGGCAGCCCTTAGGTAGCTTCAGGATGGGGTTGGTCACAGGAAAGACCATGGAAGGATTAGAGGGTTGGGATTTTCAGCCCCACCCCCAGCCTCCAGGGAGGGGATGAGGCAAGGGGCTGAAGGTTGAATTGATCACCAGTGGCCAATGATTTAATCAATTGTGCCTACATAATGAAGCCTCCATAAAAACTCAAAAGGACCGAGTTCTGGGAGCTTCTGGATATCTGCACAACTGGAGGTTCCTTGAGAATGGCATGCCTGGGGAGGGCATGAAAGCTCCATGCCCCTTCTCACATCCCTTGCCCTATGCACCTCGTCCTCTGTACCCTTTGTAATATCCTTTATAATAAAACAGTAAACATGTTTCCCTGAGTTCTGTGAGCCACTGTAGCAAATTAATCAAACTCAAAGGGGTTGTAGGAACGTCAACTGGAAGCAGATTGGTCAGAAGTTCTGGAAGCTGGACTTGTGACTGACATCTGAAGGTGGGGGACAGTCTTGGAGACTGAGCCCTCAACCTGTAGGATCAGAAGCTATCTCCAGGTAGATACTGTCAGAATTGAATTGAATTCAGAGGACACATGGCTGGTGTCTGCTATAGAATTGCTTGCTTGCTTCATATGTGGGGAAAACCCACTCCACATTTGGTCACAGAAGTCTTCTGTGGTGATCATTGTTGAGTGAGAGAATGGAAAAAAGCACTTTGGTTTGACATTTTTCCACTCAGAGTTACCAAGACACTTAAACAAGTGGGAAGAGGCCACAGTCTCATAGATAATCAAAGTTGAAGTCAACAATATCGCACACTTTATAGACAGTCTTTTTGCCAAAAGTGAAAAAGCTACCTCTAACTGAAAAAAAGGAAAAGAGAACCAGACTATTTGGGGTGGGGGAGGATTTATAAAAACATATAACGGTATTATCAACCCTCTGTATTTTGCTTTTATGTAATTAGAAAAACACAGAAAATATTATTTGGTAAATATCAAGCACCTCCTATGCGTCTGACATTATTCTAGGAGTTAGGAACACAGTCGTGAACAAAACAGATACAATTCTCTGCCCACATACAATTCTCCTTCTAGTGAAGGAGAAAGACCGTAAAGAAACATATAGTTAAAATATAAAGTATGTCAGAGAGTGATAATTAGTGTGGAAAAAATCAAGCAGCGAGGTGGGGAGAGGCCATACCAGAAAGTGGTATGGGAGAATTGGTTATGCAAGTTTAAATAAGGTCCTCAGGGAAGGCCTCACTGAGAAGGTGATATCTGATAGAGAATTGGAGGGGACGAGGGATTGAGCCATGTGGCTCCCTGAGAGAAGAAGATGGAACAGCCAGTGCCAAGGCCCTGAAGTGGGAGCAAGCCTGGTGTGACCAAGGAACAGCAAGGTGATCAAAGCGGCAGGCAGGGCGGGCGCAGTGGCTCACGCCTCTAATCCCAGCACTTTGGGAGGCCAAGGTGGGAAGATCACAAGGTCAAGAGATCGAGACCATCCTGGCCAACATGGTGAAACCCTGTCTTTACTAAAAATACAAAAATTAGCTGGACGTGGTGGCCCACACCTGTAGTCCCCGCTACTCCGGAGGCTGAGACAGGAGAATCCCTTGAACCTGGGTCGCGGAGGTTTCAGTGAGCCAAGATCACGCCACTGCACTCCAGTCTGGTGACAGAGTGAGACTCGGTCTCAAAAAAAAAAAAAAAAAAAGAAAGAAAAGAAAAAGAAAAATGGCAGAACTAAGAGGAGTGAGGGCAAAAGTAACAGGAGGTGAGATCAGTGATTTAATGGGCCCATTTCACGTGTGGCCTTGGCGATGATGGTGAGAAACTTGGCTTTGACTCTAAGTGCAATGGAAAGTCACTGGCGGTTTTGAACTAAGGAACAATAAAGGCTACTTTAGGTTTCAACAAAATCCTTGTCACTTCTTTAAGAGACTGAAAAGGGACAACGGTAGAATGAGAGGGAATCATTGGGAAAAAACAAAAGCAACAGGGCAACAACGTTTAACCGTGCTGCTTTTCTTTCAGGCTAAATATGTGATTAGTGCTATTCCTCCTACTCTGGGCATGAAGATTCACTTCAATCCCCCTCTGCCAATGATGAGAAACCAGATGATCACTCGTGTGCCTTTGGGTTCAGTCATCAAGTGTATAGTTTATTATAAAGAGCCTTTCTGGAGGAAAAAGGGTGAGTACTTTCCTTATATAAAAACCTTTAGAAGAAGGTCCAAGAAACTTGTGGCTAAGGCATGCATTTAAAAAAAAAAAAAAGCCAACTTTTATTTTAGATTCAGGGGTACATGTGCAGATTTGTTACATGGATATGTTGCATGATGCTGAGGTTTGGGGTATGAATGATCCTGTCACCCAGGTAGTGAACATAGTACCCAATAGGTAGGTTTTCAACTCTTGCCTACTCCTTACCTCCCCCTTTAGTAGTGCTTAGTGTCTATTATTTTCATCTTTATATCCATATGTACCCCATGCTTAGCTCTCACTTGTAAGTGGGAACTTGTGGTATTTGGTTTTCTGTTTCTGCATTGATTCACTTAGGATAATAGCCTCGAGCTGCGTCCATGTTGCTGCAAAGAACATGATTTCATTCTTTTTTATGGCTGCATAGTATTCCGTGGTATATCCATACCACATTTTCTTTATCTAATCCACCTTTGATGGGCACCTATGTTGATTCCACATGTTTGCTATTGCGAGTAGTGCTGTGATGAACATATGAGTGCATGTGGCGTTCTGGTAGAACAATTTATATTCCTTTGGGTATATACCTAATAATGAGATTGCTGGGTCGCATGATAGTTCTATTTTTAGTTCTTTGAGAAAACTCCAAATTTCTTTTCACAGTGACTGAACTAACTTACATTTCCACCAACAGTGCATAAATGCTCCTTTTTCTCCAACATCTCTTATTTTTTGACTTTTTAATAATAGCCATTCTGACTGGTGTGAGATGATATCTCATCGTGGTTTTGATTGGCATTTATCTGATGATTAGTGATGTAGAGCTCTTTTTGATATGCTTTTTGGCCACTTGTATGTCTTCTTTTGAGAAGTGTCTGTTCATGCATTTTGCCTACTTTTTAATAGGGTCATTTGGTTTTTGCTTGTTAAGTTCCTTATAGATTCTGGATATTAGACCTTTGTCAGGGGCAAACACCCATTTTGTAGGCTGTGTGTTTACTTTCTTGATAGTTTCTTTTGCTGTGTAGAAGCTCTTTAGTTTAATTAGGTCCCACTTGGCAATTTTTGTTTTTGTTGCAATTGCTTTTGAAACTTAAAGACATGTATTTGCATGTAACTGTTTTGTTAGAATACTGGACATAAAATGTTAATCCAGATTCTAAGGACAATTCTTTTGAATAAAATATATTGGCACAAACTCATGGAATTAACTTTCCTTAGAATATAACCAAGTCTTTGTAAATCAACAAAATGTTTATTTAATCCTCCCACAAAATCTTGTGAAAAAAGGTGAGTAGTCTTTTCCAATTCAGTGTTTTAAAGTATGGGTTTATAAAGCCAATCACAAAGGTTGGGATTCTGAAAATTTCTTGGCTCTCTCTTACTAGTGTCGATTCTACCATATTAAATTAAATCCATTTATTCATTTGCACATTTCAACAAGTGTACTACTCAACTGGGTAGAATATTACAGGGATGCTCACTGAGGTGCTGGATTCTACAATGATGGGAATGTTCTAGAGCTGCTTTAATACACTAGCACCAGTCACTAGCCACATGTGGGTACTGAACACTTGAAATATAGCTAGTGAGACTTGGGAATCAGGTTTTAAAATTCGATTTATTTATTTATTCTTTTTTTGAGATGGAGTCTTGCTCTGTTGCCCAGGCTGGAGTGCAGTGGTGCGATCTTGGCTCACTGAAACCCCTGCCTCCCGGGTTCAAGCAATTCTCCTGCCTCAGCCTCCCAAGTAGCTGGGATTACAGGTGCATGCCACCACACCTGGCTAATTTTTTGTAATTTTAGTAGAGACGGGATTTCACCGTGTTAGCCAGGATGGTCTCGGTCTCCTGACCTCGTGATCCACCTACCTCGGCCTCCCAAAGTGCTGGGATTACAGGCATAAGAATTCTATTTAATTTTAATTGCTTTAAATATAAATGCAAGTAGCCACACACAGACAGCACAATGCTAGAATCTTGTCATATTTGCTCTTATAGCACCCACTTTTCTTCCAAGTGGAGGCCATGTAAGAAGAGTCAGTATCTAAGACTGAGGGTGAAGGGCAGGATGTACTCCAAGGAGGAGCAAGACTGCGGAAAGAAGGTTGGAGGCAAATGGGGAAAGTGCCACAATTTTGCCTTAGGGTACTTTTTCTTGTATACTACTCTTTTTCAGCTGCATCACAGGCTCTTCATTCTCCACGTTGCAGATAATCATGTTGAGGACTGCTATTGGATGGGTGCATCAGTTGAGCAAGTAATCTACTGTTTGCAAAGTCAGTGCAGCGATCTACCACAAAGAGCCCTGTCATTTTAGTCTTTGAATCTAATGGCTGTAACACACTGGTGCTGAATTACTTCCTCTTGTGACCCAGGTCACCCATTTTAAATGACTGGCTGGTGGCAAGTAGATAAGGTTTAGGACCAGGAATACAGTCTTCTCTTAATGAGTGTGAGTGCCTTTATTTATGGAGAGGAACTGTAACTTTCCATTCATGCCTGCAAATCTTTATCTTAGGCCTGCTATGTGCCAGGCAAGTTGTTAGGCACTAGTATCAAAAAGAAAACCCAAGATCTCCACCCTCAAAATCTGACTTGGTCCTTGTTGGTAATGAGCCTTGCATAAGACTTTTAAAAAATGATTGTGGGCAAGGCATAGTGGTGCATACCTGTAGTACCAGCTACTCAGGAGGCTGAGACTGGAGGATTGCTTGAGCCCAGGAGGTGGAGGATACAGTGAATGAGCTATGATTGAACTTCAGCCTGGGCAACAGAGTGAGACTTCATCTCTATCTCAAAAAAAAAAAAAAAAAAGTTTGTTGACATGAGATAGCCTCACCAAAGCATTTGAGATTTCTTTTGAGTTACAACTTTAATGTATTTCTTCAACTGGGCACCTATTGTATGCCAGACACAGTGCTAGGCATTGAGAATTCAAAGGCACTTTTCCTTGCCCAGAAAATCCAGACTCGGGAGGAAGACAGTCATGTAAACTGGTAATTGCACAACAATGTATTGAGTTCTAGGCTATTATAGAAACCCCAAGTAGGGCTCCAGACTCACATCCAATATGATTCCTGCTACATTGATAAGTGTATTCAATGACACTTATTTGAAAGCTTCTGAAATGAAATCTAAAGTTCACTCTTATAACAAGATCTTTGCTTTGCACCAGACTATGAACATCACTGCCAAAGACACTGTAATTAACTAGTAACATAGAAGCTCAGTCAATATGAGGTAACAAGATAGAAGGGTATGAATTATGCAGCCCCAACAATCCAGCACAGTGATTAGCACATATCAGGCACACAGTCAGTAATCACCAGAGTTTTGGTTTTATGTTGCTTTGTTTTGTTTTACATGTTCGGTGTGGCTTGGGTTATTAAAGAGAAGGTAACGTTTTGTATTTTGATACAGACAGCGGTAGCCAACTCTTGATTGCTTCTCCCCTCCACACCCCCACACAATCCCAGCATCATGCTAAACACTGCTTTTGTTTTCTTTTTAATTGTAGATATTTAAGGTGTACTTCATAATGTTTTGATACACATGTACATAGTGAAATGATTTATGGTCAAGCAAATTAACATATCCATTTCCTCACATGGTCACCTCCTGTGTGTGGTAAGAGCACCTGATTGCTTTTAGATTGATTATCCCAGGAAATGCTTCCCAATCTCTTAGTGTGTAACATCTTTGTGAATTGGCAAGGACGGGCCTCCTATTTTTTGCTGGCCTTCCACCGAGACATCCTGTCTAGCCGCCCTCACCGTCAGCACTCCACCCTACACCGGATGCATCAGCCCCTCATTCTAGCCCACTTCTGTGGAAGGGGGAGGCTGTTAGCAATGCATTGAATTCTTGTGGTCTCCTTGCTTTTGTTCATCTATGAACCATTTCTACTTTCCCTTAAATATTTACGTCTAATTTATATCAATTTATGTTTTCAATGGCAGAAGCTATACCTGTTTTTCTAAATTACAGAAGTAAATATAATGACCATAAAACTTTCAAAAAACAAAAGTGTGTGAAAAATGTTTTTCTTCTATTGTTCCTCCCCCTATAGGGCCGCTGTTAAAAATGTAGTTTGTTTATCCTTAAAGATTTACTGTATGCGCCGGGCGCGGTGGCTCAAGCCTGTAATCCCAGCACTTTGGGAGGCCGAGACGGGCGGATCACGAGGTCAGGAGATCGAGACCATCCTGGCTAACACAGTGAAACCCCGTCTCTACTAAAAATACAAAAACTTAGCTGGGCGAGGTGGCAGGCGCCTGTAGTCCCAGCTACTCGGGAGGCTGAGGCAGGAGAATGGCGTAAACCCGGGAGGCGGAGCTTGCAGTGAGCTGAGATCTGGCCACTGCACTCCAGACTGGGTGACAGAGCGAGACTCCGTCTCAAAAAAAAAAAAAAAAAAAAAAAAGATTTACTGTATGCATAGGTAATACAAGTTTCACATCCCTAATCTGAAAACTCAGAATTCAAAATGCTCCAAATTCTGAAACTTCTGAAGCATCGACATGATGTCTCAAGTAGAAAATTCCATACCTGACCTCATGTGATAGGTCACAGTCAAAACTTTGTTTCTCGTACAAAATTATTAAAATACTGTATAAAATTACCTTCATACTATGTGTATAAGATGTATTTGAAACATAAATGAATCTGGTATTTGGGCTTGGGTCTCACCCTCAAATCTCATTATGTATATGCAAGAATTCCAAAATCTGAAAAGAGCCAAAATTTGAAACACTTCTTGTCTCAAGCATTTCATATAAGGGATGGGGATACTCAACCTGTACTTTAAATATATGTGTGTGAGCATGCCTACATATATGTAGAGAGAACTATATGTACTGGAAATACATGTTAAATAATATAATACATATTTTATACAAATATAACTTTAATTTTAAATAAATATGTTAATATATTTTTCCAAAAACATGTTTTTAAAAAAACATCATACATCATACATATCATACTGAAATTTGCTTTTTCCTGTTAACAATACGCCATGGACATCTCTCCAAAGCAGTACATTTAAATCTACCCCCTTTATACAACTGAATAACCAGTATATCATTGTGTGCCTCATCAGAATTTGCCCAAGACATCTGCTGTTGATAGTCATTTTTCATGTTTCCAAGTTTTTGCTATTATACACCATGCCGCAATAAACAGCATCCTCCATCTAGCTCTACATATTTGTATAGGAGCATTTCTTTTTGATAAATGCTGTAGGATGGAATTATCAAGTCAATTGACTTGGGTAGACCTGTGAAATTTTTGTTAGGGTTTCTGTCCTCTCACATCCTTGCCAGTTGATATAAGTTCCATGTTTGTCTTCTCCAAATCTCATGTTGAAATTTGACCCCCAATGTTGGAGGTGGGGCCTAAAAGCAAGTGTTTGGGTTTTGTGGGCAGATCTCTCCTGAACATCTTGGTGCCGTTCTTCTCCCTGAGGTAATAAGTGAGTTCTTGCTGTGTCAGTTCCCATGAGAGCTGGTTGTTAAAAAGAGCCTGGCGCTTCCCTCCCCTCTCTCTTGCCTCCCGTCTCACCAAGTGATCTGCACACGCCAGCTCTTCTTCACCTCCAGCCATGAGTGGAAGCTTCCTGAGGCCCTCATGAGAAGCAGATGCTGGCGCCATGTTTCTTGTACAGTCTGTAGAACCATGAGCCAAATAAATATCCTCTTTCCTTTGTATATTACCCAGTCTCAGGTATCCCTTTATAGCAACACCAGCAGTCTAAGACACCAGCTAATAATATTTAAAAAGTTTTTGTCAATCGGGTAGGAGAAATTACCTCATTTATCTATAATTTGTAATTTTTATCATTAACAAGGTATCATTTTGTAAATTACTTTTGCTCATTAAAGTTTTTTTCTGTTTATATTGCAAATATTTTTTACCAGTGAATCAGTTTTTAATGATTTGTCATAAGATGGTTCCCCCTACTACATTCTATATATGGATTCTTTCTGTTCCACTGATCTTCGTCACTGGGTTCTAAATATTTTTGCAGCTCTACTTACTAAAAAATGTAGACATAAACTACCATTATAGGTATTCCTTAATTATACACAAGTACCTCTGAAAAATTGTATCGTTGTAACTATAAAACATTTGAAAAGTAGACTTTTTAAAAAGCTTAAATTGAAAAACTAGAATCTCTAGTATTTTCTTCCACTATCTAGATGTGCAGTCTAGGTGTACACTCCCACTTTGGAAAGCACAGGTTTATATTATCTAATCCTATGACAGCATTGTACTGTTTTAATATCTGTAGCTTTATAGTATGATTACAATATGTTATACTATGTCAGGTAGGACATTCCCTTATTATTTTTTTCCTTTAATTTTGTCCTTGGTAAACTTCTTCAGTTATTCATCCAGATGAATGTGATTATCATCTCATCAAAGCTCCTGTCTCCACACTCCTACATTACAAAAGCTTCTATTGAATTATTTTATTCTGAACATGCCTCTTTGTTACCTCCCAGAGCTACAATGGCTTTGTTTCTCTCTGAGAAAGTTAGCACTTTGGGGAAAATTTCTTCTACTACCTGAATTATTGGATCCCTCCCCCTACCTACCCCATCCCCCATAGCTTTTCTGGTTTTCTTGTTAGTTGTGAATTTGTTTCTGCTTTTGTCTTTGCGTTTATTCTTTAATAACTTCTTTAAGTGTTTGGATGTCCTTGAATATCACTTCTCTTTTTCTAAGAGTAAGGCCCTACAAAGCTGATGAGATGTTTTTTGTGCATGGGTGGGACTCTTGAGCTTTCTATCTGCAAGTGGCAGAAATCCCTTCTGTGCTGCATAGCTTGTCCTGGCATGAACATGACTTTTCTCTCTGCCCCTTGTCCTTCACCTCCACTAAGTGCACCCACTTGACTCAGAGGCCAGATTCACTCTGAAAAGGAAGTGTCCAAGGAGCCCCTCCATCGAGAAAGCAGTATCTCCACCTTGGCCAGCCTGGCGTCCTATGCTGGTCCTGTCCAGCCGATCCCTACATGATCAGTATGCACATGTTCTTTGATCATATCTTGTCCTATTTGTCTCCTCTCTCTCTTGCCTTCTTATAACAGGGGATTCCTAAGATGGTTCTCTTGTATTTTTAAATCTTGAGTTCTTAGACTTGAAACATTTCTTCTTCACATACTTTAGTCTTTCTCAACATCTTTTCCTGCCCCAGCACATCTGAAGGACATTCAAGCACCCCTCAAGCCAGTGGCTGATTGGGACATTGATTCTAACAGGTGCACAGTGGGGCGGGGTGCAGGAGGAGAGAAAGAGACAAGTTCCCTTTAAAAGGCTTCCTGGTTTGTCTGCTTACACACATATATGCACACAGGTTGGGGAGGTCCTTTCTCTGTTCTTTCTTCCTTATTTTGAAATCTTCATGTTGGGTTTTCTATACAACATTTGCCGCTGAGTCTTCCACAATAATTTTATTCAAACAACCTCAATTTTGTAAGGAAATGATAGAGCAGGAGGAGTGGTACACTGCAGTAATATATTGTTATAACATTTCAGACTCTGCCCTGACATTTTCACTAGTGCCCTGTTACTGTCTTTTGAAATTGTATATACAGGCACACCTCTTTTTATTGAACTTCACTTCATTGCACTTTACAGATAATTGCACTTTTTACAAATTGAAGGTTTGTGGCAACCCTGCATTGAGCAAGTTTATTGGCATCATTTTTCCAACAGCGTGTATTCACTTTGTGTCTCTGTGTCACATTTTGGTAATTCTCACAATGTTTCAAACTTTCATTATTATTATGTTTGTCATGGTGATCAGTGATCACCTTTGATGTTACTATTGTAATTGTTTTGGAGTTTCATAAACAGCACTCATATAAGATGGCAAACTTAATTGATAAACGCTGTGTGTATTCTGACTGCCCAGTCAACCAACTGTTCCCCCAGATCTCTCCATCTTCTTGAGTATCCCTATTCCCTGAGACACAACAGTAATGAAATAAGGCCAATGAATGACCCTACAGTGGTCTCCCCAGTGTTCAAGTGAAAGAAAGTGCTGCACATCTCTTGCTTTAAATCAAAAACTAGAAATGATTAAGCTTAGTGAGGAAGGCATATCGTAAGCTGAGATAGGCTGAAAGCTAGGCCCCTTGTGCCAAATACCCAAGTTGTAAATGCAAAAGAAAAATTATTGAAGGAAATTAAAAGTGCACTCCAGTGAACATATGAATGATAAGAAAGTAAAACAGCCTTATTGCTGATATAGAGAAAGTCTGAATGGTCTGAATAGAAGATCAAACCAGCCACAACATTCCTTTAAGCCAAAGCCTAGATCCAGAGCAAGGCCCCCAACTCTCTTCAATTGAAGTTGAAGCTGCAGAAGAGAAGTGTGAAGCTAGCAGAAGTTGGTTCATAAAGTTTAAGGAAAGAAGCCTTCTCCCCATAACATAAAAGTGCAAGGCGAAACAGCAAGGGCTGATGAAGAAACTGCAGCAAGTTATCCAGAAGTTCTACCTAAGAACATTGAAAGAGGTGGCTACATTAAACAACAGACTGTTTTGTTTTGTTTTGTTTTGTTTTGAGATGGAGTCTCGCTCTTTCACCCAGGCTGGAGTGCAGGGGCATGATCTCGGCTCACTGCAATCTCTGACTCCTGGGTTCAAGTGATTCTCCTGCCTCAGCCTCCTGTGTAGCTGGGGTTATAGTCGCACGCCACCACACCCATCTAACATTTGTATTTTTAGTAGAGACGGGGTTTCACCATGTTGGCCAGGCTGGTCTTGAACTCCTGACCTCAAGTGATCCACCCGCCTCGGCCTCCCAAAGTGGTAGGATTATAGGCAAGAGCCACCACACCCGACCGGAAACAAAAGTTTTTTGATGTAGACCAAACAGCGTTATATTGGAAGAAAATGCCATCTAGGACCTTCATAGCTAGAGAAAGGAAGTCAGTACCTGGCTTCAAAGCTTCAAAGGACAGGCTGTCTCTGTTGTTAGGACTTAATGCAGCTGGGACTTTAAGTTGAAGTCAATGTCCACTTACCATTCAGGAAATTCTAGGATCCTTAATAATTATGCTAAGTCTACTCTGCCTGTGGTCTATAAATGCTATCAAACAGCAACAAAGCCTGAATGACAGCCTATTTATTTATAGCATGGTTTACTGAATATTTTAAGCCCACTCTTGAGACCTATTGCTAAGAAGAAAAAAGATTCCTCAAAGTGTTACTGTTCATGGACAATGCACCTGGTCACCCAAGGGCTCTGATGGAGATGTACAAGGAGATTATTGTTGTTTTCATGCCTGCTAACATAATGTCCATTCTGCAGCCCATGGATCAAGGAGTAATTTCAACTTTCAAGTCTTATTATTTAAGAAATACATTTTGTAAGGCTATACCTGCCTTACAGTCCTCCTGCCTGTCTGATGGATCTGGGCAAAGTAAATTGAAAACCTTCTGGAAAGAGTTCACTATTGTCAATGCCATTAAAAACATTCGTGATTCATGGAAGGAAGTCAATATATCAACATTAACAGGAGTTTGAAAGAAGTTGATTCCAATCCTCATGAGCGACTTTGAGGGGTTCAAGACTTCAGTGGAGGAAGTAACTGCAGATATGGTGGAAATAGCAAGAGAATTAGAATCATAAGTGGAACCTGAAGATGTGAGTGAATTGCTGCCATCTCATGACAAAACTTGAATGGGGAAGTTGCTTCTTGTGGATGTGCAAAGAACGTGGTTTCTTGAGATGGAAACTCCTCCTGGTGAAGATGCTGTGAACATTGTTGAAATGACAAGAAAGGATTTAGAATATTACATAAATTTAGTTGATAAAGCAGTGACAGGGTTGGAGAGGATTGACTCCAATTTTGAAAGAAGTTCTACCATGGGTGAAATGCTATCAGACAGCATCACAGGCTCCAGAGAAATTTTTCTTAAAAAAAAGAGTCAATTGATGTGGCACACTTCATTGTTGTCTTCTTTTTTAAAATTGCCACAGCCACACCAACCTTCAGCAGCCACCACCCTGATCAGTCAGCAGCCATCAACATAGAAGCAAGCCCCTCCACCAGCAACAAGATTACAACTCACTCAAGACTCAGATGATTGTTAGCTTTTTTAGTAATAAAGTATGTTTAAATTATGTACATATTTTAGACATAATTCTATTACACACTTAATAGACTACAGTGTAGTATAGATATAACTTATATGCACTGGGAAACCGAGCAATTTCTTTGACACAATTTGCTTTATTACTATATTCACTTTATTTCCTTTATCTGAAATGAAGCCCACATTATCTTTGAGATGTGCCTGTATTTTGTTCAGGAGGGAACTGAGGAAGACACTCTTATCTAGGATAAGCTGCAATTGTTTCTCCAGTTGTTCTTGACGGGGGAATGAGTCTTTGGAGGGCATGTTTGAAATGAGAGTTTGGGATTCTATGAATTTTAGTTATACATGTCCTCTCTGCTCTGCCTCCAGATGATAAGTATACAATCATGTCATCTGCAAACAGAGACAATTTGACTTCCTCTCTTCCTATTTGGATACTTTATTTCTTTCTCTTGCCTGATTGCCCTGGCCAGAGCTTCCAATACTATATTGAATAGGAGTGGTGAGAGAGGGCATCCTTGTCTTGT
This sequence comes from Macaca fascicularis, assembly GCF_037993035.2. Lineage (NCBI taxonomy): Eukaryota > Metazoa > Chordata > Mammalia > Primates > Cercopithecidae > Macaca > Macaca fascicularis. The sequence continues at coordinate 43,840,963 of NC_088395.1, read as the reverse complement.
GCCAATATTCAAAGGGAATGCTTCCAGGTTTTGCTCATTCAGTATGATATTGGCTATGGGTTTGTCATAAATAGTTCTTATTATTTTGAGATACGTTCCATCAGTACCTAGTTTATTGAGAGATTTTAGCATGAAGCGCTGTTGAATTTTATCGAAGGCCTTTTCTGCATCTATTGAGATAATGATGTGGTTTTTGTCATTGGTTCTGTTTACGTGATGGATTATGTTTATTGATTTGCGTATGTTGAACCAGCCTTGCATCCCGGGGAGGAAGTCGCCTTGATCATGGTGGATAAGCTTTTTTATGTACTGCTGGATTCAGTTTGCTAGTATTTTATTGAGGATTTTCGCATCGATGTTCATCAGGGATATTGGTCTAAAATTGTCTTTATTTGTTGTGTCTCTGCCAGGCTTTGGTATCAGGATGGTGCTGGCCTCATAAAATGAGTTAGGGAGGGGTTCCTCTTTTTCTATTGTTTGGAATAGTTTCAGAAGGAATGGTACCAGCTCCTTTTTGTACCTCTGGTAGAATTCGGCTGTGAATCTGTCTGGTCCTGGGCTTTTTTTGGTTGGTAGGCTATTAATTATTGCCTCAATTTCAGAACTTGTTATTGTTCTATTCTTCCTGGTTTAGTCTTGGGAGGGTGTATGTGTCCAGGAATTTATCCATTTCTTCTAGGTTTTCTGGTTTATTTGCGTAGAGGTGTTTATGGTATTCTTTGATGGTAGTTTGTATTTCTGTGGGATCGGTGGTAATATCCCCTTTATCATTTTTTGTTACATCTATTTGATTCTTCTCTCTTTTATTCTTGATTAGTCTGGCTAGTGGGCTGTCTATTTTGTTGATCTTTTCAAAAAAACAGCTCCTGGATTCATTGATTTTTTGGAGGGTTTTTTGTGTCTCTATCTCCTTCAGTTCTGCTCTGATCTTAGTTATTTCTTGTCTTGTGCTAGCTTTTGAATGTGTTTGCTCTTGCTTCTATAGTTCTTTTAATTGTGATGTTAGAGTGTCAATTTTAGATCTTCCCTGTTTTCTCTTGTGGGCATTTAGTGCTATAAATTTTCCTCTAAACACTGCCTCCAGATAATAAAGAACTACTTAGAATAAGTGACTTCTCATAAAATGTCAGTGTTCAGTCTCTTCTTTTTTACAGTAATGAACTGGTATTTCCTTTATACATCTTTGGATTTATTCTGATTTCTTATGAAAGAGAAAACAGGAAGCCCAAGTATTAACTGCAAGGAAAACCAGTTTTCATTAAATGGTGACCTAGATGAATTCCTAATATCATATGCTTTATTCTTCACAGAAAAGAGCTTATGGTTTGATTTTTTTCAAAAAATGCTGGCTACTTAGCCCTCCTTTGACATCAGTTTGGTTTGCCTTCATATGTTTGGAGTATGACATGCTATATTTGGCCTTTGGGCTTCTCAAGTTTAAAAACATGCACTTCATTATATCTGCAATGGATAGTTTGATAGAGTGATGAATATGCTCTTCCATTTTGCTGTTCTCTAAGATTACTGTGGAACCATGATTATTGATGGAGAGGAAGCTCCAGTTGCCTACACATTGGATGATACCAAACCTGAAGGCAACTATGCCGCCATAATGGGGTAAGGCACATTTATGGTGTTGTGGTTGCTATTCAGTGTTGACAAGGTAATCACATACTATTAACAAATGTGCCCCAAACTTTGTTAAGTGATTTTTTTTTTTTTTACCCAGTGGCACTATTTTTCAAATTCGGCAGTAGAAAACTTATTACTGGTTCTTTTCTAAATAATGTCTTCCAATGAATAAATATCTAGGTAGGAAGCAGAATACCAATAACATTTTGAAATTTTTGTGTTAATTTTCTATTAGCATTTAGTGTTGGGGGTAGAAACATTTTGGTGACCCATCTTTTGTTGAAGGCATGATAAAAAGACCTGACTTGGGGTGTTTTACTAAGAGACTTCTTATGGAGGCTGTGTGGGCATCCATGTTACTTAAGTGGGATGCTGAGATTTCTGAGTCTCAGTAGAGAAGAGCCAAGACCAGCCTAGTCTTCAGCTTTCCAGGGAAGACCAGCACATGGGAAGGGAAGACCAGGATGTTCTGGCCCAGAGAGGTGGTGACCTGGAGTATCCAAAATTAAGATGGGCCCTAGGACATGTATGAGTTTATCTCAGAGAGAGCCAACAGTCAGAACAGGGAGATCAAAGCCAATTGTAAGTTGAAGGCAATCATGGAGCTAGAAATTGAGATGGAATCTAGAAGATTGGGTGCTAGGGAGACACCACGGTGGAGACAAAACCAAAGAGCAAGGACTGGATGAAATTGGAAAGGCTCAGACATAGCCTTAAGTGGGCATTTGAGGCTCAAGGATTATTCTTATTGACCACCAGCTGGGTGAGGGGAAGTGGGTCAGCCATAGTGTTATCCAAGGCAAAAATTATGGCCAGTCATCTACTTCTAGTCACTTGACTCCTTGAAGTTAGAAAGTGCTCTTCAGTGTCAGAAATTTGACATGTAAATCAAAAACTTTGAACGTAAGATAAGTTAGTATATAGTTTGTTTCTTTTGGTAGACTTCTAACTGTGTAAGCTGGGCACATGTGTAGCTACAAAAATGAGGCTAGGATGAAAGCAACCATTAATTTCTCCCCTTTTTCTTGTTTGTATGTTTTAGATTTATCCTAGCCCACAAAGCCAGAAAACTGGCACGTCTCACCAAAGAGGAAAGGTAACAAAAGAAGTGCTGCTTCTTTCGTTTCTTCCTTCCTTTCCCCCGACTCTGTCCCTCCCTCCCTTTTCTCCTTCTTTCCTTCTTTGCTACCTACTTGCCTGCCTTTCATTTTTACTTAACTTTTTAACTTACAGACTGCCTAATTATATGTGTATTGCCAATGCTACTTGTTTGCTATGTTAATTATAAGGGTCTTGTTGTAAAAGACATAGTGCTGATAACTTAAGAACCAAAGTTTTCAAATTAATATTTATTGAGTTTATTGTACATAAGACACTATGCTAGGGGCTATGGAGAATATGAAAATGGATATAACCCAGGGACTGAAAATTTGCTTGTGAAAGAGATAAACCAGGTAGAAAAATTACTGTGTTGTGGGGAAGTCTGCTGTACATAGTACATGAATGATGCATAACAATTACGGATTATAGATACAAAGGGACTAATTTCTCTGGAGGTGGCACTTTCTTCTTGCAATTAGTGTTCACCACTGCCAATTATTTATTCCCACACCACTGCTAATAACGTATTTACCAGGAAAGAGCTCCTGAATTATATTATGATGCATGCTTTCCGATTCCATCAGGGTTCTCCTCCATGACCAGTGTTACCTCTGCACATGGCCAGGGCTGTAGCGGTCTGCCTGGTCCTCTTCCCTAGAAATATCCCCCATATTCATAAGATCATGAAGGTAGGATGTTTTGTCTGATTGGCTCACTGCTGGGTTTCCAATGCCTGGAACAAATCTTTTCGCACTTTGCCTTTTGATCCTGTTTATGGCTTATTCATTTTATACTATAATAAAATTTTATCTTTTTATGTAGTTAAATTTATCCATTTTAAAACCATGGTTTCTGAGTATCTATCACGCATAGAAAAGACTTTCTCATTCCAAGATAATTTTTTTAGAAATCACCCATTCTTCCATTCGTTTTATGGTTTTACCTGTTATATATAAATCTTTGATCCTTCTGAAATATACTTTGGTGTAAGAAAATAATGTAAGCATCCAACTTTATTTCTTTCATGGGCAGCTGTTTGTCCCAGTGCCATTTCATTGAAAAATATCTTTTCCCCGTGGGCTTAAAATGTCCACCTTTATGAATTCGAAATTTCCTTATATATTTGGTTCTACTTCTGTACTTATTTCTTTGCTGTTTCTAGCCATTCCTCTGCTTGCAGCAAATTACTTGATTTGTATAAAAACAAAGAAAAAGACAGAAAGAGAGAGAAGGAAGAGAGGGAAGGAGAAGAACTTAGTCATTTTCATAAACATTTGTTTCATAAACATTTTGTTCATAAACAAAAGGGCTCCTGGATTTAAAATAATAAAATAATACCGTAATTCAGGCAATGCATCACTTTACTTTCTTGAAGACTTACCAGCAATCCTGTGTGATTAATATTTGTGACCTCAAAGATTTAAGACATCTGAAATGGAACAAAATGCCTTGTTTTGAAAAATTAAAATGAAATGTTGGAGTGGAATCAATGGCTCGTGGAGTCTTTTTTATGAGGGGATAAATGCCTCTTTCCCACTTTTTCTTTCCTTCCCTTCTTTCCTTTATTTTCACTTTTGCCTCTTCTCGTTCACAGGTTGAAGAAACTTTGTGAACTCTATGCCAAGGTTCTGGGTTCCCCAGAAGCTCTGGAGGTAAGGCTGCTTCCCAACCCTATACTAAGGGTGAGAGATCTTTCTTTGTCCCCAAGGGGCTAGCAGGGATAGGTTGATGCAAGTTGGGGTCCTGAAGTTCATGTTTTTCCCAATATATTTGGAGAGGCATCTACACAGGACTGGTCAATTTACAAGTGGTTCCAGAGAGTGTGGGTCCTGGCTGTGCTGGTGGCAGGTCAGGGACCTTGCAACATGCTATGGTTTAGGTGGTGCTACATTGTCCCTGAATTCAGAGTTTCTTCTTGGAAGAGGGCATTGGGTCACTCTGCTTCCAGTTCTGTTAGGAGGGTAAAAGAGGGGAGCTTCTACTACCCATAGGAAGATCCTAGATCCTGGCAGCCAGGATGAGGATGAAAAGGGCTTTTTCCCCCTCTTTGGTGATCTTGTAAAAAGGGCAGAGTCTCACTCCTGTACACAAACCTATACCTACCCCATCCCCCACAGTTAAAAAATAAGATTACCTGCCCCTACTCCTGCATGGCCCCTTTTCTGCCTTGTTTTACCCTTGAACATGAGAGATGTAAAGAAGACAGGCTGGCTGGCTGTCTGCCAGTTGAGTTTTCTAGACACCTTTGGAAGTAGCCTGAAAAAACGGTGATCTTCAAATGAATCAAATAGAACTCTAAGGTGGTTAAAGGTGGGATGGGGGCAGGGTAGGGGGCATTTGGTGACAGTCAGAGGGCCCAAAGTACTCATAACAATTACCCATAATCACCTCCCTCATCAATATTTAAAATGATGAATTGGCATTCTCATGACATTCATCAGACTATTAAGTTTTTAATATTTTGACATAGACTATACCACCTTTTGAAAGTGATTATTAAATCCAGTTATCTGTGAAGCATTTGAAGACAATAGAGACCAATGTACAAATGAGAAGTTAATGCATGAAAAAAGTCTAATGAGGAGGCTGAGAATGTTTAACTTGTTAAGCCTCTTAAATCCAAATCTCTGTAGTATATACCATAATCTAGTTGAGCAGCTACATGACTTAGCCCTATTACTCTAACACTTACTTTGCTTAGCTTTGGAGTGACTTGCTTCCTCCTGGTCAAGTTGTTGTGTCTTTCAAATTTGTCATTTTTGTTCACTATTTTAAAGCAAAATTCTCTCCCTCCCTCCTTGCCCCACCATTGCAGATCTTCTGTACTTGATACAGGCGAAACACATGCTCTTGATGTTTCTTGGAATTGTTTCTCAGCAAATAAACTAGAACAATTAGGGGAAACAATATGAATGAGGAATATGCTTTGCTTTTTTGTTGTTGTTGTTGTTTTGTTTTTTTGCTTTCATATACCATTTAGCAAGTTTAAATATAGGCATAGCCTCCAGGCTCAAGGATACTGAGTAAAGTATCAAAACAAAAAATACAGTATATACTCACCAGGAAAAGCACTTAACATCTGTTAATAATTATTAGTTTTCTGTTTAAAAATGCCATTCAATGGTAGAGATTTGGAGAATAAAGAGTGTGGAGTTGATTTAAAAAAAAAAAAAAAAAAAAAAAAAAGCCATTCAAGAGATTTCACCCTGGTAGATATTCAAACTTTTTGAAGTTGCATTCTGAGACACTCCCAGGCTAGAGCAGTTTGTTAATTGAAGTTCCTCCAACAACTCGTGAGATGGGAGTTTGGGGAACTTCAGTTGGAGAGGAAAGCGTTTGTCCTCATATTTTGAAAAAGGCTGATCATTTTTCATTTGAGAAAGTCCCTTTTCCTAATAAGGGTGTGGATGATTAATTCCTGATGATAAAAATAAGTTGGTCCTGTTCTTGTTTGCTCTTGGCATGGAGAGGGCCGCTTGTTTAATTTTTGCTTTGGTGTCTATTTTGTGGAAGGAAGAAATTCCTGGGAACAAGACACAGTGAAAGATAAAGTCCACCCTTTCTTCTCATTGGTTGCAGACAGCCAGGGAAGCTTGCTTAGGAGGTGGATGTAGCCGTCAGGTGCTACGGGGTGTAGTATGGTGATACCACAGAAGACCTGGAGCCACTTAACCCATCAGGCGGAACCTCATAATCATGCTTTGTAAATAGGATGCTTTACAAATGACTGTCCGAAGTCAGCTGTGTGATTGCAATTATTTTAAACAAAATATTTTTCAAAATCTCTCTTTAAAACAAACATTGTTGGCCGGGCGCAGTGGCTGAAGCCTGTAATCCCAGCACTTTGGGAGGCTGAGGCGGGCGGATCACGAGGTCAGGAGATCCAGACCATCCTGGCTAACACAGTGAAACCCCATCTCTACTAAAAAATACAAAAAACTAGCCGGGCGAGGTAGCGGGCGCCTGTAGTCCCAGCTACTCGGGAGGCTGAGGCAGGAGAATGGCGTAAACCTGGGAGGCGGAGCTTGCAGTGAGCTGAGATCCGGCCATTGCACTTCAGCCTGGGTGACAGAGCAAGACTCCGTCTCAAAAAAAAAAAAAAAAAAATTTCTCCCATTCTGTAGGTTGCCTGTTCACTCTGACGGTAGTTTCTTTTGCTGTGCAGAAGCTCTTTAGTTTAATTAGATCCCATTTGTCAATTTTGGCTTTTGCTGCCGTTGCTTTTGGTGTTTCAGACATGAAGTCTTTGCCCATGCCTATGTCCTGAATGGTACTACCTAGGTTTTCCTCTAGGGTTTTTAACGTATTAGGTCTAATATTTAAGTCTCTAATCCATCTTGAATTAATTTTCATATAAGGAGTAAGGAAAGGATCCAGTTTCAGCTTTCTACTTATGGCTAGCCAATTTTCCCAGCACCATTTATTAAATAGGGAATCCTTTCCCCATTTCTTGTTTCTCTCAGGTTTGTCAAAGATCAAATGGCTGTAGATGTGTGGTATTATTTCTGAGGACTCAGTTCTGTTCCATTGGTCTATATCTCTGTTTTGGTACCAGTACCATGCTGTTTTGGTTACTGTAGCCTTGTAGTATAGTTTGAAGTCAGGTAGCATGATGCCTCCAGCTTTGTTCTTTTGACCTAGGAATGCCTTGGAGATGCGGGCTCTTTTTTGGTTCCATATGAACTTTAAAGCAGTTTTTTCCAATTCTGTGAAGAAACTCATTGGTAGCTTGATGGGGATGGCATTGAAAATCATGCTGCTATAAAGACACACGCACACGTATGTTTACTGCGGCACTATTCACAATAGCAAAGACTTGGAATCAACCCAAATGTCCATCAGTGACAGACTGGATTAAGAAAATGTGGCACATATACACCATGGAATACTATGCAGCCATAAAAAAGGATGAGTTTGTGTCCTTTGTAGGGACATGGATGCAGCTGGAAACCATCATTCTTAGCAAACTATCACAAGAACAGAAAACCAAACACCGCATGTTCTCACTCATAGGTGGGAACTGAACAATGAGATCACTTGGACTCAGGAAGGGGAACATCACACACCGGGGCCTATCATGGGGAGGGGGGAGGGGGGAGGGATTGCATTGGGAGTTATACCTGATGTAAATGACGAGTTGATGGGTGCAGCACAGCAACATGGCACAAGTATACATATGTAACAAACCTGCACGTTATGCACATGTACCCTACAACTTAAAGTATAATAATAATAATAAATTAATTAATTAATTTTAAAAAATTGTTTTCTTAAAACTTGCTACGTTGATTTTATCTTTTTGAAGTAATGCTTAATGATAAAGCTTCTGTTTGGTTACTTTAAAAAAGCATTTGAACTTTACAAAGTCTTGGCCAGTTTTGCCTGTTCATGGCAAAAACAAGTTTTTCAGACCAATGGTCGTTTACAAATACCACCATCAACAGAAGTGCTTGCCTGCCACAAAAATGTAAGTTTGTCTGTTCAGCTTCCCTCAAGAAAGCTCACCTCCACCAAAACATCAACCTGATAATCCTTTTTCTTCAACAGACATATTTTTCTGCCCTTTTTTCCTATCCACCCACCCCAGTAAACATAAATCCTTTTAAAAACTTTTCTTGAAACCTTCAGGCACTAAAACTTTTTAATAGGTAAGACCAAAGTAAAAATGGAATTAGACTATTGCAATTTATGAACAATACTTAAGATATGAAGAAACTAAATGAAAAAAAATATCTAAAATCTGAATTTCTTAGAAGCTTATTACCTATGACATTTACCTACCCAAAGACATATCTTTTAAAACATCAGGATAATGCAACTCTATTTCCGAAATACATTGGTTTGACAATACAAAGCCTACTAAACTGTTCGATTTATTCCAGGTTAGATAGCTTTCTCTGTGTCTCCTTCAAGTTTTTGTCGCTCTGTCTTGCAGCCAGTGCATTATGAAGAAAAGAACTGGTGTGAGGAGCAGTACTCCGGGGGCTGCTACACAACTTACTTCCCCCCTGGGATCCTGACTCAATATGGAAGGTAGAGTAAAAGCGTGCTAAGCTGTGACTGAAATCCCCTGCACCTGAATCCAAACCCTAAATAGGTTCAGGTAGCTCTTCTCCCTTGTTTCTCATAAATACAAAAAAAAAAAAAAAAAATACCCCAATTTCCTTTGTATCTTATGAATGAAATTGTGTATCTTATGAATGAAATCATGTATCTTATGAATGAAATCATTATAATTATACATACACCATGGTGCTACTTTTCAATTTTAATTTTTCTGGAAGGGCAATTCCAATCAATATAACCATAGAAGGTTTCAGCATGAGAATAGCATTTTACCCCATTCTTCACGATGTGGTTATTATACATTGCATGCCTGTATCAAAACACATCATGTAACCCATAAATATATACACCTACTGTGTACCTATAAAAATTAAAAATCAAAAAAGAGTAGCATTTTAGGAAGTCCAAGGGTTCACCCACAGTCTCAGAAGAAGTGTCCTTATACTGAGTTAGGACTCAGTAAAACTTCCTCAAATGCCACTGTACAACTGCCAACATGGGGACAAAATTATAAAAACAAAATGAGTTCTAGACTGGGCATGAAGAGACTTTGGTCCCAGCTCTGATTCTACCAATAACCAGCTTTGTCATGCCAAACAGGTCACTTCTCCTTTCTGAACCTCACTTTCTTAGCAAGTGAATGGGAAAGGACAAAATGATGTACAGTGAGCAATAATCAGTATGCTCAAGAAAGTATGAATTTTTATTTTTTTATCCTAGTCCTTAGATGCTGGAAAGTGTGAGTTATTTTTTAACATCCTTATTGAGACATAATTCACATACCATACAATTCACCTATTCAAAATGGTGCACAGTTCAATGGCTTTTAGCATTCACAGTATTATACATACAAGTATGTTGTTGTTTAATTTATTTGATGACAATAAATGAACTAATAATATAGCAGTGATTTTTATGACAATCATAGTATTACTAAACCAAGCAATAATTTAATGCCAAAAGCTTAATCTAAACAGAATGAGAAATGTAAACTAGTGAGTCAAAGACTGTTGAAAGTATGTGGCAAACAGAGGAAATGGCTAATCAATCTGTCCATGAAAACTGGTCAAATAAGGATTAAAACCTGCTTATCAGAAGATAAGGTCAAATAAGGATTAAAACCTATTTATCAGAAGATACATAATAACTTTGGTTGGCACTTTCTTTACCTGCTTGAAGATGGCAAAATATTATCCAAGAGAACATTATGGGGCCAAAGGGCAGCACCTGATAAGCTGCTGGGTCTTTAAGTTAATTTTTAGATATGTTGACTGTATTAGTCCGTTTTCATGCTGCCGATAAAGACATACCTGAGATGGGCAATTTACAAAAGAAAGAGGTTTATTGGACTTACAGTTCCACACGGCTGGGGAAGCTTCACAATCATGGCGAAAGGCAAGGAGGAGCAAGTCAGATCTTATGTCGAAGGCAGCAGGCAAGGAGAGAGCTTGTGCAAAGAAACTCCCATTTTTAAAACCATCAGATCTTGTGAGATCCATTCATTATCACGAGAACAGCACAGGAAAGACCCGCGCCCATGATTCACTCATCCCCCAACGGGTCCCTCCCACAACACGTGGGAATTATGGGAGCTACAATATGAGATTTGGGTGGGGACACAGAGCCAAACCGTATCACTGAGCGTAGAATATGTCAATGGTATTTGTTTCAGTCTGCGTTTATTGGCTAAGTGCCAACCATTTGCCAAGCACTGTGCTGAAAACTTCAATACCAAGGACACCCTCCCTGCTGAGAAGGAGCTGACAGTGTTGAAGGCTAGGGTGGGGATGGGGAGAGGACATGACATCAAAAATTGACTCTACAGTACTGACATATGTCCCTGGGAGGGAATAAGGATAAAAGAGGGCACTACTGTATCACCACTCAGAATGTTAACACTGAGGTAAATGCTGTAATACAGGGGCATAGAGATACCACTGGGAAACACTGAGGCACAGGCTAGCCTTACTTAGAGAAATCTGAGAAGGCTTCATAATGCACATACCACCTGAGGGTTGTAGGAGGCAGAGAAAGGCTATTGGGGATGCAGTCTATGCAGATGGCATGGTATGAGGAAAATGCTAGGATCCTACAGGTTTCTGGAAGGTCTGGGGAAGAACTTTGCATGGATGGTGCATTAGCCCATTCTTGCATTGCTTAAAATAAAGACCTGAGTCTGGGGAACTTATAAAGAAAAAAGGTTTAATTGGCTCACAGTTCTGCAGGCTATACAAGCATGGTGCTGGCATCTGCTCAGTTTCTGGTGAAGCCTCAGGGAGCTCACAATCATGACAGAAGGCAAAGTGAGAACAGGCAAGTTACACGGCGAAAGCAGGAACAAGGAAGTGTGGTAGGGAGAGGTGCCATACACTCTTATGTGACCAGATCTTGTGAGAACTCACTATCATGAAGAAGACACCAAGCCATGAGGGATCCGCCCCCATGATCCAAACACCTCCCACCAGGCCCCACCTCAAGCACTGGGAGTTACAATTCTACATGAGATTTGGGTGGGGACAAATGTCAAAATTATATCAGATGGGCTATGGGTGATATTAAGGACAGAATGGAGAATCAGACTAAAGGGGGAGGAAGGACCCTTTGCCCTATATGACACATTCAGGAATACAAAACTTGATATTTCAACAGAGAACAGCTGTCACTGCATTACTTTTGTTTTTGGCTTTGTTTTAAATCAGAAGTGTGATATGATTAGATTTATGACCACAGAGTGGTGAGTTTTATGCTCAATTTCATAAAGAGTGTCAGGAAAATACCTTTTGGTTTGGGGAGCAAAGAGGACACTTACCTGGACTGGCCTGATCCTGACCACGTGAGAGAAGCAAGATAAATCCCATCGTATCTGGCACTGGGGGTGATACAGTAATGCCTTCTTTTATCTTTATTCCTTCCCAGGGATATGTGTAAGGCTTCCTATAACTACCTTCAATTTGTAGGGTAGACTCTAAGGCACAATTTAGCTTAACATAACTCCCAGCTTGAACAGAGACTACCTGCCCAGACAACTTCTCTTGACTCTTCAGGGCCATGGCATTTAAGATATTGCAATAAGTTTTATATTCAGAGCCCTGGAAGTTCACAGTACATGTTCTAAAGGAAGAGAGAAGACAGAATTAACAGTACAACTTGGTAAAGAACTAAATGTACATTTCTCAAGAAATTTTTCTTCTGGATAGAGTGAAAAAATGATTGTCGTGATTATGCAGTAAAACTCATAAGCCACAAGAAATATATGTGGAGCTGTACTTTGTGATGTCCTATAATCTTTTGTAAATATATACTGTCTGTTCACGCACCTGCAAAAGAAGGGGCAAGTGTTTTTCTTACCTGGTTGTTGGACATTTTTTTCCCCAAAGGAACATAATTTCCAAATGACAAGTGGAGGGAAGCTATCTCTTTGTTTAAAATTAATTCTTGGTTTTTACATTTTCTGATTGATAGTATGATTAGTTCTCTAAGCCTTTGTTCTTTCTTCTAATATTTCATTCTTAGGGTCTAGCCAGGCCTCCCAGAGGTCTCCAACTGGGGTTAGTTTTCTTCATTGGAAAAAAAGTAAACATGTAGTGAAAAATGACATTGTTTAATCAACATGGGGAAAGTCAATCCACCTTCTCTTGCAGGAAGGGTTCCTTCCTGAATACCCTTAGACTCTCTATAATTACAGATTCATTTCATGTGTTGTCATCAATATACTAATACAGATGTTCCTCAAAATATGATGTGGTTATATCCCAATAAACCCACCACAAATTGAAAATATTTTAAGTGGAAAATGCACTTAATACACCTAACCTACCAAATATCATAGTTTAGCTTAGCTACCTTAAACGTGCTCAGAACACTTATATTAGCCTACAGTTGGGCAAAATAATCTAACAGAAAGCGTATTTTATAATAGAGGGTTGGATATCTCATGTCAAGTTTTAAATACGGTATTGAAAGTGACAGACAGAATGGTTATATGGGTACTTGAAGTATGATTTCTACTGAATGTGTATTGCTTTAACACCATCATAAAGTTAAAACTTATAAGTCGGAGACCATCTGTATTCTATATAATATCTCTCCTTGTATTTTCTTCTCCTCTTTTTGATGACTGCAGTCAGAGCAGGTGAAAGAAAACCCACCAATGCAAGCCAGCTCATTTGGTTTTCTAATAAAAGGCCCAGTGGTGTACAGTGTTGACTAAGATGGAGCATGGGTGTTAGCTCTTGACATCGCTTATCAGATATAAGAGAATCCTGAGACAGAATGAATAATGGCGTGTTGATGGTGCTTTCCTTATGGTATTTTTGTCAGAGCAACAATGAACTGCCCCTCTTACAGGCCATGTGCTATGACATTTCAGTCCCTCATATAGCATGTGGGCACTCTACTAGCTATTAAATATTATAGGGTGATGTTACACCAGGCAAAGAATATAAAATGAAAACAGAGACTTTGACATTTAGTAGACATGGTTCAAATCCTGGCTTTGCTATTTTCTAGGAGTGTGGCTCTTGGCATATCACTGAACATTTCTCCAAGCCTCAGTTTCCTCATGTGTAAAATTAGATAATGATAATTTTAATTGATAATAGTAGCTATGTCACAGAGTTATTTAAAAGATTGAAGAAGTAATGCAATAGAGAGAGGAAGTGTAACTAAGTGGTTAAGACTGTAGGTTCCAGAGTCAGATTGCCTGTGTTCAAATATCAACTCTGCTACTTGCTAGCTGTGACCGAGAGCAAATTACTTTGTCTTTGTTGCTGGTTAGGTTCCAGAAAGCAGACCCTGAAACAACGGTTAGCAGACAGGATATATATTAAGGCATGCCCTTAGGATTGGCAGCTGTGGAAGGGAGAAGGAAGCAGGAGTGGGCATAGGGAGAACTTGGGCTGCAATGCAGTTCTAGAGAAGGCCTCAGCTGACCCCAGAGGGAGTTCCAGAACTAGAATGGCCCTTCAGAGTGGGTGGTCTCAAGTTGGAGCTTGGGAATCAGGTATTTACAGCCTATGGTGATCAGTCACTGGATGCAACTGCTACTGGAAGGAGGCATGACCTAGGTGACATAGTTTTTTTTAGCAGAGACAATCTCCAAAGAGGGCTGACATCAGTAGGCCCTCTTCTGGCAGCACTCCCAGCAGCTGGGAATAAGTCTTTCATTCTTGAAGGGGGCCTGCGTGGTTCATCACAATGTCCACCACAGTCTACCTCTATATTCTCATCTGCAAAATGGGGATAATAATAGTACCGACTTCACCAGTACAGGCAAGTGTTCAAGGAATAGTAGTCATGGAGCCATAGTCAGACTCTCAGATTTGTTAAATTTTACTGATGGAAAGGGTCTTAGAAATCAGTGGACCATTCGCTTTAAGAGGCAAGGAAGCCAGAGCACAGTGAGAGGAAGTGATTTGCCAAGTTCACTAGTGGAATAACCACAGAGCCAGTGAGCCGTAAAGGGAGCCATGTGACTGGGCTTATACAGTCCCTCACTTCATGTTGGTGAAGCAGATACATAATTTATGTCCATTAATGTCAGCTCCTTCACCTGCAACTCTTGGTGCAGGAATGAACTTTGGCTTTTATTCCATTTTGTTTGTGACAAGGATCATGCAAGAGCTGGAGGAACCACATAAACGTTATTCCAAAATTGCCAATGTCCTTCTTGATTGTTTAGAATCTGAGGAAGCTGACCAGCGTTGGTCTTTATGGGAAAGCTTTTCTCTGACTCTCTGAGACTGACCACTTTTGCCTCTTTGCTTTTATTCCAAGGGTTCTACGCCAGCCAGTGGACAGGATTTACTTTGCAGGCACCGAGACTGCCACACACTGGAGCGGCTACATGGAGGGGGCTGTAGAGGCCGGGGAGAGAGCGGCCCGAGAGGTAGAGTCTGGGGTCACAGATTATGGGGAAGGAGGCAACTCATGGTCCGGACATGTGGGTCAAAGATATCTGAGAGCCTGGAGACCAACTCTCAAGTAACCCTCATATTAAGACCCATAAAGTACCATTTTAACTATTGTCTCGGGTGAAGTGAATACCTTAGCCCGAAGTAATAATGAAAATACCTAACGTGTCACCCAAGGTAAAAAGAACCCATGGGACAAATGATTAACCTGACTATACTTGAAATATAACCTAGGTCTGATATTCTAGAACCAAACATGCTTCTATTAGGACTCAAAATTCAATTCATTTCACAGGAAACATTTTCTGACAGTTCCTCTGATCTCATCTCTATCTGAGGTGTGTTCACAACTATTAAAATTTATGGTAAGCCTAATGATTGGAACCTCTTATACCACAGGAGAAAGACCTTTTGGTGCCACTTAAAGGTTGAGTGGAGTGTTCTGGCCTTTACCTTGGTGTTTTTGATGGATATCTCAAGAGACAGTTACTTAGTCCTTTATTTAGGGAGCAGATTAGAAGAAAGATGATGTCACTTTTGCTATTTGCCAATGTGTTCTTTTGTTTCAGATCCTGCATGCCATGGGGAAGATTCCAGAGGATGAAGTCTGGCAGTCAGAACCAGAGTCTGTGGTAGGCTGTTTTATTTCATGAAATTAGATATCTTTTCTCCAAAACCCATCATTTGCAAGAAGAGCACACTTGTATATATTCACATACCTTTTCCTAAGTGAGTCAACTAAGTGATTTACCTAATTGATCTCAACATGAATATTTAAATAAGTATCATGGGTTAGGGCAGAGGTGAGAGATTTAGATGAACTTTGATAAATTTGTAGCTGCCACATTCATTACAGATTATTAGGAAAAAATATTTTTTGATGAGGAGGGAGACATTTCTCAGAGACTTCTAAAAATAATAACTCAATAAATGCCAGTCGAATAAATGCTAGCCTGGTGATTCTCAACAAGAGGTAGGAAAAGAAAGGAAAGTGTGTTAGCATCTCCTGTCCAGGGACAAACAGAGGGAATGAAATGGAGAATATTTATGTTAAAATTTTGTTTTTAATATACTCATAATTTTTGTAAAAAAATCCTAGGAAGTTTTCCTGGCTGGAAGGAGGGATGCATAGAGGTTAGAGTGAAAACACACTTTAGAGGACAAGGTCACAAAAGTCAGAATTATTGCTCTATCCTTTTAAGTGTGAAGTCAAAGAGAATAGGCCTGCCACTCCAAAGTCATTCTCTTGGTGCTTCTGCCAGGGATGGTATTGTGGGCTGTGAGGACCACTGATTCATTTACTAACAAGTGTTTATGGCACACGTGTTCTGCATCAGCCATTGTGGCAAAGACACAGCAGCATTTTTTGTGGAGCTCAACATCTGGTGGAGAATGCAGATGATAACCAAAAAGTACAGAATAGTGAAGAAGACATGCTGAGAAAAAAATGCAAAAGGAAAACGTCATCCTAGGCTGGGGGCTCAGAAAAGAAAGCCCCCCTGAGGAAGTGAAGGGTCCAGTGAGGAAGACAGAGTAAACAGTATAAGCAGAGGGAACATCGTGTTTAATGGTCTAGAGGTTGGCAAGAATGGATCACGTTCAGAGAGCTGGAGGAAGTACAGACTTTCTGGAATAAAGTGCACAAGCCCTGTACTAATATCCAATGTTTTCTGAACCCAGGACGTCCCTGCGCTGCCCATCACCACGACCTTCTTGGAGAGATATTTGCCCTCCGTGCCAGGCCTGCTCAGGCTGATTGGATTGACCACCATTTTTTCAGCAACGGCTCTTGGCTTCCTGGCCCACAAAAGGGGGCTACTCATGCGAGTCTAAAGAGAGAAGGTGTCTGCAATCACACTCTCTTCTTACTGTATTTGGAGTATGGGTTTGGGGAAAGAGTTGCAGTAAAGTTCTATGAAGACAAATAATGTGGAGTGAGGCAGGGAGCGTGAAGATAAGTCCAACTCTGACTGTAAAATACATGGTATCTCTTTGTCCATTGTGGCCACTACTTAGTGTCCCTCACCTGGCTTAGCGTTCTGTTTCAACAGTTTCCAAGTTTATTGCCCTCAGAATCTTTAGAATAGTTAAATAGGCTTGTTCAAGGTCCTTGCTGCCCCACAACACACCTTGCCCATGCACAAGCAATGAGTTTTTTCCTATCACTGTGACTTTGTGCTTGTTCTTCCTCTTACCTGTAATAGCCTCACCTTCCCAAGTTCTTTGCATTTGTCCTTAGAATACTGTATTGTTACAGCTGAAAGACATTAAAGACCATTTAGTCCTCACCTGTTTTAGAGTTGAGCAAACTGAAGCCGACAGGGGTGGAACTTAATTACCTAAGAGCTGCAATAAGCCACTGGTATCTCGGGGACTAGAACACAAATCCAACGCCTTTCCCACCTCCCTGGATGTATTCCCCAATTATCCTCCTTCACTCCCTGTTATTGTCACTGATGGTGTCCCCTTGTGTGGATTTACTTTGTGCTAAGTTGTCTTACACTACTCAAATGCTACTCAGTATATAGCCTTAAGTCTTACTGTTTTGTGCAGTGTCTCCAGCTGATTTTAGCTTTTTGGATGGTAGAAATTTTATCTCTTCTTCCTTTTGTATCCTCCATTGTATCTTCATACAAAGAACAGTACACATTTGGGTAATTAAAAATAAAAGTTGATTGACCATATCTGCTGTCTTTTCTTTTGGATAATGACTTTCAAGCTTTGAACAGATCAAATCAAGATCCAGTATTAGGTAAATAATTGTGACTTTAAAGCAGTTAGTCAAAATTTCCTTGAAGCCTGGATGCCGCATGCATTCTGATTGCATGATCTATCATGGTGGCATATGTGTGAGCATGTTGAAAATGATTTATAATGATATGGTAAGAATGCTAAAAGACACAGTTCCTTGCCTTCACTACCCCAAAAAATACCTGTCAAAATAAATGACATATTAATAAGCAAGATGCTTAAACTATTAAGCTAATTATAAAATTTCAGTTGACATTTAATATTCCTTCTTGGTGCAAAGCTTTTTACTAGGTACACTCATTAATTTGAAACTGCAGTTTCACAGTCCATTAAATTTTATTTGGACTATTTTTTAAATGATATCATCATCTCAAAGCACTCATACCTCTCGACTCCCACCGTCAGCTTTCATCGGGATGTCTTTTAAATCCATAAATGGTCATTCTTATACTCTCATTTTAAAAATGAAGCTTATTCTCAGCATAAGTGAAATTGAAGAAATCTCCCAAGATTAATTAATAATAGTATGCAGTTTCTGATTTTACAGTGGCATTAACATGTATGAATTTATGGGAAATTTAGGGACTGTCTTACTCTATTTTGTGTTGCTATAACAAAATGTCACAGACTCAGTAATTTATAGCGAACAGAAATTTATTGACTCATGATCGTGGAAGCTGGGAAGTCCAAGTTCAAGGAACTGGCATCTTGCGAGGGCCTTTTTGCTGTGTGGCAGAAGGCATCACATGGGTGAGAGAGAGCAAGAGAGGGCTAAACTCATCCTTTTATAAGGAATCCACTCCTGTGATAACAAACCCACTGCCACAATAAGAGTATTAACCCATTTATGAAAGTGGTGCCTTCATGACCCAAACATCTTTCATTAGGTCTCAACAAAACCATTGCACTGGGTATCAAAGTTCCAACACATGAAGTTTGGGGGATACATTCGATCCATAGCAGAGACTAAATGGGAAAATTAAAGAACCCACCAAGATTTTCTTTGTAACCACGTTTTTAAATCTCTCTAAAAATGTACATGGCATGGGGTGTCTTCAGCATCTTCTCCAAAAAACTCTCCCTAAAAGTTGATCACATTGTTAGCTCTAATGCATCTGCTAAGAAAGAGTCAAGGGCTGGCCACAGTGGCTCACACCTGTAATCCTAGCACTTTGGGAGGCTGAGGCAGGCAGATCGCTTGAGCTCGGGAGACCAGCCTAGGCAACATGGTGAAATCCCATCTCTATAAAAAATGCAAAAATTAACCAGGCATGGTGGTATGTGCCTGTAGTCCCAGCTACTGGGGAGGCTGAGGCAGGAAATTGAACCTGGGAGGCGGGGGTTGCAGTGAACTGAGATCACACTCCAGCCTGGGTGACAGAGTGAGACTGTCAAAAAAAAAAAAAAAAAAAAGGAATCGCCTTCTCCAAAAATGTCCTAGATCACTCATTCTCCAGCTGAGTGAGGTGCCCCTTTTCTTTGCTTTCCCAATGTCACATACATTGACCTCTTGTTCTGTGCTGACCACATGATATTGCAATTGTGTCATCTTGTTAAGTTACATGATTTGATTGAGGTGCCAAGTTACGTTAAATATCAGTTACCAAGGTGAGTCCTGAGATAGACAAAAATAGAAAACTTCAAAGGAAAGATATTAAAAAAAAAGGTTTTTTTTCTGTTGTAAACCCTCATCAGTTCTGAGAATATAAAAGTAGTGGAGAGGGTTTTCGAAGGGGCAGATTTGTAAAGAGATCTCTTTAGAGAGAGCTGCCATTCTCTGGGTCCAACACAGCACAAAAGGGAGGGATGGGGACGCTGCCTTCTCACTCCGAGTCTAGCGAGAGGAACATCAAGAAAACCCCTTTGAGAGCTTGACACACCTCTGAAGAATCAAAGCCCTCAATTCTGCTCGAGATAGTTTTGACCAGAGAGTTAGGGGCTGCCACAGCAACTGCCGGAAAATATATGCTAAGCAGGGATTAAAATTGTCTACCCAAAGGAGAGGCACTGCCTGTTTTGTGGCAGTCAAGGTAACAGCCAGAGGGAGAGTCTCTGAAAAAAAAAAAACACCCAAAAGTGTCCTCACAAGAAAGAGTTAGTTCTCATAACAGCCAGGTTTGGATCATATAAAACTATCTTATAAGAAGACCAGTCAAGTAGGAGTGTTCAGTAAACCACTTTCCCTCATTTCTTTCCACACCCAACCCAGAAAGTCCCAGAATCCATGGTTTAAGCTAAGCAAGGAAGGAGTACAGAAGGAAAGGAAAAGCTTACCACATGCCCCCTGCAAGACTGCACCGTTTTCCCTGAAGCTGGTCTTAACTGGAAGAGGGGAGAAGACTGAGCTCTAAATCAAGTTCAGAGACTTGATTATTCCACAGTATTGGGCATCCAAATTACTGAATTGAGACTGTGGTTTGTGACTCCAGGAAGTCATAGGATTGTCTCTTATTTAAGAGCAATTGATGATAGAGTCATAGACCTGCCAGGGTTTTCAAATACAAGAAATGGAGAAACTTCTCTCACTGAGCAGGTCTAAATGAACAGTGGAAGACAAAAAATAAAGTGATTTATTTACATCCCATTCAATACGCTGGTATTATTATCATCTATTCTTGAAAGCAGAGATGGTTTTCTATTCATCTTTTCATCCTCCGTATCTCCTGTGGTGCCTAAGCCATCATAATGTCTAAAAAATAATAGATGAATGGATTCTTGTAATTTTTATTTTAATTCTGAATTGACAATCCTGTTATACTTACTCAGCAAACAGAACGCTCCTATGCTGTTTTGTAGAAAGCCAACTTAAATTTTTCGTCATACTCATTTTGAAGCGTCAATTGTCTTCTTTACTATATGTCAGTTGAGATAGCACTAACTGGTTGGATACAGTTTCCTTCTTGGGTAGACTGATGGATCTAAAGCTATGCTTTTCAACCATGAGTGTATAACAAAATGACGGGGGACTTTGGAAAGACCCCTTGTACCTAACTAAACACATGAAGAATTGAATATAGCAGGCTGGTAGGTGGTGAGTGTCTTCACAGACCTTCTCTGTGAAGGTCATAACCAAGCGCTAAGAATTACTGGTTCAAAGATGCAGTAAAGCTTGGAGATCTGGCATTGAGCTTTTTTCACGAGACTGCTGCTCAGCCTCCATTCTCTTTCACTTACCGAGCTATATTGGAGTAAAAAAAAATATGCTAATAACATACTTAGAATAAAAGCAAACAGTGTTGCTCCCTAAAAGTTAAGCATCTGGGCCGGGTGTGGTGGCTCACCCCTGTAATCCTAGCACTTTGGGAGGCCGAGGTAAGCAGACCACTTGAGGTCAGGAGTTCAAGACCAGCCTGGGCAACATGATGAAACCCCGTCTCTGCTAAAAATACAAAAATTAGCCAGGTGTGGTGGTGCGTGCCTATAGTCCCAGCTACTTGGGAAGTTGAGGCAAGAGAATTACTTGGGAGGTGGAGGTCGCAGTTAGCTGAGATCGTGCCACCACACTCCAATCTGGCAACAGAGCAAGACTCCATCTCAAAAAAAATTTAATTTAATTAAATTAAAAGTTAAGCATCAATTTAACAAGTTAAAGAGTGATACATGTTTCCTGGATCACAAGAACTACTTGATTAGAGAAAGACTATCTTGATTGGAAGGCATGGTTGTCTTGAACTGGGTAACCCCCACAAGTAGAGCCTCAAACAAGGGCTTTTATGGAGACCATTCACTCTGGAAAGTGATCCCAGGGAGCAGAACTGTGAAACAAAGAAGGTGGGAGAACCAATCCAAGGGTGTATTATTGAGCTGGTCACTGCTGTGGGATACAGGGACTCAGTCCTTCTGGGGACCCTTTGAGGAGTCTTGCACAATGTACCCTAGAATAGTTAAAGTGTTCCCTGGAATGTTAACTCCCTTGAACTTCCAGGTTTGCCCATGAATTGGAATAGCCACTGGGGAAGGTGCTGATGTCAGCTTGCACATCTGGTTGCCGTGTCAATGGCTAGAGTAAAAAGATGGGCTGAGAGGATACAGTGGTGCCTAAGAGGTGTGATGTATAGGAACCAATATACAACTTAAAAGAATTTTATTGAAAGAAGCACGGTATTTCATTTATTTATTTTTTCTTTAAATTTTTTTTCTTTGTCCAAGGGAGAGACATGTTGAATCTTAGAAAAACAACCTGTTTACGTGACAGTCTCATGGATATTTTAGTTATAAAGAGAACATCTCAATTTGGGATCTTTAAGGCTTTACAGCTGGGATAAATCCCATCTATCGGTAAGGTCTCATGCCAGAAAGATGTCTAGGAAACATTGAATGCTTGCCATGCCTGTGTTCCCTTTTTAAAAGGTGGTCAGAAATGAATCTTTGCAGAAATGTCACCTGGTTTTTTGACCCTACTAACTGGCCACAACTGATTGGACTAGGATTGATTCCTGAGTCAAAGCCCTCTATAGGTGTCCAGTGGTCCATAAGTTGATCTGGCTAAAAGCCTTTCTATGACAGTGGTGAAGACAACGTTGATACAAGGAGAGAGCAGGTTAAGTCACAGGGAATGGGAGAATGAAGCCCAAATCTGAGTGGCGGCTGTGCCATGTGACCTATGGTGGCATCTCCATAGAAATGACCAATGCTCTGGGACATCATGAGATTTGAATGAACCACAGTGGAGCTGATCTCCTCTACTTCCTCACTGCCCCTAGTTTTCCTAAGGAAACAGAGTATACCTAACACAGACATCTTTTCTCTGCCAACAGTCACCTGCCCTCCTGCCTGCTTCCTTTCAAACGTTAACTCTGCTTGTCCCCAGTTACTAGTCCTCTGTCATTGCATACCCTTTAAGATCTTGTCTCCTGGCCAATATGTTAGGATCGCTTTACTTCCTTCTTAGCCTTGGCCTCAAACTAAGAAGGACACGTCTTATACAAAAGCAATGGTAGTTTTCTTACCCACTCCTCATTTCAATAATGGAGTAAATCTTGCAACCAAATAGAATAATCTAGAATGTTCTGGACTCTAGCGGAATGTGTAGAGTTTGTGGAAAAGGGTTCCTCGCTCTTAAAAACAGACACGTGAGAAAACAGACGCATTCTATCTTCCTTGAGATGTTACAAGTATCTGGATGTGACATTTATAATTGCTGCAGCCATCTAATTTTCAGGCCAAGGATGAGGTCCATACACAGAGAAGGTTAAGGCCAAAAACGTTACAAAGAAATCAGACATCAGCCCTGATACACCCTTCTCCCAGCCTATCCAATTTTAGCAAGTCTGGTCATATGAGAAATAAATTCAACCATTTTGAATACAGGCTTTCTGTTACAGTACAGAACATCCTAAAAGACCCACCTCACTTGACACAATTTTAAGACCTTCTTATAAGATTGTCTTTGGATAACAATAATGCTTATTATTAATTATATTATTATAACAACTGTTACTTTTATTAAATATTAATTACAAAATGCTGTACATCATCTTATTTTATCCTGATTCCACTCCCATTATAGGGAAAATCCACCCTGTGAGACACTTAGTGATGTGGAAAGTAGGCTTCTGTGTGGTAAGAGTGAAAGCAGTAGACTATCTAGGAGGCCTGGAAAGTTAGTTGTCCAAGCCAGAGACTCTGGTGGCTTGGTCTAGAGTAATGCAGATACAGATCCATGGAGATCCATGAAGATCCGAGTGGAGGTGTTGAGTAAGCTTTTGGCTATGTATATTAGAGTTCCAGGGAGAGGTTGGGGCTGGTGATATAATTTGGGAAGCTGTGGGATTGAGTGTAAACAGAGCAATAGTTGAAGATGAGCCCTGAGACACCCAACCATTAAATGTGAAACGTTCAATATCTATTTACTCAATTATAAACAGCTGTGATCCCCAACAGACATATATATCTAAGAGCTCTGACAAATTATGTACTCAGATTGCAGTGATTTCACTGTAATCATTCATTATAATCTCCACTATTGCAACTTTTCAGCGATTATAGTAAGCTGATGTAAAAAAGTGAGTAATAATTGTTTTAAAATTTTTAAAAAACATTTCTGTTATATATTTCTGGGGTTTGGACACCTGGTTAAACAATCTGCTACTGTATTTATGTATTTGCTTATTGTCTGCTACTTCCCAGAGAATTTGAGACAACATCCAGCAACACATTTAAATACCAAGTTAACAAAACAAAACAAAAGGAGATGGTGTGTGAGCAGTAAGTGGATGAGCAGGTGGGCACAGGGAAGGCCGACTGCTGTCTAGGTAGGGAATCTGAAGGACTCCAGCAAAGACCCATTGACCAAGACCTGAAAATGTTTTTGTTTCATTTTATCACACTGTCTGAAATGTCACTTCAGAAATCCTCTTAGACTGGGGTCTATCAAAATGCACCTTTGGCCCACCAAATGGATTCCTGGCACGTCTCACTTTAGTGTTAATAAGCTTTACCAAATTGTGGTCAACTCAGGGAAAAGCTCAACTCAGGGAAAAAGTCTACTCCAAAGATGAAATTCTGGGCAACACCAGCACAAGGTGACTTCAGGATGTTGGAAGACTCAATGATTCTTCCTTCCCCATCACCCTCTGAACTCTTCTTTCTGTTGGCCTCCTTAATGTCAGCTCTTCCTCGTGTTTCTCCGTGATTTCCTCTGGAGAGCTTTCAGTGGGTGACTGTCTCCTTTTTCAAGATCCTGCTGATGGTAAGAAGAGGACTCCAAATATGTCCAGTACTTCCCAGGGGTCAGCAGGCGTGCTAAAATGACACTTTTCATAGCTTGACCTCAGAAGGTTGGGTTCCCTATTTGAAACGGCTCTATGAAAAAGTGGATGGGCGAAAAAACTAGAACAAAGATAGGAAAGTGGGGAAGGCTCTGATAATTTCTATAGGCCTTTGGTCCACCCAGCTGACTGTGGCCCAAGAAACTTCCCCTGGGGCTTGTACCTGTGGGAAGTGATACTCCCTCTGCCTTAGGTGTCCTACCCTGTCGTCAGCCTGGAGAATTTCTACATTTCGTCTTTAGCCACTCAGCTCCAGAATTTCCTTCTTTGAGAAGCCAATGAGAGGAGAGTCACCTGGGTCCAGTGAGGCTCTTTCTCTACCCCAACCCATCCAGGCTGGCAGTGCCAAAAACGCCATATGCCCAGCTTAGTAGGTTGAGCCAGATAGGCAGGCAGGGAAGAGCAGCAGGGTCCTAGTGTTGCTGGCAGATTATTCAATCGAGGCTCTGCAGAGGCTAATCCAGGTGGATTCAAGGGCCCAGTATTCAGTAGGCGTGCAAAAAGTCATATTCCACCAGGGAGCAAGACATTAGCAGCACCTGGGTGCCAGTCATATCCCTGCCCCAAAGGGATCTGTGATGAAGACAGGTTAGTTAAGGTGCCCAGTGCAGACCACAGGCCTCGGACTGGATCTCAGATCCCATCCTCTCTCAGAGATGGGTCTGCCTCAGGGTACACGACCAAGGCTCCATGCCCAGTAGCCATTAGCAATTCCTTATCCTCTGCTCCTTATGTGTAGGGTTCTCCTGTCTGAGCCTAAAAGTGTGTCTTTCCTAGATTTCCTGTTATTATCCTCTGCCAACCCATCCCCACCAAGACACCCTGGACCGGTTTGCCTGAAACCCAGACTGAGGATAGCTAAGTCCTTGTGTGGCAAGCCCATCTTCTCCTCTGTTTCCTGACCACTAAGGCTGTCTTTTCCCTTTGCTCACCCTGCCCACCCCACCATATTGAGTCTGTCCCAGGAGAGGGCATTGTGTCATGCATGGGCCCCCTTCTCCCTGTCTCAGAGGGACTGCTGTGCAGAGCCCTCATTTCCCTGGATGCCGATCCATGAAGGATGTGATCTGCTGAGTGCTCAAAAGCACCCACCTGATGCCAAACGACCCTTATATTATACCAATACTGCTTTCTCTCTTTACCTAAGCGGAAATTTTTTACTACAGATTCATGTGTGGGAGTGGGGAGAAGGTTAGCCCAACTCTGAGAAGCCAAGGGCACTATTCCTGGGTACACCCAGTGTCAGTCCTAGCCCTTGGAGTAAGCTGGAGCGAGACTGGATATTTTTTTTCTCTTTTCTGTGCTTGTTAATTTTAATTTGTTAATTTTGCATTTCAGCCAGATACCCAGCTTCCCCTAGAGGCCAGACTTGTCATAAATGATCGGATGAAATAAATAATGAATAAATGCTTCTCTCTTGGATTCCAATTTAAATCGAAGGAGCCCTGGTGAGATCTGAGGACTGGTTCTGTCAATTATTTCCTCCAGACTGACCTTTGGTTACTAATTGGCTCATTTAAATTCATTCTTTTGAGGGCATGTTACAATGGAAGTGAAATAATTAAAGAGCAGAAAACTTGAATTTGTGGATGGATATGTTTGAAGGTATGTCATTACCGTTATGATACTGGGCACCATATGAAATTGTGGTCCTGGGAAATGACAGTGGGTTTTACTTTTTCTCACGCAAGTGATGTCTCATAGTAAAACCTGGATCCTTGATCCCTGCTTGCTTATCTCTCTATCTATACCAAAAATACTGGCATAAGACAGTGCTTGCCTTTTTCACATCACATCACACAGAAAAGAAAAATTGATTGCATTTGTTTTGGCACACTGGGTAAATGGATACAGTTATTGAATGCATGGAAGCTAGTAGCTTAGGGGCTATGGCCACCCAAGTTCCTGTTCCTCTGGCTGGAGAACTGATGGCCTCTACATAGATACCACCCATTTGTGGTGGGGTCTATCATTTGGGGAGACATTAAAGAAGCATTTCAAAAAATACGTAATTTTGAATCTTCATGGAGGGAAAACAAAAGCAGTGATAAGAGCATTCTTTCATATGTTTGTTGGCCATTCGTATATCTTCTTTTGTGAAGTAACTCAGGAATGGAAAACCAAACATCATATGTTCTCACTGATATGCGAGAGCTAAGCTATGAGGACACAAAGGCATAAGAACGATACAATGGACTTTGGCGACTTGGGGAAAGAGTGGGATGGGGGCAAGGGATAAAAGACAACAAATACTGTGCAGTGTATACTGCTTGAGTGATGGGTGCCTCAGCATCTCACAAATCTCCACTAAAGAACTTACTCATGTAACCAAATACCACCTGAACCCGAATCGCTTATGGAAAATACTTTTTTCAAAGCAGTAATAAGAGATTATAATGGAGAATTAATTGTCAGGGAGAGGTTCTCAGGAAATGCATCTCTGAGGAAGTGCTATTTCATCCTTTGGGAAATAACCTAAAGGATTTAGCCAACTGAAGAATGGAGAAAAGAACCTTCCAGAGAGAGGGAACCAAGACAGAAATTAACTGGATATATCTGAGGATTTATGCGAACTAGATGGCTGGAAGGTTCTGAGGGAGAGTGGAGTGACTCGAGGCGAGGGCAGGGAAACAGGCAGAAAAAAGAGCATGCAAGGCCTTGGGAGCCACAGTGCGTCATATCCAAAGTGTATTGAGCAGCTATTGAAGGGGCTTGAGTCTGAACTGACAGGATCAGATTTGCAGTTTTAAAAGATCTACTTGGGCTGCTCAGGTGGTGTAGTGAAAGGAAAACCAGGGCATTTTAGCAAGAGATGGCTAACCAGAGAGAAGTTACTAGTGGAGAAAAGTAATTAGAGATGTATTTTTGAAATAGAAATCATAGTAGACCACAAATGGATCCTTTATTTTTTTAAAGCTATCATTTATTGTTAGTACTGTAACAACTTCACTTATGTGATCCTATTGAATGCTCAGAACAACTGAACAGCTAGCTCCATTTAACAGATAAGAAAATGCATGTTCAATACCAAGATTCAAACCCAGGCCTAGCTGGCTTCAGAAACCTGAGCTTTTAACATTTCCCCTTTCCTACAAAAGAGGGTGGCTTAACAAAGTATCTGTTTCTAAAGACAGTTCTTAGGGCTAAGAAATCAGAACGTGCCTTTAGGAATAATAAGTATTCCTAATTGTGTGTTAAATGTAGGAAGCTGAAACCAACAGACTTTCCTGTCCCTGAGCTAAACAATACTGAACCAGTCAAAATAACTTGGCTACTTGTCCCAGGAAATACTTGCTCCTGGAATACAAAGCTTTGAAGTAACAAAAATAGATTATTTATCAAGACTAACAGCTTGCTCATCAAGACTCGCTTTAAGACACCACTTTACTTTGCCTCCCAATCCACAACTACTCTATCATAAACTTTTCCAATTCCAACCAGTTTTTTGCCTTGCAAGATCTGCCTTAAAAACAACCCCCAAATTGAAAACCCTGTGAACCCTTTCCCAATTTTTCCACTTTGAGACACTAGTAAGACTGTCAATGCGAGATGTTCTCCCTTATGCAGTGTGTCTGATAAACTTAGCTTTTCTTGATTGACATGTTTTCTGATGATCTTTTGGGAAGTCAATGATTGGCAAGTGCCTGGTAGGACACTCTTTCTTTGGGGCTTGGCCACCTAAAGGGATGTCTGAGCAGGTTCATGTGAAAGTCCAGTATTCAGTTGTGTGCAGAGTCTGAAAGAAATTCAGTTATTGGTTTAGAGAATAGAAATTTCTCTTCTGTCGTTTATTAAAGGTACAAAGTTGGAATCTAGTTTTGTGCTTATGTAAGACAAATACATTTGCTTCTCAGGATCCCAGATGCAAGCCTTTTTGTATGTAGAAGACAAAGCTGGATAGAAGCTATATTGGGGTGTGTGTGTGATAGGGAAGAGGATAGGTATTGGTGGAAGCAGGGCAGAGTCCATGTGGTTTTAAATCATTAAAAGTTATAGTTGCTGTTCCAAATTCAGGTACCTGGAACAGCAGGGATTTGAGGAAAGACCAATTGTGGCATTTAACTCTTGGTTTTCAAAAATATTGAGGCCCGTGTGGTAGGCTAGATCATAACCTGGCCAAAGATGTCCACATCCTAATCCTGGGGCCAATGATTATGTTACCTTACATGGCAAAGGGACGTTGCAGATGTGAGTAAGGATTATAAAATAGGGAGAGAACCTTCGTGGGCCCAATGTACTCACAAGGGTTCTCTTAAGAGGGAGATAGGAGGCTCAAAGTGAGAAGCAGATGGTGCATCCATGGAAATAGGAGATTGGAGTGATGCAGCCACAAGCCAAGGAATGCCAGCAGCCTTTAGAAGCAGAAAGAGGCAAGGAATGAGTTCTTCCTTGGAGCATCCAGAAGGAACCATTCCTGCTAACACCTTGATTTTAGCCCTATAAGACTCATTTTGAACTTTTGACTTCCAGAACTGTAAAATAATAAGCTTGTGTTGTTTTAAGCTACTAAGCTTGTGCCAATTTGTTACAGGGGCAATAGGACATTAATACAGAAAACAAAATTAAAATGGCTGATATAGCAAAGGTGGTCAGGCTGCTCGAGAGAGAAGCTGACTTGCCCTCACTCCCTTTGGGCTGTCTGAACTGGCCCCATCTCTCAGCGGACTTACCTTTCAGATGTATCCTCCAACCAGTTCTACATGGTCTAAATATAAGGCCCATCTAATACCAGCTGCCTCGTTGGCCCCATCTAGGGGCCTCATACCTGCATCTTCCATGTTTGCTAGTTGATGTGACAGAATAGTCTACGGTAGCCAGATGGATACACGACACCAGGCAAACAGACCTCCTTTGCTCATTTTCTTAATGTAAATCTAATTCACTGCAAGATGTATTACATATTTAGTGTATGTCTGGCATAGGGTACACAGTTTACCAGCTTAGATGTTGATCTTGCTGAAGACAGAGTTGCCAAGGTTTAGTTCCACTGAAATCCCATCTACTGAACCCACAGGACACTTATGTACCATTCCAGATGCCAGCCACTATTAGGTGTATATTTTCTGAATTTGTACAGCCCCAGATAACCTAGGGTGCTCTGGGGACCTCTAAGTCCCAGACTTAGAGGTCTACACAGTGCCTAAAAGAAACACAATTTTGACGCCCAAAGCTTAAAAGTAATGTAAATATTTACTATACCACACAACTCCTAGCCAAACTTAGGAAGCTTCATCCCTCCCTCCTTCCCTCCCTCCCTCCTTCTTTCCTTCCTTCCTTCCTTCCTTCCTTCCTTCCTTCCTTCCTTCCTTCCTTCCTTCCTTCCTTCCTTCATCTCCTTAGGTTGTCAAAACAGCTTTTGAAAACCCCTTCTTCTCCCATCATTCTCAGCAAACTAACACAGGAACAGAAAACCAAACACTGCATGTTCTCACCCCTAAGTGGGAGTTGAACAATGAGAACACACGGACACAGGGAGGGGAACATCACACACCAGGGCCTGAGGGGGCAAGAGGACGGAGAGCATTAGGACAAATACCTAATGCATGTGGGGCTTAAAACCTAGATGATGGGTTGATGGGTGCAGCAAACAACCATGGCACATGTATACCTATGTAACAAACCTGCATGTTCTGCACATGTATCCCAGAACTTAAAGTAAAATCAAATAAAAAGAGAAAACCCCTTCTTCTCTCCAGCGGCACTCCTCCACAGCCCCAAGTTGCCTTTCTGAAACTGTCTTCTCCCCAGCTCCCTTCTGCTTTCCCCAGCTCCCTTCTCCTGCTTTCCCCAGATTACTTCCCTGCCCTTTCTCAGGTGAAAGCGATTCTACCTGTCTCATCTCCCGCCAATTTTCCCTTCACCCATTACCCAGATGCACACAACAGAGGCGGAAAAACCAAGAAGTTCTAACAAAAAACCTTCCTGAGAGATTAGGGCAGAGGAAAGGCTGCAAATATTAGATATCAATATTGATCCGTGTCACAACTGAAAACAAAGTAAGAGAGTGCAGGCAAATGTGTTGGAGGAAATTCTGGGTGGAGGTGACGCTTCTTAGTTTCCCCAAGGGCGAAGTTGTCTTGAATACTTTCGGATTTCCACTAGAAGGAAACAACACTATTTGGCCAGAAGATGGCACTCTTTTAAAACAAATGGGCGCAGCCCCCTAGCACAGGGGCTGGGCGATAGTCAATCATAGTTGTTAAAGAGCTCCAAGTGCAGAGAAGGGCTGGGCAGACAGGGGAACAGTAAAAGACTGATGGGGTGAACTATGGTCAATGGGACAAATAGGACTTAACAGTCAGCACTTATTAGTTGCAGATGTGGTTTTCTTTACCATTTAGTCATGCCGTTTCTGTTTTTCACTTCCTGTCTCACTATGTGGTGTCCTTACTCTCTTGCCACACGGTGATGCTTATGGAGGCCTGAGGATTCCAGTAACTTCCTCTTAAATCGTGCTTCCCCTACATTCCTAGCGTTTCAGGCTTTTCTGTAATAGTACTGACCAGAGCCACAATTAATGTGTTCCACAGTATCTACAATCAACTGTGTGCTCCATGAGGTGGGCTGTGTCTTGTACACTGCTGAATCACAGCATGGTGCCCACCTACCACATAGTAGGTGCTCAGTAAGTATGTGTTGAATGATGGTAAGAAATTCAAGGCAATAACTGCTCACAAAACTTAAGCAGTACTTCCTTTCTGCTATTCTAAAAGGTCGATGGAGAAGAGCTGATGCCTACTGAGTGCTTGCTGTGTTAAGCCCTTACCTGCATTACCTCCCTTTTCCCATCAATTCTATAAGACAGGTACTTCAAGTCACAGTAGTTATCTAGGGGCATGTAAAAAGTAAATGACACAAGGTGCAGGGGTGTCCTGTATCAATCCATCAAGATTCTCATTACTGTACTGCTCTGTGGACCTTTGAGAACCTCATCCCTGCCAGTCTTCGTCTCTTTTCTCTATCCCTACCTCCCCATCCCCCAGCACACACCCATACCTCTTTCCTCCACTCTGTTTCACCCATGGACCTCAGTGGTTTGTGGAAAATATATGAGGCCCATTAATAGAAAAACCTGGTTCCCACTGAGGTGTTACTGTTTGGAGTGTAAATAAATAGTAGCCTTTGATGGATCACACCTGCATTAAGGGGCGGTCTTACTTGAAGGGCCCACAGCCCACCTTGAATGAGTGGCAAGTTTCCTCAAGCCAGCTTTTTCACATGAGGCTTCCAAATCTACTTTTCAGAAACTTGGCCCCAGGCTGAGACAACCAGTTCACATCAACTGCCACTTTGAGACCTGCTTTTGCCTTCAAACTCTGAAAAGAATTGCCTTGATCAAGGAAGAGAGCCAAGCCCTGGGCTGTGACAGAGGAAAGAGAACTGTTAGTATTACCTAGTACCTTCCTTTGTTTTCATCCTCTTCCTCTAATGTCTCAGTCAGCTTCCTTAGGCTAAGGGGCATGCCTTGCATGTTTACCACCACCTCGGTGTAAAGCAAGGAGTATAGTTTGAAAAAATTAATACACTCAATGTTGATGTCCTGTTTGCTGAAATTATATCACAGCACAGAATAAATGTTAACAGAAGAGCGGTGATTTCTATCTCACTGCAAATATGTGGTTTTTCCAATAAAGTCTGACACTGCTCTCGTCAATCGTGACATTCACATAACAGGAGATAAACATTGCCATGGTATGCTGGGCTGGGGAAGGGTAATTTCTTAAGGGAGATTTCTGGTCTAAGAAGACTTTTTTTCTGTCTTTTTTTTTCTTTTTGCCCTTCCAACCCAGGCCTCTCTTACTCACTCCGGGTAGTTTTACAAAATGGTTGCTGGTCTTTGTGCTTATTTCTCAGAAAATCAAAGACATCCAAAAGGAACTTTTAAGTGATGCAAAAGGCATCTTTTAAGTGATGCAAAACCAAACCTTGCACTTCTTTATCAAGGACTTGAAGACAACTTGGACATGTGAACCAAGCCTTCAAATGTATTTTTTTTTAATTTTATTTTATTTTTTGAGACGGAGTTTCGCTCTTGTCATCCAGGCTGGAGTGCAATGGCGCGATCTCGGCTCACTGCAACCCCTGCCTCCCGGATTCAAGCGATTCTCCTGCCTCAGCCTCCCGAGTAGCTGGGATTACAGGCGTACACCACCATGCTGGGCTAATTTTTGTATTTTTAGTAGAGATGGGAGTTCACCATGTTGGTCAGGCTAGTCTTGAACTCCTGACCTCAAGTGATCCACCTGCCTCGGCCTCCAAAGTGCTGGGATTACAGGTGTGAGCCACCGCACCCACCCCAAATGTGTTTTAATTGGTCAGCAATCTTTTCAAGGAATTTGAATATAAATGCTCTTTAGAAGGGCACATACTTCCTAGGTCAGCCGGTCCTCAGTATTCCCAAATGCCTTATGTCTGCTGCCGTTCGTTTTTAGCTGCCCAACTCCTGAAGACAGTGGATTTAGGACTCCTATTTAGAAATGCTTATTTTTTCCCTTTGATCTTTCTGTTAGTTTTCTGTAGGTGGGGCTCCCTCATTGAGACAGAGATGGAATCATTTCCAGGGTTCCTTCCAATTCTGATTTTTCTTTCTTCCATGTAAAGAGTAGTGCAGAAATACAACCCACTAAAAGAAGTTCCTTTACCTAACAGGGATAGGTTCAGAGAGAGCTCCATTCTATCTATAAAACCAAAGTTCAAGTTCACGATGTCTTTTACATGACAAGGCGACTCTGTATTTTCTATGGGAGTAAAGTAGATAATGCAGTACTCCACCCTGGATCTGCCGGGAATACAGGCTGGCTGAAGTTCCCAGCTACAGTTCCTCACTAGAAATCGTCCTTGAACCTGCCTTACCCCAGGTAACACCCTCTCTCAGAGGGAGGCTGATGAAGGGTCACAGAGTCCAGACCTCCTTGTCTCAATGAGGGACACTTCTGAAGGGTCTTCCTAGCTCCTCATTAGAACCTGTAGTTGCAACTGCATTGTAGGTCGACTCTCCTGCCCAGTCCTGCCTTCCTCGCCCTCTTAGGTGTATTTTCTGAGGATTGTCTTCAATAAACTTTTTGCCCTGACTCTGTAACTTAGAGCCTGTTTCCAGGGAACCCAATCTAGGACAAGGAGTAAAGCAGGGTACAGAAAGACTGAATTTTTTGCCCCTGGCATACCAATAGGCAAAAATACAGCCCTGGCAACAAAATGCATAGACCACATTATGCTGCCATGAAAAGAATGCTTAGAAGCCATCTAATGCAACCCAACCTTTTCCAGATGTGGAGACCGAGAGAACCAAAGTGACTTGCTCAAGGTATCATAAGCTAATTAGGTGAGAAAACTTGGACCAGAATCCACATCTGTGGCCCAGTCAGGCAGGCTACAGTATTTCAGCATTTAATCAGTTCCCAGAAAACCTCAATAACACATGAGAGTCAAACTCAACTTTGAGAATTTGCAGTCGATACCAAACGATTTCCTAAGCCTATCCTCCATGGACAATGCCTCATTGTGACCTCTTGCTATAAGAAGCCATTGAACTTTCCGCATAGAGCTATCAACTCAATACAGGAGTCGAGTCTGTATCGGGGGTGGCAGTGCACTTTATTAACAAACAAAACAGTACCATACAGGCAAAATCTTACTTCAATGGCAAAGCACACGCATAGGTCTACTCCAACATGTAGCACTGGGGCAAACTTCAGACATGGAACATTAGGCACCAATTTCACAACCAGACTAAACATAGTTCACAATCCTTCAATCTATACTCTTCAGTGGAGGATAAGGCCTTATTTAACAGTTAACTGGGACAGACAGATGAAGGTTTAAAATCTAATTCTTGGCCTACCTATGGAGTGGGGCTGACTCAGCCTTCACGGCTGTGAAGTGGATGCCTTAACAGGGCCAAGATGTATCAGCCTCTTAAACTGACTTTCATTTCTCTGGTTCAGAGAAAAGGCTTATGGTATCTTCGTACTGGATGAACTCGCATATGGGGTGAGAGTCCTCAGCTCCAATTTCGTGTCTAGGCACATCTGGACTGGCATTCATTTTGATATCCAATCCGTAGATTAACAGGGTTAATCTAATTAGAATAAATTAAATGGTTTGCCAAAAAATTGAAAAGGGTAAATCACATACTTATGAGTTCTTCAATATTCAAGACTTTAAATATGTTAACAAACTGATTACTGTTCCAACTGTTGCCAGTTAAGGAGTTTAAGTCAGCATTTCCCAAAAGGTGTGTCAGGACTGAGTTAATCAGTAAGTTAATAGAAACAACTGCAATAGATTAGGGACGAGATTTCTCAAAGCAGTTTGATATTATATGCGGCAACTCCGTATGTACTGGAGCATATCCAATACATTCTCAAAACTCCTAAATTAGCTAAACTGCAAGACAAAGAGCAGTAGAAAAATCCAGCTCTTAGGATAGGCAAAACTTTGGCAGATGTATGCCCTCACACCGGGGTCCAGCAACTTCGGTTTGAATTTATAAGGTTAATGATATAATAAACTGGGTTGGCTGGCTTCCCCTGGCCATTGTTAATTCTCCTTAAATAAAAATATGTTGATACATTTAAAAAAAGAAGCATTTTACGGCTGAAACCTTTGGAAAGGGCTTTTAAAATCTGAGTTTTTAAAATGGGAAAACAAGAAGTGGGCACCCTTCTGGGCCGACATTACTCCTAAGATAGAGAACTTAGTCTTCACATATAAAATGACTCAATTTTGCTTCCTTAAAGCGAGCTTGCTTTAAGGAAATTAGAGCCCTAATTTCTTTTCTGTTTGATAGTCTCAACAAATAACAGTCAAATTTCTCATGTGTATTTCAGTACTCAAGAGAAATTGGCATGCTATGCTAATATTTATGCAGAGGTAACCATGTTGAAGACATATGTAAGTTGAGAGGTATGTCTAATTCTGTGGTCATAGGAAAAAAAAAAAAAAAAAGAAAACTGCTGCTTTCCCGAAGTTGAAATAGAATGTTACAACTGACAAGGATCCATCGGTGTCTAGCTGCCTTCCAGGGGGAAGAGAAGATGCCAATTGCAGTTGGTCCCACACAGAGCTAAGCGGGGAGCCCTCCCAGGGGACAGTCCTGCCACTATTTTCCTCTGCTCAACTGGAAAGCTGCACGCAAGTCACAGCAAGTCAGTCTCAACATTCTAACTCAGTTAAACACTCTCCTCCATAAGAAGTGAAAGAGGAAAAATACAAATAAGCTAGCACTGAGACTAGATGTCTAGAAAAGTCGGAGGAATTAGAAGTGGTCAGGAGATTCCTGAGGCAGCAGCTTACAAGATGTCCCCATTCTGTTCTGAGGGTCTGCATGCCACTTACTCCCAACACGGCTTTGCTTTACTATTTCCTGATCCAAAGTGGAGGCTGCTTCCTCCAGGAGG
Source organism: Macaca fascicularis (assembly GCF_037993035.2). NCBI lineage: Eukaryota > Metazoa > Chordata > Mammalia > Primates > Cercopithecidae > Macaca > Macaca fascicularis. The sequence goes on along the minus strand of NC_088395.1, from coordinate 43,805,332 downwards.
CTGGGAGCCTCTAGGCTCTGTAATGACACTTCACCATTGCCTAAGGGAAGAAAAAGGACAGTCGCAGGCTGGGCCTTCACCTACTCCACCTCCACAGAGAGAAAGTCAAATGCTTTGTTTCTGAAATCATCAGGTATTTTGCATTGACGGGAATAAAAACAAGACACAGAAATTGTTTCTGATGAGCACATCACCTTTAACTTTTTGAATCTCAGAAAGTGATCACAAGGTTTTATTCTATCAATTCACATGAGTTGGTTTACACAGACAAAGAAGATGGAGCTTGATCTTACTGAAATTAATTAGGCGATTCGTTGAATTGTTTTTACTTTAACAATGATTGGAACTAAGCCAAAGGTAGTTAAATCCAGTACACTTAAAAATGGCCCAGTGACACAGCCTTTAAATTTGTCAATATTTTCCTTTGGTGATATTGAAAATCAATGAGTAGAGAGCATAGGAATAAAACTTCAAGACCGTGGCAGGAGCTTGTATTTGTACACCACGAATCCCAGGGCAGTTACTGATGTGGAAAATCCAATGATCTTCAGCAGGCCAGAAACAGAAGGCAGGTTCCTCTCCCAGAAGGTGTGAGTGATTTCTACCGCTGGAACGTCCTAGATGAAGGAACACAGATCATGAGCAAAAAACTCATGCTGACATGGAGGAACAAAACACAGCTGCAAGATCCATGCATGGAGACCCCTGGGATAGTTGCATCTATAATTAAATCAGAGGCTAGAAGAAGGGAGATGTGAGTTTTATGTTCCATGATGGGTCTAAGGAGAGAGAGTGCCCAGAGCCACCAAACTGACCTTTGATTCAGGTTCTTGTACCCAGATGTCTTTCTCGTTCACCTTCCCGAGACCATTTAAGACCTGAAAGAAAGTGACCATGGTATTATGAAAAGAGGCTGTAGAGTTTCTACAGATTCAAGGCCCTGCTAGCCACAGATGAGCCCCATGAGTGAGGGGCAGAGAAATGGACATACAGATTCTATCAGTGTCAAGAACTAGCAAGACCAGATGCCAAAAACGTTGCCGTGACTCAGGAGGGAGAGAGCCTGGGCTTTCCTGCTTACCTCCCTAGCTGCTCGTTCTCCAGCCTCAACTGCCCCTTCCATGTAGCCGCTCCACTTTGTGGCAGTCTCTGTACCCGCGAAGAAAATCCTGCCCACGGGTTGACGAATCACCCTTCAAGGGAACCAAGAGGTTACACAGAGTTACTCGGGAAGGTGGGCAGGGTAAACGAGCCAAGCACTGCCCTCATTTAGTCTGCAGAAGGCACAGAAATTCGGACTGTTTAAAAAACACCCATATGACTTAGCCCAAGGTGAAGAGTCACTTTTTGTTTTCTGGGTCTGCGTAGAGGATCTGAACTTTCAAGCCAGGGAGAATCAGGCCATCAGATCATCAATCATTAAAGGGGATGTTGACCTTTGCCAAGCCAGCCAGAGCTGGAATATAAGGACATGTATTCAATCCCCAAATCAGATTTCTTTGCTATGTTTCCTGTTGGCAGTCCATTCTTCTCCCTCTCCTGGCTTTCTCGGGGGAGGGTGCACTCTTCTTGAGAACAGCCACAGATCCAGCTTTGCAGGCACTCCCAGTGTGTCAGGAGGAACTACAGTGGCAAGTGGGAAGACAGGGACGTTAACTGTCATTTCTGGCAAAGGAGAGACCTGAGACATTATATGGGTGTGTCTCTTTAAGAAAACAACCTCTGTACAGTTAGCTTCTCTGAGCTTCTCTAGGGACTGGCTGAGGGCAAGGAAATGGGTCTCCTCTTACAAAGAAGGGCTGGACTGAATGGACAGCTGTCCCCTCCAACTTTCTTGGCTTTGACTCCTGCCATGTCCACAGCTAGTTTCATGAACTCTCCCAAGCTGCACGTCCTGCCCCCCACCCTGATGGCCTTCATCTCAACCCGCTGGCACTCCTTTTTCCAATTCCAGAACCCTGGGCTTCATCTATTCCTTATCTTAGTCTTGTCTTCTAGACTTCTACTTTGATGCCAGAACTAATCCAGTTCATCGATCCTGCTATTGTTAAACAAAGGCGATTTGAATCACTTAAGAAGAAAAAAAAAAAAAAAAAACCAAAAACAGACCAAAACCTCCTGTAACGAAAAGGTTAATAAATACTTCTTCCTTTTCAGTGGACAAATGTGACCTTGTATTAACATTCTAGCTCTGTCTCTCTGGAAACCAGATGAAGGTGTAATGCCATGTATGGAGGCAGCACCACTTATGCTAAAAGTGCCTCCCCTCCCGCCCCCACATTAGTAAACTGCATCCAGGCTGGGAGGACTCTAAATGAATTGTAAATACCTGGTAGGAGGCTATCACTTTGGGCTTCCCTGAGTGTGGTGTCTCTCGTAACTGAGCAAGTCTTATAACTGAGCAAGTTACTGGACACTATGCCTATGAAGCATAGAGATAATGGCTTCCATGGGGCAAGGGGCTTCTAGGTCAAGGTGGACTTCCCCACCCCACGTGGATGTCATTTCCTCACACCTCAACTGTATACAGTGAGGACTCTTCCCCTGAAGAGAACTGTCTGCAGATGCTCTGTTGGCAAGACAGACGTGTTGGATAAACAACGTCCAATGTTGTTCTGTGTTGACTGGCGCCAAGGAGCCTAAGGCAGTCATGTGAGACTAAAATGTCAAGTTGAGCTCACGAAGGCCCCTTGGAGGACACTGCAGCTTGCTTCATTCTCACAAGCACTGTTCACATCTGAAATCCTCCCCACTGTTCTGCTGTTGTTCTATATGCTGACAGCTATTGTTCTATGTAATGACATCTTTATTTTTCTATGGACATCCAGAAATATACAAGTATGATCTGGGACATGAGAAATGGGGATTTTGACAACTATTTCTAGAATTCCCATTGAACTCTGCTTTTCCTTTTAAATTTGGCACAGGTCTTGGATTAATTGGCGTAGTGCTTGTGTAATACCTTCCATATTGAGTCATGATCCCAGGAGGGAAGTACGCCGTGTAGCAGCCCCCAGAGTACTGCTCCTCACACCAGTTCTTCTCTTCATAGTGTACTGGCTGCAGTTCAGTGGGGAAGAAAATGCAAAAGAGAAAACAAAGCTGAAATGCTGCAAGTCAACAATATCGTTGCTTTAACAAAAAGTTTACATTAAGAAAATAAAGAAGATCCTGTTTTTCTAACTCACTCAAGGGGAAACATGAGAGTACCAAGTAATGGCCTTTTGTGAAGGACCATGTGGCAAAACATGTATCCTTTGCTCTTCCCATTTTCTTGATTAGGGAAGACATGGAAGTATTCCAGTATCTGGGAGAGAGGGGTATCCATCCATCCATGCAGATTCTGAAGTCTTTGGAGCTAAGTCTATAGGAAACCCCATCAACAATTCAGCTTGTGGAAAGGTCTGCTCAAATCTCTGGAGTCTCTAATAACAGACTTTACTTCCCCATCTACCAGGCATTATTGCTAAGAAAAGGGTGGGAAGGAGGAGGCAGAAGACAAACAAATGTCTAAGAAAGACTTTTTTCCCAACCCCTTCTCTAAGCTGGAAACATGAATGATGGGAATTCCACTAAAAAGGGGCAATTCAGATGAAAAATGTTTCCTAGGGGACATGAGAGAACCTTCTCTAATTTCCCTGGCACATTCACAAAGTTTTATTATTTGAACAGTTTAGAGGCAACCCCCTGAAAGAGCCCCCAGCTATTGGTATTTTTTCCAAAAAGATGTAATTTCATTCTCCTAATTGCTTTCAGTGGTGGATTGAAAGCACTGATATTCCTAAATGAGTTGTGAATTGAGTTCACACATGGAAAAATAAATTAGTATGACTTTGACCTGGGAAGAGACTCTAGATTCAGTCCATCTTGTCAAGTACCATACTACTTTGCCTTCGCCAACAAATGATGACATATCTGGAATTTAATTGTGCAGCAGGTAAGTGACACTGACTGAGGACAGGACTGTTCTGGCAACCCATCTCACCCATTCTTGACATGATCCCTGCAGCTCTAGGCTCTCATTACAATTGGCTGCCAGTTATCTAGTGAACATTTAAACAGCCCAAAGGAGTTGCTGTGTCAGAAATTACATGCACCTAACACCAGCTTTTAATGACCTTTTGTGACTGCTGAAGTTTATCCTCCAAGTTAAGCATATCGCTTTATACACTCTTCATAAGACTGTCAGAAAATCAGAATCTACTTTGCTTTACTACTTATAATGAACAGAGAAGAACTTGCTAGGGATTAAAGCTGGGAGTTTCTTACATGTAAAGCTTCTTGGGATCCCAACACTTTGGCATAGAGCTCACAGATTTTCTTCTTCCTATAAAACAGAGCCAAAAAAAAAAAAAAAAAAATTAGGGAAGGAGTAACTGATGGGTATAGAATAAATCCAGTGAGTTCTAGAGCTCTTGGTATCAACCAGATTTATTACAGAAAAATTAAAATCCATGGCCTTCTGTAACTGCACAAATGAGCAGTTCCATGAATCCCTGCGCTCAAATTAACTTTCGATGCCTCTATAGTCATTTAATTTGAGGATTCAATGGAATTATTCTTTTCTTTTTTACATTTTTGCCTCTTTCACTACCTAATATGATATCTGCTTGAGATAAAAATGGGAAAAATGGATTCAATTAAGTTTAGCCAGTCCTAGGAACTGATTCTATATAACTTTTCTGGAATATGTAGAATTCTAAAATGATCCCTTTTACAAGTCTATAGTATAAGTGATGGTGTCTTTCAACTATCCTATACTTGTGTTTTAATTACCTACAAACATATAAAGCTCATTTAATCTTTTAAGCATAACATAAGATATGCTATAGAGAAAGTATCTACAGTCATTTCAGTCTAGGAATTTGTCACTTGATAGAATGATCTGTGGACCACAGTATTTCAAAGTGTATCTGAGGGATGGGCACAATATGCTAATGTTACCTCAAACACAGCCTTTCGTTGTTCTCATAATTCATTATCTAAATGACTAGCCCAGAACATGGTATTTTCATGTCTGAAAAAATTAGTGGTTGTACTTATATAAACTCTTTTTGAAATGAAATACATTTTAACTCACAACTACTCATGGTGAATTTTTTTAAAAGGTCTAATTTACTAAAATCACCTGTTTTAGAAATTAATGGTTTTATTTCTGGATTTGTTTGCATAGGTTCACACTGATCCAGTTATATACTTTTCCTATTTACCTTTTATAGTTTTAATATAGTTTAAACATTTGAAAATGCTCTAAAATATTTGTTAAGGGATAACAAGCAACTGGAAAAATATTTGTTTAAAAATGTGGCAAAAGGTTTGAGTCAAATCTATAAGACAAGTATTAAAAGCTGAAGAGACAAAATTATGCAGGGCGGGGGGAGCTCAAGCTTCCTGGTAATAAAGAAATCGAGATTTAGAAATATACAATTTTATGTTGCCAATTACATTAGAAAATATTTTAAAGACATGCCCCCAATTTCTCTGAATAATGTGGGATAAAGTGTAACCTTACAAATTTATCTAAATCCTCACACTTATACCATTTATATAACTTCCAGAACATTCACCTCATAGGTATAAAGTCAGGAGGAGGAGGCGGATTATAAACTCTGCTTATTGTCACCATTTTCCATGGAAGGTTTTAAGGGAGAGACAAATGCCACTCCTGAGATGATGTCATGCAACATTAGATGGATATTTAGGTGGATAGTTAAATTTCAGGACAGTCAGAGAAAGTCTGGCTTCCTTCAAAGAGCCGCTCACATTATACATAAAAAGTCATAAAGGAAAGGAATAATGGGAAGAAGTCTCAAGACTACTGTCTGCCTGTCTGTCTCTCTCAGCCTGATTCAAGCCCCTTATTTCAGAGATGAGGAAACCGAGGCTCAGGGAACTGCAGAGATTTGTTTGATTTTGCTCAGCTAATTAATAGCAGGGTAAGGCTCTACGCTTCTGAGTAATCTGCCCATAGCAGGTGCTCAGGAAATATTTGTTCAGTCAAAATCCATCCTCAGCCTACTATGGTACCCTCTTTGCCTAGTCTATGAAGAGATGACTGATTCTAACATCTACTTCACAAGGGTGTTACAAGCAATAATTCAGACATTTTGAGTTAATTAGAAAATGAAAGTATCGGCAATGATCATTCTAAAAAAGCTCAACAGTACTTAACTTATTACTATTATTATTATTTCTGAGATAGGGTCTCACTCTGTCACCTAAACTGGAATGCAGTGGCATGGTTATGGCTCACTGCAGCCTCAACCTCCCTGGACTCAGGTGATCCTCTCGCCTCAGCCTCCCGAATTGCTGGGACTACAGATACATATCACCATGCCCGGCTAATTTTTCTATTTTTTGTGGAGACAGGGTTTCTCTATGTTGCCCAGGCTGGTCTCCAACTTCTACACTCAAGCAATCTGCCTGCCTCAGCCTCCCAAAGTGTTGGGATCATAGGTGTGAGCCACTGCGCCAGGCCTGCTTAACTTACTTTCTGGATGTGTAATAAAATTTTTATTAAAGCAGAGTGAAACCTGAAATCCAATCAACCTCCACTGTAGTTAGTTTTCATTCATGAATGTTAAAAACAATTATAATAGTTATAAGTCATTATTTACTGTATTTCATATTATTAGAAGAGCCAAGGATGAGTTCATACAAACACAGGAAATTATCTTTCCTTTTCCCTTCTTCCCTTTAAAATTAAAAAATTTGGAAAAGATATGTAAGGCAAGGATGTTAAAACAATGCACTGATTGATTAATTTGGTTCTAAAAATAACACAACCTAAGTGATGGCCAAAAGAGGCCACTGTGCAAATCATCTTGTTGAACTTATTCACTGGTTTCTAAATCTGGTTGCTTGTCATAATCACCTGAAAGCCTTGTTGAAATATACAAATAGGCAGGCCCCACCTCAAATCTACTCAATCACAATATATAAGTCTTATAAAAACATATTTTCCAAACATCGTTTGGGATATTTTGATGCAGTCAGATCTGGGAACCACTGTTTTTGTCAATGACATATTCAGTAAGGGTTTTGCCTTACAAGAACTTTTGAGTTCAGCCACTGTGTGGAATCATAACCAAATGTCTACCTACAGGCTGGTATTTATTTTACTATTAATAAGGAGGGAAAGCAGGAAATCCAAAAGAAAATGTCAGCTTAGTGTGGTGTAATTAAAAAGTATGCGTTATATGCTACTCCAGACTTTGTCACAAGCTAGCTGCGATGATTTGAATGTATGTGTCCCTCCAAAATTTAAATGTTGGAACTTAACCTCCAAGATGATGGTATTATGAGGTGGGGTCTTTGGGGAAATGATGAAATCAGGAAGATTCTGCCCTTATGAATAGATTAGTGCCGTTATAAACGGGCTGGAGGGAACTAGCTAGGCCCTTTCTGCCCTTCTGCCTTCCTCCAAGTGAGGACACCACCTTCATCCCTTTTTGTCCTTCCTCCTTCTGCCTTTTCTGCCATGTGAGAAAGTGCTACCTATGGAACAGGCTCTCACCAAATACTGAATTGAATCTGTTGGCATCATAATCTTGGACTTCCCAGCCTCTAGAACTGTGAGAAATAAGTTTCTATTCTTTATAAATTACCCAGTTTCAAGCATTTGTTACAGTATCACAAATGCACTAAGACACTAGCTATGGAGCCTTGAACAAATCATTCCCTATCACTGGACCCCAAATCCCTCCTCTACTGAGTGAGTAGAGTTAATTTTTAACAACCATGAGATTCGACAATCTCATGGTTGTTTGAATCCCATGGTTGTTGAGATTCAACCATTTACCACTTACAGTGAACAGAGAAGAACCTGACAGGGATTGAAGCTGGGAGTTTCTTCCATGTAAAGCTTACATGCAAACCATGAGATTGTTGAATCTCACGGTTGTTCAAATAAACAAATCCGTGTGCACATGTAGGAACTCATTCTGCAGCCTTTCCCCCACTTCTAAAGTCATCAGAGTAACTCTCAAAGCAAGGGCTGCTAATGGGTTAGCTGTTTAATTTTTTTAATTACATTCAGAGAAAAGTCTGTATTTTTGTGTATGTATTGGACCTCTTTAAAAGCTAGCAGAGGTTTTAGGGCTACCCAGAGGCATCCCTCCAACAGCCAAATAACTCTGATGTTAAAAGGCTAATCTCTCCAGGTAAGATTTTAATTGAACAAAGGATTCCAAAACAAAACAAAACAAATATACCATGACAGAAAGAGAAAGGGAGAAAGAAACAAAACAAAAAGCCACTGTCCTAAAATAAATTTTATATTAGGAAACTTTCAGATAAGGGAACACCAGAACTGTGTACCAGATAATCAGTAGTGAATACTTTCATGTACACAAGTTGCTACAAGTTAAAATACACTTTTTAGAAAGTCCATGTCAGAGAATCTTAGAAAAGGATTATGGCCTTGAAAGGGGATTGGGATTCGGTTTTTATAGCTTTTTTCACAGCTAATATTTTCTATTATTTTCTCCATCCATCTCACAGGGAAATCCTACCTCTTAACCATTGTAAAATAAACACAAACGTGTAAAATTAATATATGCACATGGGCAAGGGCTAGGTCAAGAGGGCTATAGCAAAATACAAAAGGTTGGTTTGTTGGAATTTTGAGAATATTTGTGAAGTATTGTGTTTTTCCTCATGTTATTCTACTAGTGTCAGTGCAAAATCACAATACAAAGCTAACTTTTTCATCTATTTTTCAGTTATAAATCTCTTACCTTATTTCCTTATGTAGTTTAGCAAGTCGATCAGCTTTCCGGGCAAGAATGAAGCTGGAGAGAGAGGTTACATTGAATGATCAGGTTACAGCTGTTTATCTTAAGAGCTGCCCTTTCTTTTTGAAGTATTCTTAACCTGTAGCTATTCAGCATTAAATGAACTCTCTCAGACTCTCCTCCTCTACTAGGGCAAATGCCATGTTGTCTTTAGTCTGCCTGTGTGTCCAAAACCCCTGCTAGGCTGTGATTCCCTACATGACCAGTGACCTCCTATTCAATATTTTACTTCTAAAGTTTAACATGATTTTTGGCATATAGTAGAAAATCAAATGTTGAATGAATTAATGTTGTGCTAAATGATTATTCTGGTAATGACTGTTGCCTTCTGCCAAATACGTTATCGAAGCTGGAAAAACAAATATAAACATGTGTCTGTAGTGGAGGCCACGGTGGGCCCCCCAGGCCTCCCTTTGGGACCAGGCAATCATCACTCAGCTCACAGCTGAAATCTTCCCCAGTAATTGGACGGGACAGCAGAGAATGCCTTGCTCAAGGTCTCACCCCTCCCCAGAGTTGTCCTGACCTAGATGCAGTTGAAGACAACTCTGAAGGGCCACCCAGCTCCAGAACTTCCAAGGGAATGGGGGAGGCCTTTGTTGGGACAACACTGGAGCTCAAGTTCTGCTTAATCCTTCCGCCATAGGTAGTCATCCCCAGAGCACTTCCCAATAAACCTCCAGCACCCAAATCTCCAGCTCTGTGTCAGCTTCCCTGGAAACTGACCTGATATAGTCCCCAAATAAAGTAACTCAATAAAACTCAGTTATAACCTGCCTGCTCCCCTTTAATCAAATAGATTCTATTTATTATACTGATATTACTAACTGCATGTATATTTAAAAGAATTGAATTGTGACATGAAGTCCTTAGTTATACTATTATTAGAAAGCGTTCGGCTGGGCGCTGTGGCTCATGCCTGTAATCCCAGCACTTTGGGAGGCCGAGACGGGTGGATCACGAGGTCAGGAGATCGAGACCATCGTGGCAAACACAGTGAAACCCCGTCTCTACTAAAAATACAAAAAATTAGCGGGGCGTGGTGGTGGGTGCCTGTAGTCCCGGCTACTTGGGAGACTGAGACAGGAGCATGGTGTGAACCCAGAAGGCAGAGCTTGCAATGAGCGGAGATCGCACCACTGCACTCCAGCCTGGGCGGCAGAGTGAGACTCTGTCTCAATAAAAAAAAACAAAAAAAACAAAAAACAAAGAAAGCTTTAAAAAATCCAAATGATCTAAAGGACAATGAAATTATTTTTCCATTAAAAAATTTTTAAATGTGTATTTCTTTTATTCAAGACCAAAAGGACAGATAGATCAGTGCAAAAAACAGGTATTTCCTCCTCTCCCTACCCCCAAATTAAAGTGTTCCTCAAATTGGATTGGCAGTTCCTTTAGAGCTGTTATTTGAGATCACTCTGAGAAGCAAAAACGTATGTTAATGCAGAGAATAGCATTTCAGAGAAAGCTGTGGACTATTTAGGAAATCTGAACTATTGAACTTTATGGAATATAGTCATAATTTTGCATGATTTAACGCCTTAAGTTACAGCTTGTTATTGATTATTTTAGTTAGATTTTGGGTTTATGTAAGAATCAGTATGTTTAGATGTATATAGTATTTTTTAATCATCAATATCTGATAAAAGATTAAATGATTTATCTGAAAACATTTTTAGTCAACTCGTCTTGTATACTTTTTACAGTTCCCTTCCCAAAGGGCAGTTAGTGTTGGTTATTTCTGCCAAATCTCAAGTCATGAATGAAATAATCTCTTTGATCTAATTCCAACTATGGATAAATAAGCTTTAACTTACTTTGGTGTTTTATTGAGGAAATTAAACATGCTGGCTTTGTGTTGGAAATGTTTCACAGTTCTAAAGTACAACGTCCTTTCTAGTTTCCAAAAGGTTATTAGAAACACAGTGCTGGGCAATTACCACCCCTGTCTTCAAGGTTTTCGTGGCTATGGCCATGAGCAAAGAGCAGGGTGGAGGCAAGTGTCAAGATGAAAGAAATTAGAATATCACTTTCTAAGAATTGCCTAAATAACTCCATTAACAGCGGGTCAGTTATTTGAGCCCTGAATAACCTAGTTAATAATAATGCTGAAGAAAGCCCAAAAGCATTGTACACATAAAAACTTGCACCCACAACCAGCGCTCAATAAATGGTAGCTTTAATTTTTAACACCACATCGCCAAGAAACAGATCATTTTGCTATTCCTCAGTTTCCAAGGAAACTCTCATCTTCTATACTTGGTTCTCTATAACCAATTATTATTATTTTATATTTGTTTTAGCCCCGCTGTCCACAGAACACAACTGTTTAACATTTTCCTTTTATACTATTTATCTTAAGTAAAATCATCAAAATATTGAGTTCTACTTTCAAAAAAAAAAAAAGAAAGAAAGAAAGCCCAAAATGGCAGAAGACATCACTATATCTAACTCCTAGGGCAAGAAAAACATCAATGCTCTTCCATTCACAGTTGGATTGGTCTTCACTGACATTCTCCTGAAACCTGTACCTGAACCTCCTGCTTTTCTCTGGCATATAGAAGATGATGTCAAACTACCCAAACAACCTATATCCTTTTCTGCCCATTGGGGTTAGAGATGAAGAGGATGTGTTATTCCAACGGTCATTATGTTGTAAGCACCTGCCTTTCTCAGGGAGGCTGGTGTTCTTATATGTTACAGTGAGAGAGGTGGTTATAAAATGTCTCATTAGTAACCCAGCAGCACAACCTGCTTTCTAAGTTCCCTGGGATGTGGGTCTGCTCCTTTTGCCTTTGTAATTTTCCTTCAATGACATGATGTGCATGAGTTCACCTTTCCCTTTGAGCAAGAGGTATGCATTTCCCAGGGGTAAAGGGGAGACCACTGGTCTCCCCTTTAAAAGTCACTTGATTGCTACTGAAGCTATGTTCTTTTGTTACGGAGTGGCAGAACAGATCGCCTTTTATTTGCATAGTTTTTGAGGAGGCCAAAAGGCAGGCAACAGGGAGGCTGTGGAACTCCTTAGCAATTCCTTTGTGGAGACCCCACTTCCTTCTCGGGACCCCCTAACCCCCATCGAGTAGGGCAGCTGTGTGCCGGAATGGGAAGAGAAGGGAAGAGCTCTCATTTTCCCTACACAGAACCAGATCCTGGAACATCTGCACACTTCGGAGGTTAAGTGAAGCACCACTGGTGAAGGATAACTAGAGTGACCCACCAGAAAAACTGCCATGCCATCCAATCAAGGCCTGGCTCAACTCTGAACTGTGCCTCCTAATTGGTCAGCTATCTTATATCTTAGGGTGACAACTAACATTTGCTATGTAGCAGATATCTGGAATGGAGAAAAGGATAAAACCGAGAACCCCTCCATTTAGAATTTTTTGATAGAATAAAGTGGTTAGTTCTCATTTCAGAATGGCTGTGGACATTCTGCCTGTAGGCAGGGGTGGCTACCATACTGTCTGTCTAGCTGCTTTTTTTCACTCTGTCCTCAACATGTAAGCTTTGTGTGAGAGAAAGACATACATGGGTACAAGTTCAAAATGGTGTCAATTTTAGTAAAGTTTCCCAGTATTCTTGTGCTACACACAAAACATTACTGCAATATTTTAATACATTACATATTTTGATAGCATTATTCATCATTGCTTGAGCTTAATTCCAGAGCAATATACTTTAACAGCATCCACACCAATACATCAACACAATTTGGAAAATGTAGAACAGCCAGCTCTAACTTACCCCATGATGGCAGGCAGTGATCCATCCGGCTTGGTGTCATCCAAGGTTATTGAAATTGGAGCATCTTCATCTTCAATGATCATGCAGCCACAGTAATCTTAACCAGGAGAAAAATCAATGGGAGATCGAGACCAAGCTCATCAGAGACACCCATACACACATAAATATATATAAACTATTTTTTAAGAGGAAGGCAAATCTTAAACTCTTGGTCTTGGCCCCAATCCTAGATGCTATGCCTTGTTAAATACACACACTGAATATATAAAGATGTCTATTCACCCACAGACAGAAAATGACCCATCTCCATCACCTTTAACTAAAGGGCTTATGACCAACCAATGCATGACAAAAATGGTCAGATGACCCTGGCTCCTAGCATACATGAGGAAAGAGAAGGGCTGCGCTGGAGGGAATGACCCAATCCAGGGAAGAAGTGGCAGGAGGGAATCTGACGAGTATAACCAGAATGCTTATCAACAATAGCCACCATATCTGGGATGCTTTCTAAGTCCAAGATCCCACCTCATTTAATTCTCACAACACCTTAGTGGTAGGTATTACTGTCACCACTTTACACCTACAGTCTGATGCTAGCAAGCAAGCGAAGTCCTGGAATGTGTAACTTCAATGCAGTGCTCTTTCGATGGTGCCTGCTGACCTCACTCTGCTCATAAAAAGTAAGAAGCAGGACAGATGCCAGGAGCCAGGGCAATGGTGGCCTTATGACTGATGTGATCTCCTTCTTCCCTCTCATTGCCAACAAGTGCTCTTGGGGTCATCATGTGTGGCCAAGGATATGAGGAAATTGACAGACCAAGATTTCTAACCCTTTTTCTACCAATTTGAAAATACTTTGTTTCTATTCAATACCTTCTGTTCAATAATCCTAAAACAGTGTGATTTCTTCATATAATAGTTTAAACATGAATAATAGCAGCCTACCCTTCTTCTTCCAGAAGGCCTCCTTGTAATACATCATGCACTTAATGATAGCTCCCATTGGAAGACGCTGAATTAGCTGGTTTCTCTCTGCTGGAAGCTCTGGTCTGAAGTGAATCTTGGCCGTCAAGGTCGGAGGGATCGCATTAATTACGTATTTGCACTAAGACACACACAAGCAAAATATTACCTCAAATGTGAGCTGCAGTCTTTGTAGCAGGCATGAAAAATCATCTTTATCACTTCTAAACAACATTGAGCAGTAAAAACATACAAAATGAGACAATGAGGCAACTGTAAGGCAACAAAACAGATCAAGGTCGGTCAACCAAGGCTGGTAATTTGGAAGACTGAGGCGGAAACATGTCAGCATTAATTATGCTACTGCTTGAATTGTATCTGGTTAGAAGCTGCAAAAGACACAAGGCCTATTTACTATATGCTCCTTTTGACTCAACCGAGTTACCTCATAATGTTCATGGTTCAATGTCTCTATGATGATGTTGTCACTTGACTGGTCAACATGAGTGACAGGTTGGTTCAGCTTCACTTTGTCTCCGAGGAGGTCCATTATCCGTTCGCTCACTTGACCAGATCCACCTACAAACTTCCGTTCCTACAGGGGGAGGTAGGTAGGACAGGAAACATTATGAAAGCCCAAGGAAGGAAAATCCTATTGGCTACTGATTAGAAAACCTCCAGAAAGTCACAGGCCACACCTCCAATATCTGCACACTTAACTCTCAGAAGAATTCATTAGGACAGAGGCAGAGTTGGCCAAGACAATTCAATGATCATTCCCTGCACAGCTTCCAGCAAAGAAAAGCCATTAAAGTTTATAAAAATCACAGAACCAGAAGAAATGTTCCACTATGCCAATGCTGCCCTGACCAAGTGGGAATATCAGCGAGTTTGTGGGCTTCAAATGCCCAAGAGTGCAGGGTGTGGAGGGAGCCCTGGGAAGGGGCGGGCACTGTGCTTACTCCAGAGGATGAGGTTTCTAATTTCCTTTGATTCCTGTAGTTCTGGGCTGAGGTTATCCAGGCAGGTAAGGATGCAGATGGTGCCATATTATAGAAAAAGTTACAGGGTGCTTTTAGGGATAGTCATGTCCTACTAGTCACCACCAAATGATGTTCTAAGAATGGGAAGAAGGGCCAGGTGCAGTGGCTCATCTGGGGTCAGGAGTTCAAGACCAGTCTGGCTAACATGGTGAAATCCCATCTCTACTAAAAATACAAAAACTAGCCAGGCGTGGTGGCACATGCCTGTAATCCCAGCTATTCGGGAGGCTGAGGGAGGAGAACCACTTGAACCCAGGAGGCGGAGGTTGCAGTGAGCCAAGATTGCGCCACTGCACTCCAGCATGAGTGACAGAACTAGACTCCATCTCAAAAATAAAAAGAATCGGAATATCAGATCTTGAGTAACTTTTTGCAAAACTATCTGTAAGTTTCAAGGTGGAGGCAGAGGGTGAAGGCTAAGCATCTGCTTGTTCCTTTAGATATTGTTAAATAGTTCTCTTGAGCGGCCCTTATAAGACCAGAAGTGCTCTACCCCCTGCCTTCTGCTATGATCACCATGGAAATGTTTCCAGCTTAATTTAAGAAGGTAACTCCTTAACACAATGCTTTTGGTAAGAACCAGAAGGATATTTTTAGCCTATTATAGAAAATTCTTTTTTTTTTTTTTCTTGAGATGGAGTTTCACTCTTGTTGCCCAAGCTGAGTGCAATGGCACGATCTCGGTTCACTGCAACCTCCGTCTCCTGGATTCAAGTGATTCTCTTGCCTCAGCCTCCCGAGTAGCTGGGATTACAGGCGCGTGCCATGACGCCTGGCTA
The DNA here is from genome assembly GCF_037993035.2 of Macaca fascicularis. Lineage (NCBI taxonomy): Eukaryota > Metazoa > Chordata > Mammalia > Primates > Cercopithecidae > Macaca > Macaca fascicularis. The sequence continues at coordinate 43,790,005 of NC_088395.1, read as the reverse complement.
ATTTTTTGTATTTTTAGCAGAAATGGGGTTTCATCATGTTAGCCAGGCTGGTCTCAAACTCCTGACCTCAGGTGATCCACCCGCCTTGGCCTCCCAAAGTGCTGGGATTACAGGTGTGAGCCACCGCACCTGGCCAGAAGATTCTTTAAATGGTTAGAAGTGCACAGCCCACCACTTAACAGATTCCTCAATCACGCTTCTCCAGAAAACTGCATAAGCAGCCATGCAGTGATTTTTGCACTTTTGTAACTGGCTACTGTTTTAATGACAATACCAAAGTTCTTCATAAAAAATATTCCTGGTGGGGGGAGGGATTGCATTGGGAGTTATACCTGATGTAAATGACGAGTTGATGGGTGCAGCACACCAACATGGCACAAGTATACATATGTAACAAACCTGCACGTTAGGCACATGTACCCTACAACTTAAAGTATAATAAATAAATTTAAAAAAAAAAGAATAAATAAAATTGTATAAACAGTGATTTCTAGAAGAAAAAATGGAAAAAATAGCCTGTGGTAACAGAAAGGTTTGGAATTACTACCTTAATGTCACAGTAAAAATCAGCAAGGCAAAAGAAGAGGTAAATTTATCATTCCATATCTTTTTTACAAGATGACAATGACTCCTGAGACTCTTTTTAGATACAACGCTGAACAAATCATGGTTACTTACCCAGCCTAGTAGATTGTTTAGTCTTAATGTGAAAAGAAGGACATGATATACATCCTTTGATTCCAAAAACAAAAAATGGTAAAATGAATAAAATTAATCAAAATATTAAAAAAAATATATATTCCTGGCTAGGCATGGTGGCTCATGCCTGTGATCCTAGCACTTTGAGAGGCTGAGGCGGAAGGACTGCTTCAGCCCAGGAGTTGGAGACCAGCCTAGGCAACAAAGTGAGACTCTGTCTCAAAAATTAATTTAAAAAAAGGAAAAAAATTCCCATAGTGGTTCAGACCTAAATTCATGATTCGTCTTTCTTCAAGAAACCCGGACCAATCTGGTCTGTTTTCTAAGAGTTATTTTGAGTTTTAATGTGGTGGAAAGACCATGAACTGTTTCTGTCTTGTTCACTGTCCACCCCTCCAGGTCTAGTATTTGTTGAATTAAATTATAGGATAAGCCTAAGTTCTTTAGAAAAATATTGTGATCATGGTTTGAGATTAATCATCTGAACCATATTTTCCAAAAGGTCATGTAGAATTTGGCTAGAAGTATCCTGGCTCCTCTGAATGAAGGACACAAATATCAAATATGAATCAAAATACCTCAGAAAGTAAAATACTGGCTAAAAGGAGTAATCTGGCATTTCTGCCTGTAAGTAAAGACACTTAAAAAATGCAACTGTCCTGCGTTTGTCAAAGCTAAGGGTCAAATGGGCAATGACTCTTGGTGTCACAAGAACTTGGGGATTTCCGGTGACCTCCTCAGGAGAGGAATAATTCATTTGGTAGAGAAAGACTCTATACCTTGTACTGTGCACTCAGAATTCGGGAACTCAGAGAACCTAAGTTAGAAGTAAACTGCTACTAATTAAACCTCATACCATCCAAGCACAACATTTATAGAACAGAGATACCCATTCTCTTTGGATAACAGAAAGGGTTGAAGCAGAGAATCTCAGAGTCTGGGGAATTAGGATTCTGGCTTCGCCATGTGTCCAGCCAATGAACCAAATAAGTCTACTTATTAATAAAGGAAATGATATGGAAACTGGGCAAATTCAAGTGGGTAGCAAAAACTAAGAATCCAAAAGGCAGAATTTACTATTGCAAGAGTGGCCATAATCACTTGTGTGAATTAGAAGGAAGAACAGTCACTTCCATTCTGTAACAGTTAACATAAAAGAATAAATCTGATAAACAGATGGGACAGAAACCTGGTATCTGGAACAGAGATGATTTTAAGTACAATAATTGTACAATTTCTAGAATTTTGGAAATTATTTTAGGAATTTAGCTTCTCCTACATAAACAGCCTAATTTTACCTGCCACCAAAAGGAAGCAACTTAATTCTCAAAACCTAATTAATTCAAAATGAAACATTCTTTATCTGTGAACTCCTTTTCAGGAGTGACAAAAGGAAATGAGAAATTATTTTTTTCAGAAAATTTTTTGAGATAATTTCACGCTGCTAATTATTCATGTTTCAAAATACTGAAGCAATTATTAAAGACACTGCCCTGGGAGAAAGCAAAATCACAGATGAAGCTCTTGTTTCAGAACAGACACATACACACCATACCTGGCCGCCATTGGTGACAGAGAATATCCTAGTGGTGCCCCCACACTGCTTCACATACCACAAGAACCATAGGGCAGACACTTCGTGAGGCTCAGAGGTCACATTGATATTCACAAAAAGAGTAGCAAACCGCCTAGCAGTCCTGTTTACAGAACAAAAGTGGAAATCAGTTATCAATATGTATAGGAGTCAGATAACGTAATGTTTTTACAACACTATTTAGTGTGTTCAGGAAGTTTTTCTACTGCAATTGAAAAAAAAAAACACCCTCAAGGATTCAATTTCTGAAGGAATGCATTCTTTAACTCTTAGAGAAACTAACGTTTTCTCCTGCTTAAGAAATTATGAGTTGAAAATGAGCGGAGGGTCCAGCAAGATGGCCGAATAGAAACAGCTCTGGTTTGCAGCTCCCAGTGAGATTCACGCAGAAGGTGGGTGATTTCTGTGTTTCCAACTGAGGTACCTGGTTCATCTCATTGGGACTTGTTGGGCAGTGGGTGCAGCCCACGGAGGGCGGGCTGAAGCAGGGAGGGGCGTCACCTCACCCGGGAAGTGCAAGGGGTCGGGAATTTCCCTTTCCTAGCCAAGGGAAGCCCTGAGAGACAGTACCAGAAAGAACGGTACACTCCTGCGCAGATACTGTGCTTTTCCTACAGTCTTCGCAACCGGTAGACTTGGAGATTCCCTCCGGTGCCTGGCTCAGTGGGTCCCACACCCACGGAGCCCAGCAAGCTAATATCCACTGGCTTGAAATCCTCGCTGCTATTGCAGCAGCCTGAGATCAACCTGGGATGCTCAAGCTTGGTGTGGGGAGGGGCGTCCGCCATTGCTGAGGCTTGAGTAGGCAGTTTTATGCTGACAGTGTAAACAAAGCCAAGGGGAAGTTTGAACTGGATGGACCCCACCACAGTTCAGCAAGGTCTACTGCCACTCTAGATTCCACCTCTGTGGGCAGGGCATCTCTGAACAAGAGGCAGCAGCCCCAGTCAGGGACTTATAGATAAAATCCCCATCTCCCTGGGACAGAGCACCAGGGGGAAGGGGCAGCTGTGGGTGCAGCTTCAGCAGACTTAAATGTCCCTGCCTGACAGCTCTGAAGAGAGCAGTGGTTCTCCCAGCACAGCGTTTGAGCTCTGATAATGGACAGACTGCCTCCTCAAGTGGGTCCCTGACCCCTGTGTAGCCTGACTAGGAGACACCTCCCAGCAGGGGACGACAGACACCTCATACAGGAGAGCTCTGGCTGGCATCTGGTGGGTGCCCCCTTGATCCTTCCAGAGGAAGGACCAGGCAGCAATAGTTGCTGTTCTGCAGCCTCTGCTGGTGAAACCCCAACAAACAGGGTCTGGAGTGGACCTCCAGCAAACTCCAACAGACTTGCAGCTGAGGGGCCTGTTAGAAGGAAAACTAACAAGCAGAAAGGAATAGCATCAACATCAACAAAAAGGACATCCATACAGAAACCCCATCTGTAGGTCACCAACATCAAAGACCAAAGGTAGATAAAACCACAAAGGTGGGGAGAAACCAGTGGAGAAAGGATAAAAAATTCCAAAAACCAAAACGCCTCTTCTCTTGCAAAGGATCACAACTCCTCACCAGCAAGGGAACAAAACTGGATGGAGAATGAGTTTGACAAATTGACAGAAGTAGGCTTCAGAAGGTGGGTGATAACAAACTCCTCCGAGCTAAAGGAGCAGGTTCTAACCCAATGCAAGGAAGCTAAGAGGCTTGAAAACAGGTTAGACGAATTGCTAACTAGAATAACCAGTGTAGGGAAGAACATAAATGACCTGATGGAGCTGAAAAACGCACCACGAGAACTTCGTGAAGCAGACACAAGTTTCAACAGCTGAACTGATCAAGCAGAAGAAAGGATGTCAGTAATTGAAGATCAACTTAATGAAATAAAGCAAGAAGACAAGATTAGAGAAAAAAGAGTGAAAAGAAACGAACAAAGCCTCCAAGAAATATGGGACTATGTGAAAAGACCAAATTTATGTTTGACTGGTATACCTGAAATTGACGGGGAGAATGGAACCAAGTTGGAAAACATTCTTCAGGATATTATCCAGGAGAACTTCCCTAACCTAGCAAGGCAGGCCAACATTCAAATTCAGGAAATACAGAGAACACCACAAAGATATTCCTCAAAAAGAGCAACCCCAACACATATAATCATCAGATTCATCAAGGTTGAAATGAAGGAAAAAATGTTAAGTGCAGTCAGACAGAAAGGTCAGGTTACCCACAAAGGGAAGCCCATCAGACTAACAGCAGATCTCCCAGCAGAAACCCTACAAGCCAGAAGAGACTGGGGGCCAATATTCAACATTTAAAGAAAAGAATTTTCAACCCGGAATTTCATATCCAGCCAAACTAAGTTTCATGACTGAAGGAGAAATAAAATCCTTTACAGACAAGCAAATGCTGAGAGATTTTGTTACCACCAGGCCTGCCTTGCCAGAGCTCCTGAAGGAAGCACTAATTATGGAAAGGAACAACTGGTACCAGCCACTGCAAAAACATGCCAAATTGTAAAGACCATTGACACTATGAAGAAACTACATCAACTAGCGGGCAAAATAACCAGTTAGCATCAGAATGATAGGATCAAATTCACACATAACAATATCAACCTGAAATGTAAATGGGTTAAACGCCCCAATTGAAAGACACAGACTAGCAAACTGGCTAAAGAGTCAAGACCCATCGGTGTGCTGTATTCAGGAGACCCATCTCGCACGCAAAGACACACATAGGTTCAAAATAAAGGGATGGAGGAACATTTACCAACCAGATGGAAAGCAAGAAAAAAAGCAGGGGTTGCAGTCTTAGTCTCTGATAAAACAGACTTTAAACCAACAAAGGTCAAAAGAGACAAAGAAGGGCATTACATAATTGTAAAGGGATCAATGCAACAAGAAGAGCTAACTATCCTAAATATACATGCACCCAATACAGGAGCACCCACGTTCATAAAGAAAGTTCTTAGAGACCTACAAAGAGACTTACACTCCCACACAACAACAGTGGGAGACTTTAATACTCCACTGTCAATATTAGATCAACGAGACAAAAATTAACAAGGATATTCAGGACTTGAACTCAGCTCTGGACCAAGTGGACCTAACAGACATCTACAGAACTCTCCACCCCAAATCAACAGAGTATACATTCTTCTCAGCACCACATCACACTTATTCTAAAATGACCACATAATTAGAACTCCTCAGCAAATGTAAAAGAACAGAAATCACAACAAACTGTCTCTCAGACCACAGTACAATCAAATTAGAACTCAGGATGAAGAAACTCACTCAAAACTGCACAACTACACGGAAACTGAACAACCTGCTCCTGAATGACTACTGAGAATTAACGAAATGAAGACAGAAATAAAGTTGTTCTTTGAAACGAATGAGAACAAAGACACAATGCACCAGAATCTCTGGGACACATTTAAAGCAGTGTATAGAGGAAAATTTATAGCACTAAATGCCCAAAAGAGAAAGCTGGAAAGATCTAAAATCGACACCCTAATATCACAATTAAAAGAACTAGAGAAGCAAGAGCAAACAAATTCAAAAGCTAGCAGAAGACAAGAAATAACTAAGATCACAGCAGAACTGAAGAAGATAGAGATTTAAAAAAAAAAAAAAAACCCTTCAAAAAAATCAATGAATCCAAGAGCTGGTTTTTTGAAAAGATCAACAAAATAGATAGACCGCTAGCAAGACTAATAAAGAAAGAGAGAAGAATCAAATAGATGCAATAAAAAATGATAAAGGGGATATCACCACTGACCCCACAGAAATACAAACTACCAACAGAGAATGCTATAAACACCTCTATGAAAATAAACTAGAAAATCTAGAAGAAATGGATAAATTCCTAGACACATACACCCTCCCAAGACTAAATCAGGAAGAAGTCGAATCTCTGAATAGACCAATAACAGGTTCTGAAATTGAGACAGTAATTAATAGCCTACCAACCAAAAAAAGTCCAGGACCAGACAGATTCACAGCTGAATTCTACCAGAGGTACAAAGAGGGGCTGCTACCATTCCTTCTGAAACTATTCCAATCAATAGAAAAAGAGGGGATCCTCCCTAACTCATTTTATGAGGCCAGCATCATCCTGATACCAAAACCTGGCAGAGACACAACAAAAAAAGAAAATTTAAGGCCAATATCCCTGATGAACATCAATGCAAAAATCCTCAATAAAATACTAGCAAACCAAATCCTGCAGCACATCAAAAGGCATATCCACCTAGATCAAGTTGGCTTCCTCCCTGGGATGCAAGGCTGGTTCAACATACACAAATCAATAAATATAATCCATCACATACACAGAACCAATGACAAAAACCACAAGATTATTTCAATAGATACAGAAAAGGCCTTGGACAAAATTCAACAGCCCTTCATGCTAAAAACTCTGAATAAACTAGGTATTGATGGAACATATCTCAAAATAATAGGAGCTGTTTATGACAAACCCACAGCCAATATCATACTGAATGAGCAAAAACTGGAAGCATTCCCTTTGAAAACTGGCACAAGACAAGGATGCCCTCTCTCACCACTCCTATTCAACATAGTATTGGAAGTTCTGGCCAGGGCAATCATACAAGAGAAAGAAATAAAGGGTATTCAGCTAGGAAAAGAGGAAGTCAAATTGTCTGTTTGCAGATGACATGACTGTATATTTAGAAAGCCCCATCGTCTTAGCCCAAAATCTCCTTCAGCTGATAAGCAACTTCAGCAAAGTCTCAGGATACAAAATCAATGTGCAAAAATCACAAGCATTCCTATACACCAATAACAGAGAACCAAATCATGAGTGAACTCCCATTCACAATTGCTACAAAGAGAATAAAATACCTAGGAATTCAATTTACAAGGGATGTGAAGGACCTCTTCAAAGAGAACTACAAACCACTGTTCAACGAAATAAAAGAGGACACAAACAAATGGAAGAACATTCCATGCTCATGGATAGGAAGAATCAATATCATGAAAATGGCCATACTGCCCAAAGTAATTCATACATTCAGTGCTATCCCCATCAAGCTACGACTGACTTTCTTCACAGAATTGGAAAAAACTACTTTAAACTTCATATGGAACCAAAAAAAGAGCCCGCATAGCCAAGACAACCCTAAGCAAAAAGAACAAAGCTGGAGGCATCATGTTACCTGACTTCAAACTACACTACAAGGCTACAGTAACCAAAACAGCATGGTACTGGTACCAAAACAGATATATAGACCAATGGAACAGAACAGAGGCCTCAGAAATAACACCACATATCTACAACCATCTGATCTTTGACAAACCTGACAAAAACAAGCAATAGGGAAAGGATTCCCTATTTAATAAATAGTGCTGGGAAAACTGGCTAGCCATATGCAGAAAGGTGAAATTGGATCCCTTCCTTACACTTTATACAAAAATTAACTCAAGATGGATTAAAGATTTAAATGTATAACCTAAAACCATAAAAACTGTAGAAGAAAACCTAGGCAATACCATTCAGAACACAGGGATGGACAAAGACTTCATAACTAAAACACCAAAAGCAACAGCAACAAAAGCCAAAACAGACAAATGGAATCTAATTAAACTAAAGAGCTCTGGCACATAAACTATCATCAGAGTTAACTGGCAACCTACAGAATGGGAGAAAATTTTTGTAATCTACCCATCCGACAAAGGGCTAATATCCAGAATCTACAAAGAACCTAAACAAATTTACAAGAAAGAAACAACCCCATGAAAAAATGGGCAAAGGATATGAACAGACACTTCTCAAAAGAAGACATTTATGCAGCCAAAAAGACTTATGAAAAAATGTTCATCATCACTGGTCCTTAGAGAAATGCAAATCAAAACCACAGTGAGATACCATCTCATGCCAGTTAGAATGGCAATCACTAAAAAGTCATGAAACAACAGATGCTGGAGAGGATGTGGAGAAATAGGAATGCTTTTACAATGTTGGTGGGAGTGTCAATTAGTTCAACCATTATGGAAGACAGTATGGTGATTCCTCAAGGATCTAGAACTAGAAATAACATTTGACCCAGCAATCCCATTACTGGGTATATACCCAAAGAATTATAAATCATTCTACTATAAAGACACATGCATACATATGTTTATTGCAGCACTGTTCACAATAGCAAAGTCTTGGAACCAACCCAAATGCCCATCAATGATAGACTGGATAAAGAAAATGTGGCACATATACACCATGGAATACTATGCAGCCATAAAAAAGGATGAGTTCATGTCCTTTGCAGGGACATGGATGAAACTGGAAACCATCATTCTCAGCAAAGTAACACAAGAAGACAAAACCAAACACCACATGTTCTCACTCATAAGTGGAAGTTGAACAATAAGAACACATGGACACAGGGAGGGGAACATCACACACCAGGGCCTGTCAGGGGATTGGGGGCTCGGGGAGGGATAGCATTAGGAGAAATGCCTAATGTAAATAATGAGTTGATGGGTGTATCAAACCAACATGGCACATGCATACCTATGTAACAAACCTGCATGTTGTGCACATGCACCCCAGAACTTAAAGTATAATTAAAATAAAAAAGAAATTATGAGTTAGCTCCAAGTATGCTAATCCAGGTTCTCTCTAAGCGTCAATACGCTTGTTTCAACACCCATCCTCTACTCTCCATCTTCATTGCCACAGCCCTGGTCCAGGCTACCAATATGTCCAGGCTATAGCAGTGGTGGCTCTTACTTGGTCATCCTGCATCCCCTCTTGTATCCTCCACACTATAGCCAATGAGGTCTTTTAAAAGTGCCAAACTCAAAAAACCCTCTGCTCAAAACCCTTCAATGACCTTCAATGGAGAAAGGACAAACCTTGAATGTGGCCAATAGATCCTGCACTATCAGCCTCTAGACCAGTCCTCCAAACTCCCCTTATACCACTTGCTCTTGTCATCACTATGGTCCAGCTACACTGTCCACTCAGTTGCTCAAACATGCCAATATCCTCACTTTAAGGCCTTCACAAATGCTTGTTTCTGTCCTCTATGCCTAGAAGATTCCATCACTGTACATCATCTACCCATCGCTGTCTCCCCACTCCCCTGTGAACTTTGAGTCATTTTTGAAAGATACCATTCTCCCCGTATCATTCAACCTTTCCTGTCTCCCCACGTACCTGTGGGTCATTTCTGGAAGGTAGCATCCTGCCATACACCATTGATTCTTCCTGTCTAGCTGCTACTCCTCTGGTTCATTTCTGGACGGTACCATTGCCCCCAAAACGTACACCCTTCCCTGCCTCCTCTCAGCAGTTGTGTCTCATTCCTAGAAGACAGTATCTCCGGAAACACATTTTCTATTTTCGTATGTCCCCACTGACTCTGACAGTCATTCCTAGTAGATACCATCTGCCTACACCACCCAATCTTCTTATTGCCACCCTAATACTATGGCTGATTTGGGGATATCATTACCTCCCCACTCCCCCACCCCACAACCAGATTCAACCTTCACTGTCTCTTCCAGAGCCTGTGTCACAATCTCGGAAGATATAATTCCCCCAGCACTATCTAGTCTCTCCTATCTCCCCCTTGCACCTGTCGGCCATTAGACGGCCTCCACACCATCTGCTCTTGCTGTCTCCCCTCTAAACCTATGGCTAATTCCTTGACTATACCGTGTACCAACACTATCCAATCATAATGTCTCCCCTCAAGCCCTGGTGGCTCATTCCTGGAAGATGTATCTTGCTACAGCATTCCTGTCTTCCTGTCTCCCCCATTCCCAGCTATGTCATTCCCAAATACCACCCCCCAGAACATCCATCCTTCCTGTCTCTCCCTACCACTCCCCATGTGGCTCATTCCTGGAAGGTACCATCTCTCTAAACTCCTGTCTCCCCATATCCCTGTGGGTTGTTTCTGGAAGTTACCATCCTTCCACACCATCTGCCCTTCTTGTCTCCCCAGCCACTGCACCTGTGGCTGTTTCCAAAGCCAATCCACCCTGTCTCCCAATTCTCTTGCGGGTCATTCCTGGAAGACACCATCTCCCAACACCACCCCTTTCCTGCCTCCCCCAGTCACCACCTGTGTGGTTCATTCCTGGAAGATACCATATTGCCACATCATCCAACCTTTCTATTTCCCCCTACTCCTGAGTCACATCTGGATGATACCACCCCCTCCCTAAGACATCTACCATTCCGTCTTCCCGCAGTGCCTATGTCACATTCCTGAAAGATACTATACCCCACACAAAACTATCCACTCTTCCCTGTCAGTCATTCTGTTAGATACCATCCCCCATCCTGTGTTCCCCTGAAGCACCACCAGTGTGGTTCATTCCTGCAAGATACCATCCTGCCACACAATCCAACCTTTCTGTTTTCCCACTACCCCTCTGGGTCATTTCAGGATGATACCACCTCCTCCCCAAAACGTCTACCCTTCCCTGTCACCCTATAGTGCCTATGTCATATTCCTGATACTATCCCCTCTTACATTATTTACCCTGCCTTGACTCCCTGTGGGATCTCCAGGCCATCCTGGAAGATCCCATTCTCCTACTTCATCCATCATTCCCCCGCTTCCCCAATTCCATAGTTCATTCCTGGAAGATACCATCTCCAATGCAACATCCATCCTTCTTCTCTATCCCCTGCCCTGTAGGTCATGCCTGGAAAATATCATTCTGCCATACCCTACCTGTCTCCCATCTACCCCTGTGGTCCATTCCTGGAAGATACAATCCCCCCAAAACACCCACCTGCCAGGGCTCATTCCTGGAAGATACCATCCTGCCACACCATCCACCCTTCCAATATCCCCCGGACCTCTAACCACCCTTGTGGCAGATTGCTGGAAGATACCATCTCTCTAAACCCAATCCACTGTTACCTACTGCCCCTGTGGGTCACTCCAGGAAGATACCATCCACATTCACCTTCCATCCTGTCTCCACCCCCACTACTGCAAGTGTGGCTCATTCCTGGAAGATACCATCTTGTGACACCATCCAACCTTCCTATTTTCCCGTACCCCTCTGGGTCATTTTGAGACGACATAACCACATCTACCCTTCCCTGTTTCCCCACAGTGACTACCACATTCCTGAAAGATACTATCACAACCCCCCAACACTTCCACCTTGCCTTGTCTCCCCCTTTCCCCTTTGGGTCATCCAGGAGGATGCCATCTCCACATATCTCTTCCTGTGTTCCCCCCAGGCACCACCAGGGTGGCTCATTCCTGAAAGACACCATCTCTCAAAACACAATCCACCCTGTGTCCCTCTGCCCCTTTGGATCATCCCTGGAAGATACCATCGTGGTCATCTTCCACACTTCCTGTCTCTTCCCTCTCTTCTGGGTCGTGGATGGAAGTTATCTCCCCCACCACTCCCAACTCTTTGGGTCACTACACGAAAAACAATGGCTGCCAACAAGCCAATGTTCTCTCCATCCCCTAGCTCTTGTGGACCATTCCTGGGCGGTACCATCCCACCTCACCATCCACTCTTCATGTTTCCCTACTGCCCCTGTGATTCATTCCTGGAAAATATATCCTGCCACACCATTCATGCTTCCTCTCTCTGCCCTGTCCCTCTGGGTCATTCCACAATGATACCGTGCCAGCCAACATCCCCCTGATGGTCTCCCCCACCACCCACAGTGTGGCTCATTCCTGGAAGATACCATCCTGCCACACCATGCAACCGCTGTATCTCCCCACTACCCCTCTGATCATTTCGGGATGATACCACACCCTCCCTAAAACATCTAGGCTTCCCTGTGTCCCCGAAGACCCTTTGTCACATTCCTGATATAACCCCCCCAACACTAATCCTCTGGCTCATTCCAGGACGATATCATCCCCCCACACTTCCGCCCTTCCTGTTTTCCCCTACCACTACCCAGGTGTCTCATTCCTGGAAGACACCATCTCTCTAAACAAAATGTACCCTGTCTCTCCCTGCCTCTTTGAATCATTCTTGGAAGATACCATCCACCCATACCTTCTGCCACCCCCACCACTGTCATTTTGGCTCATTTCTGGACGATACCATCCTGCCAAACCATTTAACCATTCTACTTTCCTGCTATCCTCTTGGTTATTTTGTGATGATATCACCTTCTTCCTAAAACGTCTACCCTTCCCTGCCTCCTTGCAGTGCTCGGTTCATACTCTTGAAAGATACTATACCCCTTATATTACCCAGTCTGCCTTGTCACCCCCTTGGCTCTGTGGGTCATCCTGGAAGATACCATCTCCCTACCTCATCCATCAATCCCCCCCTCCCCGAATTCTACAGTTCATTACTGGAACACACCGTCTCTTCTACTGTATCCATCCTTCCTATCTATCTTCTGCCCTGTGGGTCATTCCTGTAAAAATAACATTCTGCCAAACCATCTACCCTATCGGTCTTCCCCTGATCCCAGTGGGTCATTCCTGGAAGATACCATGCCCCCCACAACCCCACCAGTGTGGCTCAATCCTGGAGGATACCATCCTGCCACACCATCATCATTTCCTGTCTCCCCCATCCCTCTAGGTCATTGCTGGAAGATATCTCCATCCACAACGTCTACCCTTCCATTTTCCCCCATGACCCTGTGGGTCATTCCTGGAAGATTTCATTCCACCAAACCATCTACGCTGACTGACTTCTCCCACACCTGTGGCTCATTCCCAGAAGACATACCCTGCCACACCAGTCGGGCTTCCTGTCTCTCCCCTATTCCTCTGGATCATTCTTGAATGATATCATCTTGAATGATAACATCCACCTTTCTTGTCTCTTTCCACCACTGCCAGTGTGGCTCATTTCTGGAAGATACCATCCTAACACGCCATGCAACTGTCCTATTTCCCTACTATTCCTCTGGGTCATTTTGGTATCACTCCCTCACAAAACAACTACCCTTCCCTGTTTCCCCCCAGAGACTAAGTCACATTCCTGAAAGATATAACCCCCTCAACACTATCCACCCTGTCCTGTTTACCCTTACCCCTAAGGGTTATCCCGGAAGATACCATTTCCCCCACCATCACTCATCTTTCTTACTCTCCCAACCTTGTCGGTCATACCCGGAAAATATCATCCTGCCTCACCTTCCCCACTTGGTGTCTCCCCCCATCCTTCTGTGTCATTGTTGGAATGTATTCCCCACAACATCAACCTTTCTTATCTCCTCCCAACCCTTTGAGTCACTCCAGGAAGATACCATGTCCCCAGTCAGGCCAACATTCCCTGTGTCCCCTTAGCCCATGTGGGTCATTCCTTGAAAATATATCCTGCCACACCATTCATGATTCCTGACTCCCCACTACCCCCTCTGGCTCATTCCTGCATGGTATCACCCCCAATATCCACCGTTCCCATCTCCCCCCACCACTACCCTTTTGGCACATTCCTAGGAGATACCATTTGCCTAAACGTATTTCCCTGACTTCTGTGGGTCATTTATGTAAGATACCATCCACATACACCCTTAGTGTCTCCCACTTCCACCACTGTCACCGTGGCTCATTCCTGGAAGATACCATCCTGCCATTCAACTATGCTGTCTCCCCTCTACTGCTCTGGGTCATTTAGGGATGATACTACTCCCTCACCAAAACAGCTACCCTTTCCTGCCTCCCTGCATTGCCTGTGTCATATTCCTGGAAGATACTATCCCCCTTACATTATCCACTCTGTCTTGTCTTTCTTTTGGCCCTGTGGGCCATCTTGGCAGATCCCATCCACCTAGCTCATCCATCATTCCCCTCCTTCCTCAATCTTGTAGTTCATTCCTGGAAGATACCATCTCCTCCATACCATGCATTCTTTATATCTACCCCCTGCCCTGTGGCTCATTCCTGGAAAATACCATTCCATGAAACTATCTACCTACCTGTCTCACCCCTACCTCGGTGGCTCATTCCTGGAAGATACCATCTCCCTACACCATCCACCTTTCCTGTTTACTTAACCCCACACATGCTGAAGACCATTCTTAGAAAATAGCATCCTGCCTCACTATCTTTACTTCCTATCTCCCTCTACCCTTTTGGGTGATTACTGGAAGATATCCCCCTCCACAACCTTTACCCTTCAGGTCACCCCCTTGCCCCTGTGGGTCATTCCTGGAAGATACCATCTCTCTATACCACCCATCTTCCCCCACCACCAACCACGTGGCTCATTCCTGGAAGATACCATCTTGCTACACCTTTCTAAACCCTCTGGGTCATTTCTAAACCACCTCCTCCACAAAACATCTAACCTTCTCTATGTTCCCACAGTGCCTGTGTCACATCCCTGAAAAGTAACATGCCCTCCCCCTACAAACACACTATCCACCCTGTCCTTTCTCCCCCTTGGCCTTGTGGGTCATCCTGGAAGATACTATGCCTACCCTTTCCTTGTTCCCCCCAAACACCACCAGGGTAGCTCATTCCTGGAAGATTCCATCTCTCTAAACACAATGTACCATGTTTTCTTCTGCCCCTTTGGTTCATTCCTGGAAGATAACACTTCACCAAATCATCTATCCTACTTGTCTCTCCCAACTCTTGAGGGTCACTCCTGGAAATACCATCCTGGTCACCTTCCACACTTCCTGTCTCCTCCCACCTCTTTTGGTCATTGCTGGAAGTTATCCACGACCCAATATACACCCTTCCTGACTCACCCCTGACCCTTTGGGTTACTCCAGGAAGAACCATGCCTTCGAACAAGCCCACCTTCCCTGCATCCCCTAGCTCCTGTGGACCATTCCCGGAAGGTATATCCTGCCACACCGGTCATGTTTCCTCTCCCTGTGCTACGCCTCTGGGTCATTCCTGTACAATCCTATGAGTCATTCTTGGAAGAAACCATGACCCCTCACCATCCACCCTTCCTTTCTCCCCTCAACCACTGCCAGTGTGGCTCATTCCTGGAAGATACCATCCTGCCACACCACCAAAACGTCTTATGTACCCTCTGCCCTGTGGACCATTCCTGGAAAATTCCATTTTGCCAAATGATCTACACTACCTATGTTCCCTCTATCCTTGTGGGTCATAACTGGAAGAGATGATCTTCCTCACCCCATCTACCTTTGTATCTACCCCTTGCCCTACGGGTCATTTCTGGAATACATCATCTTGCCTCACCATCTATGTTTCCTGTCTCCCCACCATCCTTCCGGGTCATTGCTGGAAAACTCCCCTTCCCCTAAGACATCCACCCTTCTGTTTTCCCCTTTGACCTTTTGGGTAATTCCTAGAAGATACCATCTCCATCCACACAAACCAACCTTCCATTTCTCTCCCCAGAGACAGAGAAATAGCTGGAAAATTTCATTCTTCCCCACCACACATACACACACACACACACACACAATCTAATGTTGCCTGTTTCCCCTTGACCCTGTGGGCCATTCCTAGAAGATACCATACCCCCACAGGGATCCATCCTTGTTCCCCACTCCCTAACACTGGGGGCATTCCTGGAAGATGCAACCAGGCCACACCATTCACTCTTCCTATCTCTTCCCTGCCTTTGTGGCTCATTTCTGGAAGACATACCCTGGTAATACCATCTATACTTCCTGTCTCCTCATTACACCTCTGGGTTGTTGGTGGATGATACCCCGCAACCTCCACTTTTCCTGTCTTCCTTTTGCCCCTTGTGGTCATTCATAAAAGATACCATCCCACCACACCATCAACGTTTTTTGTCTCCCCCACTATCCTGGTGGCTCATTCATGGCAAACACCATCCACCATACTTGTCTCCCCTCTGAACCTGTGGATCATACCTGGAAGATACTATCTTCCTATCCCTATCCCATCACTCCTTCCTATCTCCCCCTCATCCCTGTGGCTCATTCCCAGAAGATAAAATCCCCCAATGCCATCCACCCTTCCTGTCCCCATCTCCCCTTGTTTCTGTGGGTCATTCCTAAAACACCACCCATCTTGCTCCATTATCCCTTTATCCCTTCTTGCTTTTGTGGGTAGTTTTTGGAAGCTATCATTCCCTCCTCCCACCACCACTGTCCAACCTTCCCTCTCTCCCTTTGACACTGTGTGTCATTCTTAGATCATACCATCTGCCTCACTACTATCAACCCTAT
This sequence comes from Macaca fascicularis, assembly GCF_037993035.2. Lineage (NCBI taxonomy): Eukaryota > Metazoa > Chordata > Mammalia > Primates > Cercopithecidae > Macaca > Macaca fascicularis. The sequence continues at coordinate 43,773,609 of NC_088395.1, read as the reverse complement.
GGGTCACTCCTGGAAGGTACCATTTCCACCACACCATCCACCCTTCCTGTCTCTCTCCTGCCCCATGGCTTATTCCTGGCAGATACTATCCCCCCAACTTCATCCACTCTTCCTTTCTCTCTCCTGTCCCTGTGTGTCATTCCTGGAAGATACCATTGCCCTACACTGTTCACCTTTTCTGACTCCCCTCTGCCCCTGCGGCTCATTCTTAGTTGATGCACTAACTCCTTAGTTTCAGGTTAAAGCTTGCTTCATCAAAGAATGCTTCCTTTACCCTCAGACCATGTAAGGTTCTCCCTGTTACAGGAACTCTCCTAGCATTATGTAATTGTGTTCAAGGTCAGTCTTGCTTGCTAGAAGAACATAAACTCCATGAGGGTAGGGGCTATTCCTAAGAAGTTCGCCCCCATTCCTCAGTGCCTGGTATAGTGCCTTCACATAGTAGGCCCCACATAAACTAATAATACATGGTCTAATTGAAAACATTTTTATTATTACAGACTAGCTTTCCTCTCATTTCCTAGTATTCTACATCTATATGGGATTGTCATTTTATTTTATTTTAAGTTCCGGGGTACATGTGCAGGTTTATTAGATAGGTAAACGTGTGCCATGGTGGTTTGCTGCACCTGTCAACCCATCACCTAGGTATTAAGACCCACATGCATTAGCTATTTATCCTGATGCTCTCCCTCCTCCCACCCCCTGACAGGCTTCAGTGTGTGTTGTTCCCCTCCCCGCATCCATGTCTTCTTAATGTTCAGTTCCCACACTTATGAGTAAGAACATGTGGTGTTTGGTTTTCTGTTCCTGTGTTAGTTTTCTGAGAATGATGGCTTCCAGCTTCATCCATGTCCCTGAAAAGGACATGATTTCATCCTTTTTTATGGCTGCATAGTATTCCATGGTGTAAATGCATCACATTTTTAAAAAATATCTTTTCAAATTGCTTTTGTAGGCAACCTTTCCAGGATATGAAAACACAATTATTGATTTTATTGCAGATCACACAACGCTTTCATTAAAAGAAATTCTACTTCATTCACCTACTTTTGTTAATTTTTAGATTCATTTTCTGTTCTAACCTACTTTGAGGTGCCCTCAACATTGCTACTGACTGAAAGATTACTAGGTTTCTTCTTAACTTTTTTTCTGTAAGTTGTTAAGAAAAGCACTGCAGTTCAAGGCAAGATATAAAAGACAAGAAGGGAAGATAAAAAGTAAATTTTGAATGGTAAAGTCTACTTACTTTGTCCAGCAGATTTTGTCAATGAGCTCTTTCATGGTCATTTTGTCCCATTCAGCAGCATTTTGAGCCTCCCAGGGTGCATCAGCTGGAATCTGTAGAGAAAGGAAGTCCCCACTCAGGTTTGATGGTAACTGCCACCTCTTCGCAGGAAGGGCCTCATGAAAACCTCTGAAAATGGGTCTCTTGGTCTCTGTGTTGAAATGTATGATTGGCATGGAATTCTATATAGAGACAGGGAGTGCGGTAGAGTTCCTTGGATTCTATGTCCTAATGCCATTGCCAAAACAATAATAATAGTGACAATATTATATATGTCTATGCACAAATTTATATGTAATTATTATAATGATGACAATATCATCATTATTATTGAAAGCTAATACCTACTTTATGTCCCAAATTCAAGTTTGAGAGATTGATATTACAGAGCCTAAGACTAAGTTAAAAAACTTTGGGGTGGCAAGTCCTTCCCTCCTTTACTATCCAAAATGGCATTACAGACAGACAGACAACCGTAAGTAGAGATACTTGGCAAAAATGTCATATAAATGTTCAGTAGCATAGAGTTGAAGGCACACAGGCATTTGTATAAGAGAGTGGGTTGGTATGCTGGTTCCCTGCTATGAGGTCTTGAGTAAATTACATAATCTCTGGGCACTCATTTTTCCCATTTGTCAAGTGGAAATACAGCCAACTTTGCAGTTTGGGTACATTGGAAATGATATGCATTGGTGTCCGGAGCAATGTTCCCTGCACCATGGAAGGATATTAAACGGTTGCCATTGTTATTTCAGTAATGGGTCATGTGCAAACTGAACACACATTTTACCTCCTTCCCCATGTTATCTATTGTCCGCCACAGATTGTTGTAATCCAAATATGCAATGGGATTCCATACTGGTGGAAAGGCGCCCCGAAATGGATATGTTTTCCCCTAGAACATAAAAGCAAACAGAATCAATCAAAAAGAGTAATACCTTAAATTTGAATGGTATTCTAAAACAACAAAAAAGCAACCAACCTAAGACTTTCAAAGTAACCAGACCCTCTACTGTGTCAGAAACATTCCCTTTGACGGGAACTGAATACATTATACCTGTACAGGCCCCAATTTAATAAAATGTGCAGAATCTCCATGCTGCTGTGTTGGCTGGTTTTAATTTACAGTAAATAATAGCTTTACATTTATTTCTATTTATTTGGAAATTATACCTAAATAAAGGTAGCACATCCTAGTATCTAATGCTGGTGCTACAATATTCTCAACTCCTGAATTCCCATCTAATCTCTTGAGAAAGCTGTTCCCACTGAGACGAGAGCAGGATGATGACGTGGAGGACCGTCTTTAGACCACATATAGGACAAGAATAGCAAAGCGGAATATCTCATACTGTTGTTTAAGGTCTACAAAGGCTTAATAAAGACCGGCTAGACTACACGCTATGCCTGATTAAAGAATCAGATTATAAGCAGTGTGGAATATCAGGCACTTGCCACTGTGGGCTGCCAAGCATCCATTCCCCTTTCCTGGTGGTATCCTAGTTTCTTTCTGGGAAATTGCCTCTCTTCTTTTCTGTATAGCTGTGTAGGAAGGATGGTCCCAGCTACCAGCTCCCATTACAGAAAATTATAAGTTAGATTTTTTTAAAAAATCTCTACACCCAAGCTGCTGGTATAGCCTGGCTGTGAGCCTGTTATCTGAGTTTGGCCAGTCACACCCTCTCAGAGGACTCTGGCCATGGAGTGGGTCACCCACGTAGAGAAGAGAGTAGACTGTGGGTTTTCTTTCCCCGTGGCCAAGTGCTGAGCAGATGCTTCCTGCTACAAAGACCATGGCTACGGTTCCTGCCCCTAACTTGCCAGAGCTCTCATGCTTTTTGCTCATTCTCAAGTGTGGTCTTCCAGCCTCACATCAGTTCTGTAGGTCTTCTCATTTCCTTTCAGTACATTCCCTCTTGTTAGCCTGAATTGGTTTCTATTGCTTGGTACCAAGACCTCTAACATGAAGATGGCTCCTTCATTATTAGAAACCATTAACTTCATTTCATTGTGTAACAGCCAAAGTGCTAAGAAAAGCAAGGGTGAGGTGAGTCCCTAGGAAATAGACCAGAAATAGGTAGTTTATACGGCCTTATTTGCTCATTTAATTTCTTTTACTTTAAAAATAAATGTCTTGTAAATATTCATAAGGCCACATCTTTTCTACCAGCATAATTTGCATGATAATTTGATTTTTTAATTAAATAATTTACTTGGAGAAAGTCTACTGCATGCACTGCAGAATATTGAGAGCTGTATTGGATTTTTTAAAGGGCTAAAACAAAACTCCTGACCATCAGGGCAAGGACACAAGACATCACAAGCACGTGTATGCATACTTCCTGAGTAAGAATATATGGCGGCCATTAAGTGACAGGGAAGTAATTTTCCCTTCCACATAGCAAATTCAAATAACCTTGGCAGAATATGTGATCTTGTTTCTTATCTGAAAATGTTACGTTGTAACACTGCAATACAACTTTTTGAGACTCCAAATCCTTTATCATCATCACCACCATCATCACTAACATTTATTGAGATCCTTCTCCATGCCTGACACTGGCTAAAGCCCTTTATATGCATTATCTCACGCAATGCTCACTCCAATCCTGTGAAGGCAAGAACTATTGATATTTCCATTTTATAAATAAGGAAACTAAAGCCCAGCAGCAGTAGCTAGTATATCATAGAATGGAAATTTCCTGCTCCCAAAGCCTTTGCTCATAAAATATACTTTCCTGCCTCCTGTACAGTTGATGGAATGTGGAGATAGGTTTGTTCTAAAGGCATTTTTAAAATTCTCAACTTTCTCTTTCCCAAAAGAAAGAGAACTTTGAAATGTGAAACTCAGAAATCTTCCACGTGTACATTTTCTGTTTCTAAGGAGTAAAAATGGAGACTTAAGACGCTTCAGGGGTGGAAGACAACCACTGAGGGAACATAAACAACTTTGGAAAATGCTAATACATATCCTGAGAGAAATGGGCAAAGGTATTTTACATAGAAAACAAAAATAGCTATGGAGAAGAGAGGGACTGAGGGTAAGTAATAGCTCAGGGGCAGCCTCAGAGCAGCTGGTCCTTGTTATAATTCCTCCCTTAACTGAAATCTGGAAAAATCTACATTTTCCTCTGTAAAATGCATGTATAGTCAAGGAATAGTCTAATGCAAAACTGATCTTTGCTTTGGGAAAAAATGTTATTAAAAAAACATGAATATTGCCCGGGAGGCTGCGGCAGGAGAACTGCTTGAACCCAGGAGGCGGAGGTTGCAGTGAGCCGAGATTGCGCCACTGCACTCCAGCCTGGGCGACAGACCAAGACTCTGTCTTAAAAACAAATAAATAAATAAATAAATATTCTCAATACTCTGGGAACATAAAGAAAAGTATTATAAATATATCTCAACAAAATGTGTCCCACATTCCTAATGAAGTTCTTCACAGAAAGATGCCAACTTGAGTATGATTTCACACAAGGTCCAAAGACCCCTTGATCTGAGCCTTGATAAACAGAGGTGGCAGGAGAAGAAAAGAGTTCAAGGAAAGAGGAAAATCTGGCCTGGCAATCATTTTAGAAATGGGAACCACGGAATATTTTACAAGAAGAGGTGGTGGCTTACACCTGTAATCCCAGCACTTTGAGAGACCGAGACAGGCAGATCACCTGAGGTCAGGAGTTCGAGACCAGCCTGACCAACATGGCAAAACCCTGTCTCTACTTAAAAAAAAATACGAAAATTAGCCAGGTGTGGTGACGGGTGCCTGTAACCCCAACTACTTGGGAGGCTGGGGCAGGAGAATCACTTGAACCCGGGAGGCAGAGGTTGCAGTGAGCCGAGATCATGCCACTGCACTCCAGCCTGAGCAACAGAGCACGACTCCATGTCAAACAAACAAACAAACAAACAAAAAAAACTCATCTCTACTAAAAATACAAAAAAAAAAAAAGAAAGAAAATCAGCCGGGTGTGGTGGTGGACACCTCTAATCTCAGCTACTCGGGAGGCTGAGGCAGGAGAATTGCTTGAACCCTGGAGGCGGAGGCTGCAGTGAGCTGATATCATGCCACTGCATTCCAGCCTAGGTGACAGTGCGAGACTCTGTCTCAAAAAAAAAAAAAAAAAAAAAAAAAAAAACCCAAGACCATAAAGGCCCATAACATAAACTTCTTTGCTGTTGATAAAGGATTTCATCAATTAGTTTCACCCCTATCAGTTTCTGGCTTCTCTGTTCTCATTTCACAGAAAACCCAAACCTGCTAAAAATAAATGCACTTATGTGGGGAACACTTTTGCATGTGAGAATCTCTAAAGTAGTGCAGTACGGGTGCCTGGAGGATATCTCTTGGCTGAGTGAGAACTGCCTGACAGTGTGGACCCTCTCAGTCTCCAGAATGTGATTCTATAGTTTTCTCACCAAGGTGTCAGCAGTTTCTCAATATTAAGCCACTTCTCAGTAAGGAATGCCTTCGTGACCTAAGAGGGTGAAGCAGGGGCTCTGGGAATACTTCCAAATGATTACTGCTCTTTAAAAATAAAAGGAAAAAAAAATCGAGTGTAATGGTCAAGTTCATTTTGTACCTACACTCTGAAAGCTTACTAGTTTTCCAAAGTGGCCATTAATCTCTAAAGGGCAGTGTCTTTGATACAGCAGAAACTGTTTATGTCAAACAGAACGCAATGTCCCTGGAACCGTGCCCCCAAACACTTAAGTCCCTTTGAGAAACTACATCTTCAATCTACTAATGTTCATAATAACAGAAGACTATTGCCAGGAGATAGCAGTTTATGGCTCCCACATAATTCTTTATTGTTGGTTCTATAAGATAAGTTTATAGTAAGCAAAATAGCATTTCCTGATTGGCACATTGGAGAGTTTCATCTCTCTGTACTTTTATATTTGAGTTAAGCAACAGGAAGTGAGCGTTATTAGAGTATCATAGGTCACTGGGGAAGCTGCCAAATAGCCTTCTTTAATCATCTTCAAGATAAAGAGTTATCTTCCAGATTAATTTAGAAATATGCCTGTCCAGCTTATATGAATACCTTGAGACCCTTCTAGTCCCATTGTTTTGTGACAAAGCCTGTAAGATGAATCTTTTGATGATTTATTTTCTATAGTTTATAACAATGCTTTAAATTTTAAAATCTCCAAGAAGAGATCCATTAAATAGGATGGCAGTTTTGTGTTGTATTAATAGTTAACAAAAGCCTTATCTTCCTCTTTCCAAATGTAGGTATCCAAGCTCTCTTCAAACATACATAGCTTCACGCTATCTACAAAAAGCCTTCATAACCTACATGGAGACATCTATCCTTTTCATTTGTCATCCTCTTTGCATTCTTTTAGCAGTCCCACTCAAATGATGCCCCCATTGCCTTCACATCCTTCTGTTTTCTAAAATCTGACTTGTATCCTCAAAAGTCCATGGGTGCCCTTTTCTCTATGGTCACCAGTGAGCCACTTTTAGCTAGATATGAAGGGATGTATCCATCCCATTAGCACTTGGCTGAATTTGATACCACCCCATCAGATAGTGCTAGTTGTCCCAAGTCTCAGCCTACTACCCCAAGACCCCTCCTTCTATGATCCACTGAATCCCCCAGAGTCTGATCCTTAGCCTTTTCCTTTCCTTCTGCCCACCCCTTTCCCTTTTCCCTGGGGAACTTATTCACCCTCACATTTGTTATTATATTTGCATAGTCTTATGGTTTACATTTTTCATGCCTCTGCTCCATGTTTACGAATACCAAATTATCTATAACCTCTCACATCATTTCAAGGGCTGGCAGCACATTCCTATGTGTTTGTTTAGGACCTGATATTTCATATTCTCAGCCTCTGTCTCAAGACTTGTACAGCTACCAATGCAATGGGCGCCTGAGTTGTGCAGTCCCATCTCTGGAAAAAGAGAACCATTACACTCAGATATAAATGATGATATATCATCAACAATGACGGGCTTTATTTATGTTTTTAGACAGGATCTTTCTCTGTCACCCAGGCTGGAGTGTAGCGTTGTGATCACAGCTCACTGCAGCCTCAAACTCTCAGATTTAAGTGATCTTCCAGCCTCAGCCTCCCAAATAAGCTGGGACTATAGGTGTGTGCCACTATGCATGGCTAATTTTTGTATTTTTATTTGTTTATTTTTTCTTGTAGAGATGGGGCCTCACTTTATTGCTCAGGCTGGTCTTGCACTCCTGGGCTCAAGTGATCCTCCTGTCTTGGCCTCCCAAAGTACTGGGATTATAGGCATGAGCCACTGTGCCTGGCCCCAACAGTGAAGGGTTCTAAAAGAAATTTATGTCTTCTTTTCCAAGGGATTCTAGTTATATACAGAAATTATAAACAAAACAGTTAAGATAGAAACAATAATGAGTTCTTCTGGCAGCTTTTTTGTAATTAAAGATAATGACAGAGTTTTTTTAAAAAAATAATTTTCCTCTTTCACAGATGCCATTAACTCAGGAGAAACGGGAAGTGTGAAAAAAGATGAAAATATCACACTGTGAGGACAAAAGGCTAGTTAACAGCTTTATTAACATATCATTCACATATCCTATAATGCATCCATTTATAGTGTACAATTCAATGGTCTTTGGTATATTCACAGAGCACGCAACCATCACCACATCTCATTTTAGAACATCTTCTTCACCCCAGGAAGAAGCCCTTAATTATTAGTAGTCACTCTTCTTTCTCTCACACTGCATTTTGAAAAACTGCCAAACTATTTTCCAAAGTGGCTGCACCATTTTACACTTCTAGCAGCAATGGATGAGGGTTCCAATGTCGCCCCATCCTGCACAACTCCTACTAACGTCTGCCTTTTTTATTACAGCCATCCTGTTGGGTGTGAAGTGATATCTCATTGTGGTTTTGTCTTGCATTTCCCTAATATCTTTTCAGATGCTTATTGATCATCTGCATATCTTTTTTTGGCAAAGTATCTATTCAAGTCCTTTGTCCATTTTTGAATTGGGTTGTCTTTTTATTATTGAGTTGTTAGAGTTCTTTATGTATTCTGAATACAAGTCCTTTTGTCAGATATATGATTTGCAAATATTTTCTCCCATTTTATGGATTGTCTTTTCAGTTTCTTGATGGTATACAAATGACAACACTTCAAAAACTTTTTTTGATGAAGACCAATTTATCTATTTTTTCTTCTGTTGCTTGTGCTTTCAGTATCATCAAATAAATCACTGCCTAACTCACAGAGATTTATTATTTTTTCTTCTAGGAGTTTTACAGTTTTAGCTCTTGTAGTTAGGTCTAAAATGAGTTAATGTTTGTGTATAGTGTGAGAAGAGGTCCAACTTCATTATTTTGCATGTGGATATCCAGTTGTCCAATACCATTTGTTGAAATAACTTACTTTACTTTTTGCACTGAGTTGCCTTGCTACCCTTGACAAAAATCAATTGGCCATAAATGTAAGGGTTTATTTCTGAAATCACAGTTCTACTCCATTTACCAATATGTTTATCCTTATACAAGTACACATTGTTTTTATACAAGTATGCATTGTTTTAGCACACTAGCTTCATAGTAATTTTTGAAATCAGGAAGTGTGGGTCCTTCAAATTTGTTCTTCTCTTTTAAAACTGCTTTGGCTATTATGGGTCTCTTGCATTTACATATACATTCTAGGATCAGTCTCCCAATTTCTGCAAAAACAGTCAGCTAGGATTTTGAAAGAGATTGTGTTAAAAACATAGTTCAATTTGGGAAATATCATCACCCTAACAATATTAAGCCCATGAACACAGGATGCCTCCATTTATTTACATCTTTAATTTATTTCAATGATATTTTGTAGTTTTAGGTATGTAAGTCTTACACTTCTTTGGTTAAATTTATTCCTAAGTATTTTATTGTTTTTTGATGCTATTTTCAATGAAGTTATTTTCTGAAGTTGTTTTCTTAATTTCATTTCAGACTGTTCATTGCCACTGTATAGAAATAAAATTTATTTTTAAAGATTGATCTTGTATCCTGCAACCTTGATGAACTTGTTTAACAGTTTCATGAGTTGTTTTAGTCAGTATCAGGATTTTCTATATACAAGATCATGTCATCTGCAAATACAATTTTTCTTCTTTTTTTTTTTTTTTTTTTTGGATTTCTTGCCTAAGTGCCCTGGCTAAAATCTCTAGTACAATGTTAAATACAAGTGGCCAGAGTAAATATCTTTGTCTTGCTCCTGATTTGAGAAGGAAAGCTTTCAATCTTTTACCATTGAGTATTATGGTAGCTGTGGGTTTTTTGTAGAAGCCCTTTATTAGGTTGAGGAAGTTCTCCTCCATTCTTAGTTTTTCTAGTGGTTTTATCATAAAAGGGCGTTAAATTTTGTCAAATGTTTCTGCTCTGTCTGTTGAGATGATCATGTGCTATTGGTCCTTCATCCTATTAATATGGTGGTGCATTACATTATTGGATTTTTTGTATGTTAAACTAACCTTGCATTCCTGGAATAAATCCTACTTAGTCATGGTGTATAAACCTTTTAATATATTGCTAGATTCAGTTTGCTAGTATTTTCTTGAAGATTTTTGCACTCTATATAGGGATATTGGTTTGTAGTTTTCTTGTGATGTCTTTGGTTTTGTTATTCAGGATAATACTGACCTCACAGGATGAACTGAGAAATCTTTCCTCCTCCTGTACTTTTCTAGAAGCATTTATAAAGAATTGGTATTAATTCTTCTTTAAACTTTTGGTAAAATTTACCAGTAAAGCCATTTGTGTCTGGGTTTGTTTCTGTGGGATATTTTAAATTACTAATTCAATCTCTTTTCTTATTATAGGTCTATTCAATTTTCTATCTATTCCTGAGTAGTTTTGATAATTTGTGAACCTAAATCTCTAAAAACACCTCCTGCGTTAGCATCTCTTACTCTGATCTTTACAGGTGTTATATGAAAATAGTTTCCATGGTCGTAAGTCTGGGAAATCCTGGTTTGTGTTCAATAGTCTTTTTTATTGCCAGGCTTCCTAGGACTCCTAATTTGTTAACAGGCACCTTGACTATCAAAGACAGGGATAGAATACGGAGCACTTCCAAAATTTATCTGACCACCAAATGCCCTGTTTTTGCAAAGTATTTTTAAGATTAATGTTGCTTAGAAAAAACTTGAGAAATATTCCCCTAGGCATACTTCACATTCTGGCTTGCACTGGCAGAAGCATGACATAACACAGGAAAATATGCAATGAAAGAGAAGCTGTGATAACCAGAATGTTTATTTTCCAAATGTTACACATGGGAATACAATTTCATTTGTATCCCTTCTGGACAAAAGGGCACATAATTCCACAACACCGAATCAAATAGGAGAAAGGAAGGAAACTGCTTGTACATCTAGCTAAAATTGCAAGTGCATCATGGGCTTCACGCGGAGTTTCTGCCCTCAGCCCGTCCTCCTCCTAACAAGACAGTGCAGTGAGAAAGTACATCAGAGCAGGTAGAGAGGGCCAAGGGCAAAGCAGAGCTTCTTGTCAGCTAAGCTGTTAAGTGAGTGCATTCACCTTTTGTATCACAGTGTCTGGGAAGATGTGGCCTTGCCCCCTACTACTGGATGAAGTTACTTCAGTGATGGCTTTATAACCATGATGGCAGAGATAGGGTGATGGCATGGAATGAAAGGGTGGATGAACTAAGAGCCATTATGCTCTTAGCACCAACTTCCCAGCATTTAAACATCAGAATAGTATTTTTTTTTTTTTAATTTACAGATTGGGAAAAGTCACAGATACTCAGGGCTACTCCACTGGTGGATGTTCAAATAATGATGTCGATTAGTGACTGCACCCATGTCTGTGTCCCAGGATCCACTTTTGTCACCCACTGCTGGTCCGCAAGTGTGAGCCACAGTGATTTCCTCCCATTGTCTCTGAAGCCTGATTTTTTTTTTTTTTCAGAGACATTTATCTGCTAGATATGGCTATGGAAACTAGGCTACTGTGTACTTTGGCAAATACATAAAACTAAATCTCAGCCTGAGGTTCAGTGTGTATCATTTGAGTCTTACGAATTACAGAAGAGCTATGGGAATGAAAGGTAATTGAATAGTTTACTAATCATTCTCTTCATTTGAAAAACCTGACATGAGAAGTCTTCTAAATGAAAACGACTCAGTTTCACAGCCTTCAGGATCAAAGCATTCACTACACTGAACTATAATTAACACTCAAGCTTTCTGTGATTCCATCAAGTATTTTCTTCTTCTAGTTGCATAAAACCCAAACACAAAGCAAAAACTAAAATGAAGTGCTATGAAAATAGTACTGGACTGTCAAATATCAGGTATTGACATTATTATCATTATTTGCCTCTTTTCGGTTTGAAGCTCTGTGTTTGCAAAGGTTAGTAATTAACTAGGCTTTTATGTCTGTCCCTCTTTCTTTCTCACTTCTGTAGGACCTTGAACCACTCTCATTATTATAACTTTCTCTTATCTCTAAAGTAGGAGTGACAGCCACTTACTAAAACTCTGTGGCCCAGTAGGTTTTCAAAAGGTATCTGTTCGCTGAATTTGACATAGAAATGAAAAAGGTTTGAGTCTGCACGTGATACAGAGGGCTACATGGCAGCATCAATCCTATTAGGTGGCAGGATGAGGCAATGACAGAAAAGGTTTTCTAGCTGGCTCAACATGTGATCATGGGACAACTGAATTTCCCTTCTTCAGGAAGTGCCCAGAACGGACTAGATATGGGATTCATTGGACGTTAGAGGCTGTTTAAGATTTCAACTGTTAGAAGGCTACTTTGCAAAAGTTTGAAAATTAAAGATCAATGATTGAGTCTTTTGACTGGAGTAATGTGCATGCCACTGGGGTGAGGACAGGGGTTGCTGAGAAGAAATAGGAAGGAAGTAGAAAGCAAGGAGGAAGGAGGAGATTTTAACCTCCAAGAGACAACTACATTCTAACCTGAAAGGTCAGAACCTCCAGGAATTCAGTTATCATGCAGACTAGAGCAATTTCTCTTGAGGAAGCTGCTCATATGATGTTTAATTCCATTCACAAAGTTCTTCTGGCCATTAACCCAAATGCTGAGGCCCTACATGATTACGTGTGATCACAAAGTCCCTCAGCCTGAGTGAGAGAAATCCTTTGTGTCTGACTTAACTCCCTTTCTATGCTGCCAGTTGGGGGGGTGATGCTAGGTTACTTCTCAATGAATGGTTAGAAAACAATTCCTGTAGTGAATTAGTCCCTATTAGAAATGAATGGAAGGAAGATGAGAGGGGTTCTGTTGGATGGATGGGCGGTGACAGTGGCACAACAATGTGGATGTACTTAATGCTACTGAATTAACTGCACACCTAAAAATGGTGAAGATGATAAATTTTATGTTAGTGTACTTTACCATTTTTTTAAAAGAAAACAAAATGAGTGGAAGAAAAAATCTAATAATTAACTTATTTTGCTATATACTGGGTTGTCGCTGAGTAGGAACTTTATATTTTTGAAACCAAATCTGAGATGTAACCCTTAGAGTTTATAGGAAGAAGGAGCCTCTGAGAGGAGATGACTAATGCTGACCTAGCTGTCCAAACAGTGCAGAGCTTTAAGAGGGATTCTGCCATTAAGCTCTCTGGGAACTCACAGGCAGCAAATGAAGTCTTTTCAAAGTGAGGGGGGAAAAAAGAATGAAAGTTACTAAAAACTAATTTTTTACCAGCTGTCTTCATATATCCTTATACTGGATACCGGATAGATCAAACTGAAAATATGTAAACATTTTTAGCCTCTCTGCTTTTAAAACCTACTCAGAATTGTAATTGAGATAAGAAAGCAATCCCTCCTATATTACCTCATTTCTATCATCAAAACATAATTTCTTACCATGAGCACAGGCCTGTCACCGCTTGCTTGTCCTTACCTAACTGGTATTTTTTTGTTTGTTTGTTTGTTTGTTTTGTTTTTTCTATCTTCTACCCTGACTTATCCAAATTAGTAATACTTGTCAAGAACCACTTCAAATCCTAATCAGGCAGGATATAATGGCATAACATAAAATACTGGCCAATACTTGGGCCATACTTTGAATAATAAGTTTACATGGATCATTTAACAAAAAGAATATATAGCCAGCAATTTCAAACCATGCCTTAGACCCCCAGACTTAGTATTTTAATAAAATAATAGAATCCATCTGTGGTCTTCAGCCTGCTGAGCCTAACTGGGACACTCCGGGGGCTGTTTAGCTGCCAGGTGCTCACTGAAGGCCAGAGGACCTCTCAGACTACAGCTCAGGGTGCAAGAGAAGAGAAGAAGCCACTGTGCCACATACAGCTCCCATGTACAACCACTGTGAACTGTGAACTGCGAAATGTGAACTGTGTCACATACAGCTCCCATGAACGACCACACCTATATCCACAGGAGTCCCTGTTTCCACAGTGGCATCTTACAACTCCAGAGCCTTTTGGGATACAGTGATTTTTGTCATATCTTGGAGCAGTTTATTAGAAGGGTTCACAAGTTAACTTTGGAATAAAAAACAAAGTGATGTAACCCACAGAACACTGGGCTCAGAGCTGGAAAGCTACACTTTGGCTCCTACGCTCTCTGAGTTGGGAAAAATAATGCTGTTTACTCCTAGGACCATTGGGAAGCTCACGTGAGGTAAAACATGTATAGGTACACTACAGATGGAAGGCAATATTAATAGCATGGAATCAGGAGGGATGAATTCAGGTGTTTAAAAGAAAGGAGGCAAATATACAACAAGTAACGTCCCTACAAGGACTTAACACTTTCTGCTTCCTGAGTTTCCTTCTGAGAGGGATTGAAAGTGAAAGTGTATCCTTCTTTGAAGACAAAAGAAACGTCTTCTGTGAGTTGGTATGGACAAGGTGCTAAAAGAAACTTCAAATGAAATGTCCCTTATCCAAAAGAAATTCGACTATAAGCCATGGGTCAAACTCTATTAGCAGTGAGGGGTTATATCTGGTAAGCATTAAGACAAACTCAGCTTTCTGTATGGCCTGCTGGCTAAAACCAAGTTTTCCTCTTAGCAACAACAAATTTACTTAGTATTCCAGAACATACACATTGTGAAAAGCCTTTGATTTCAGTCGTTGGCATAGAAACCTGGAGTAAAGGGCTGTGGGAAGAATAGAACTAATAAAAAAAGAAAAAAAAAATGCTTGCTGAGCTGTTACTGTCAGCAAAGTCTATGGTGTTTTAAATAAATCTTTATCACACCATTCTCTAAAAACAAATGGGTGGTATATATTTATAGTCTCTACTTTTATTTAGAGAGGATGTGAAAAGCAGGAAGAACGTGAGAAGGCATGTAATTGTCAATTTCTCCTTTGACGTAGCCTCTGCAAAATGCCTTGCTCCATTTCTGGCTGGGTTCTCCCTCTCTATACCCCTCACCCTACCTGCGTTATGATGTGTGGGAAACTCACGGAAAGAAAAAAAAAAAAGTAGAATCCAACATTTTCATTATTTCTGCAACACATAGCACTGCAAAATTTAACAAAACATCTCCACAACTCAATAAAACACACTCATGCTGATGGAGCATCTTATTTACTAATGCAAGTAATGAATCAATCCACTTGGCATTCAGATCCAGCTGCTTCCCCTATGCCATGCAGAAGAGAAGAACTGATAAAGAGAATGTTTTATTTTATTTATTTTCAAAATTATATTAAAAAAAAATTTTGTAGCAATGGGGGCCTCACTATGTTGCCCAGGCTAGTCTCAAAATCCTGGGCTCAAGCAATCCTCCTGCCTCAGCCTCTCAAAGTGCTGGGATTACAGGCATGAGCCACTGCGCCCAACTGATAAATAGAATGTTTTAAACATATCTAGCTATTGCTTCTTGGCTTTTTGGCTAAGATCAAGTGTAAAAACATCTAGCTGATGCCATTTAAGAATCTACCTTTAAGGTTCACAACGATAAGATTAGTTTATATTAATTTCACAGATCAGATATAATCTCCCCAATAAAACCATGTCAAACTCACAAAATTCATAAAAGCTGCTCACTGCAGAAACCAGTCAGGAACCTATTATATAAGAATCAGGATCTACTAAACCAGAATTAGAAGAGGGATTCTATTCACAAGATCCATGAAGGATACAGGCAAAAATGTTAGCTAATATTTATTTACTGTTCTTATTTACTTGTCTTCTCTCTTTAGATTAGAAGGACCATGACAGCAGAAATTTTGATCATTTGTTCACCACTCTATCTGCAGCCTGGAACAATATCTGGTACAGAGTAGATTTTCCTCTGTAAATACATATTTCTCTCAAATACATAAATATAAATATTAAGCAATGAGTGAATTTAGCATATCAATGTGAATCCTCTATGAATGTGTAGATAGGCATAGTCTCAGAAAGAGAAGGGATCAGGTAGAGGAAACACCACTAAGGTGTATCCTCAGTACTAAGATGTATCCTCAGTATTCATCTGAGAGGCTCAGGCTTGGAACTGCACACTGTCTTGTCAAAACTTGCACTGTAAACACAATCTAACAAAGGTAAAGAGTAGTTCCTTGGTGAATAGTAAAAAGCTTCCTAGAATAAGCTGACACTAGATGTGTTACAGACTGTCGACAGTGTTTAAACAATTTAAACATTCTTCAAAGTTTCGCATTGGGAAAATTTAAGAGCTGAAGCAATCTGGGCCACAAAGATTATTGATTGGTTTATGTAGACAATGGCAATCCTCCTCTTCATTTCAGTGTTATTTACAGAAACGAATATTGACTATATTAGATTATGAAAGCTGAAGTTGTCACAAAGCAATGCAGAAAGTGTCACAAAGACAATTTGCATTATTAACCCAATACACTATCACATTGGGGAAACACCCACTTTTCCTCTAGAAGTAGAGAAAAACAGTGAGAGTTAAGATATTTTAGGCCGGGCGCGGTGGCTCAAGCCTGTAATCCCAGCACTTTGGGAGGCCGAGACGGGCGGATCACGAAGTCAGGAGATCGAGACCATCCTGGCTAACCCGGTGAAACCCCATCTCTACTAAAAATATACAAAAAAAAAAAAAACTAGCCGGGCGAGGTGGCGGGCGCCTGTAGTCCCAGCTACTCGGGAGGCTGAGGCAGGAGAATGGCGTAAACCCGGGAGGCGGAGCTTGCAGTGAGCTGAGATTCGGCCACTGCACTCCAGCCTGGGCGACAGAGCGAGACTCCGTCTCAAAAAAAAAAAAAAGATATTTTAAAATAAGTAGAGTTACTTTTAGTATACAATTTATTAACCATCTTATCTGGAATATTGAACTAAATATCTTCCTGCTTTTCCCTAATATAGTTTCCTGATCATCATAAAAACATCTACTATAACGAGTACTTCTCATTCCAGAAATGATATGATGTATTGGAAAACACTAGCAAAAAGGCATTCATTCAGATCAAATAAACTAAACTTTAACCAACCCACTACTTTTTTGCCTTAACATTGCTGTCTACCTTGGGTGAAAATATGTGTTCTCTGAAAGGTTAAAGTATGTGAGAGGATGGTTTAATGATATGTATTTCTATTTTTCATCTTTTCATTGGATGAGATTAAGTGTTCAATGAAAAGAATGATGCTTACCATCTGAAATGGGTAGCTATTTGTAAATAAGTACTAAAATTCAAAATAGAGCTTCAACATTTATTTTCTGACAGTTAAATGGCTATTTTCCAGTTACTGCATCCATCAAACAATAACCAAGGCACAGTGATTGTACCATAGCAGGTAGTTAACACTGCTCTTTCAGGCTTCTGGGCCAAAAGATTGAGCAAAATGGTCACCAGCACTGCATATGGGGACACAATGAAGGACACAGGATGACCATCAGAAGAGAGCTGCCAAAAAGAGCCAGGACAAGCACAAACTGTAAGGCAGCTTCCTGGAGTCCACAGTCCCTGACAGTAGAATCTGGACTAGCAAGAGATAGCATAAAGTCAAAAGACCTTAATCTGAATTCCCTTACTCCCTTAGGCAGGTTACTGGGCCTCTGAACTTCAGACTCTTTCTCTGAAATGGCAAAATAACCCCTAACTTAGGATCCATGTGAGGGTTAAGTAAGATAATGGAGGGTTAAGTAAGATAATGGCACAGGGCCTGGAACATACTAGGAGCTCAGTAGGGAGGGTAGTCATTATTATTACTATGGGAGTGGTACTGACCTTGAGGGATCAACCACAGTGGCTGTGATTTAAAGGTGCCATTTGTTGTCCAAAGCATAGGCACGGTATGTGTTTTAGCACATACCTGCCACATGCTGCATATGCAATAATTATGGTCTAATATTACCATTGTGTTGATGTGCATGGCCATGCAATGGCAAAGATCCAGAGGTTGACAATGCCTTGCATTCTTGTTTGTTTGTTTTTTCTTGAGACGGAGTCTCCCTCTGTCACCCAGGCTGGAGTGCAGTGGCGCGATCTCGGCTCACTGCAACCTCTGCCACCCGGGTTCACACCATTCTCCTGCCTCAGCCTCCCAAGTAGCTGATAGCTGGGACTACAGGCGCCCGCCACCACGCCCAGCTAATTTTTTGTATTTTTAGTGGAGACAGGGTTTCACCGTGTTAGCCAGGATGGTCTCAATTTCCTGACCTCGTGATCCACCTGCCTTGGCCCCCCAAAGTGCTGGGATTACAGGCGTGAGCCACTGTGCCCAGCCTCTTTTTTTGTTTTTATTTTATTTTCTGCCTTACATTCTTAAAAACAGCCTCGGGCTACCAAGTCCAATGCCATGGCAAGATGCCTTTGTCCAGTAGGTTAAGCAACAGCGCAGCCATATTTGTATTTTTGTGAAAGAAAAATATGGTAGAAGTTGAGCAATTCTCCCCTCCAGAAAGCTGAGGTTGTTTTTTCCTTAGGAACAGGACTATCAGGGTAGTGTGGATCCAACCTTACAGCGGGCCCAGCAGCAGCAACAATATCAAAAAAGGGACCCTGGATGCTACTCTTAATATTTCTCTTTCCTTACTTAGGCACCTAATGTGGCATACATCAACTCCTTAAGTCTTTCCATTAGTTCACCCTCTATTAAAGCTTGCAGCAGGACCTTCTCAAAGTACAGAACAATTACATCTGGATTTCTAGAAAGCAGGGTTCCCAGTAAAGCCCAGAAAATTTCAGATACATCAGAAAGTCTGACACTTAAGATAAGTAATTTGTAAGGTCCTGTTGGGAAGATTGGACAGCATGTCAAGATCTGTTGATCACTTTCAGGCAAAGTCAAAATTCTCAAACAGAACTTTATCATTTTAACCCCACCTTGCCTCCATCAAGAACAACGAGGAGCTAAATTACTTACAAAAGCTGGCTGTGGGTGCCACTTTCAAACTATCACCTTAGCATCGTGCTTTTTATTTTTATTTTTGAGATAGGGTCTTGCGCTGTTTGCCCAGGCTGAAGTGCAGTGGCATGATCATGGCTCACTGTAACCTCGACCTCCTGGGCTCAAGCCATCCTCTTGCCTCAGCCTCCCAAGTAGCTGGGACTATAGGACATGCACCACCATGCCCAGCTAATTCTTAATTTTTCATAGAGAAGAGGTCTCACTATGTTGCCCAGGCTGGTCTAGAACTCCTGGTCTCAGACGATCCTCCCACCTTGGCCTCCCAAAGGGCTGGGATTACAGATGTGAGCCACCATACCCAGCCCAATATCAAGTTTTAGACTGGGCATGGCTGGGAGACTAGCAGGTACCTAGCTTGAGGACATACTTGTAAATTTCCAGTTTTTCCCAGTTTTTAAAATGTACATAAAAGGAACATGAAACCGGAAGAAGAGTAAGAAAGTAGGAAAAAAAAGTGGTCTTTCAATGACTGCATCTCCTTGTCATATGAACCAGGCTTCGGTGATATTGACAGTGAGACACCTTACTATAGATGTGTGTGTGGCCAAACAAACATTGGAGATCCAGCACATCTCCATTCAGAGTCCTCAGTTTCATTTCCTAGGCCATATATTGGGATAATGAAGAGCACGCACTCAGGGGTTAGGTAGACTGTTAGGAGTTTTATAGCCTTGTCAAGTCACTTTAACCTCTTTGAACTTCTGGTTTCTCATACTTAAAATGGGGATGATAATGCCTGCCTAGCAGGGTGGATGTAAGGATTTAATGAGTTCATGCATAAAAAGCTTTTAGTTGTTGTTTATTGTTAGCCTCCAGGTAAACTAAAAACCTCTCAGCCTCTGAATCTTATCAGCATGAATCTGCTCAGATTCCAAGATAATCATCACACTCATTTGCTTCCCAGTTGGAGTGGAGAGTGAATTTACGTGACTGTTTAATTAGTAGTTGAGTGCAAAGGGTTTGGTCTCTCTCCTGATATTAAATGTGAGAATACAGGTAAAAGTGCTTAATAAATGTTAGCAGCTATGATTCTTACTGTTGTTATTACTTACTAGTCCATGGAAACACTGTGCAGTGCAGAAAAGAGAAAATGAGGAAGCAAAGGGGTTTTTCCTTTTTGATCACGGCCTGTTGTAACCAGAGTTCCTAAATACTTTGTGAAATTCATTATACTTTCTTCATTCCTCCCTTGACCTCTTAACCCACAGTTTTTCTAAAGACTACTGATTTTCAAGTCCAACAGAGCTTAAAGGTCAAAAGAAAAGAAAAGAATAAAAAGACTACTGATTTGCTTTTTCACGTCTGTCACCACCAGACTATCCCAAGCATCTGAAACCACGTGGCTATCAGAGTTTACAAAGGTTTCTGGTCTCTTCTGATTGGGTATCAGTGTACATATGTCACAAGTATCCTCAACTCCCAGGACACACCCAAAACTCTGTAGCCTTCAGACCCACAGTTATTGCCCAAGGTAGAGTAGGGGAAGGGATGTATTTGTTGAGAAGTGATGTGGTTATTGGTGTGGGAATCCTGACATTAGAATGAGTAAATAACCCCTTCCTCAGTGACACTAGCTCTAGGAAGTAGGCTGCAATGTCAGATGGGAAATTTGATTTCTCAAGGCATGTTTCCAGACTCCAGCCACTCCATGTTTGGCTTCAGTGAGAAAGAAAAACACTGGCAACAGCTGTGGATATCAGTGGCTAGAGTTTAAACAATCTCTTGTTTAAACAGTAGGAAACTGCACAAACAAGCTAGACTTCCCAAGAGTGAAGGCCAGGTACAGAGGAAATAAAGCATTCCAAATAATGCCAGGTAAGAATGAGGATGAATAACCAGTTCAAAGGCTAAAGAAGTGGCCTCAAACTCTTGTGTTCCTTGGGGCTCTAGAGTTGCTTCCTAGGTCGCTCAGGGATTGCCTGCAGCTGGGGGAGGGGAGTGTGCATGCGTGTGCGTGCGTGTGTGTGCACGTGTGCGTGCACATGTCTGTTGCAGGCCCCCGCCGCCCCCACCCCAGTGCCCTTCAAATGCATTAGGAGGGAACCCAGAGCCTCCCATTCCTACTCTCTGGGAGTGAGGGTAGCTTGTGAGGGCCACTGAGGGTGACAGGGAGGAAGGCCAAGCTGAGTCATAATATCCTGCAGTGATTCCAGGAGACTTTAGCGATTTTTTTCAAAAGAAAAAGAAAAAAGAAAACAAGAAAAGAAAGGCAAATACTACTTCAAAGTCGAGAGCCTACTTTTACAATTGCTTTGAAAGAAAAATAACTAAAAACAAACCAAATGTTTTCTCAAATAAAATGTTTCCCTATCAGTCACTTGGGTGAAGTCAGCCTTACCTTGACATATTGAACGAGACGCTCACAGACATTCACTTTGTAAGTCTCTATGCCCAGCTCCTTAGACAAGCGTAAGATTCTGTTTTGGGTTGGTCCCACGTAAGCTCCACCAACATCTACGTAATTAACATGCTCATTCTGCAAAAAGAGAAAAATTGGTCAGAGGACTTTAGTTAAAACTTGGAAAAATGTGTCTTGTAAAAAAAAAACCCCATTTATTTTTTTAAAAGTTAATTGTGCCTTATGTCTCCCCTATAAAGAGCAACTGAAAATGGCAGTCTTTCCTCGTCCACTCAAGAACTGGGGCACAATCCTGTCTAACACTCATCACTAAGCACCATCATTTGGCAAAGTTATTGGTAAGGTCAACTAGGCAATACAATGCATAAAAGATAAAGAACACTGTAGTATATTCTGCCAGTTTAGATCCTTTACAAAACATTTAAATTATCATGTGAGCTTCTCTCTGGTGTTATTACTGGAGGAGCTACCCAAAGCCTAATTCCCTAATTTCCACCAGGTGAAATCTTAAATCAGTCCACATTGATGGTTCTAGATGCTATTTTAAAACACTTCCAGGAAAGAATGCATCATAGGAAAAGAATACAAGAAGGTATAAAAAGATTCACATATCACTAAATTATTTACAAACATGCAAACCCTCTATCATAAATTAAAATTGTTTACTTGGCCTTCCTCCCTGTCACCCTCAGTGGCCCTCACAAGCTACCCTCACTCCCAGAGAGTAGGAATGGGAGGCTCTGGGTTCCCTCATAAATACAGTTCTCCATGCTTTTCAGCTGTTTTTATTAATTGGCAAGTCCCAATGATTTAATCAATAAATTGAATATTGGTGAGCTGCAACCCCTCCATGGCTTTTTTTTTTTTTTAATAACTAAAGGGTCTGTGTCTATTTTGTTGTGTATACCAGTTCTCAAGCATGTTGTCATGCCTTTTTTCCTTGTTTGCCTGATTATTTTTTATTGAATGCCACCCATTGCACTTGAAAACATGCAGAAATCATTTCAATCCTAGGAAGATGGTATCTTTCTCAGAGAGGATTTATGTTTGCTTCTGCCCACAGCCTGGGACCCTCACAGTACTAGATAACTTTATTCCATTTGCAGTACCTGAGAGGATTTGAGGCTGGGCCAAAATGCACATTTGAACTAGCTTTCTTGCCATTCACCCTTGGTCCTTAGATGCAGCCCAACTCCACAGCACAAGGAGTTGACCAATGCTCCCCTACAAATTAGTACACACTTCATGGGGTTCTGGACTTGACCTGTCACCCTAGCTTTGCACTAGATCCAAAGCACTGCTCAGCCTTCGGGAGCTTCTTCAGTGGTTAGCAACTCCCCCTGCCACCCGGGGAAAAGTAGGTTAATCTTTTCCAGATGTTGGCCCAGTGATTCTTCCCTATCTTGTTAGCTTGCTGGCTCTTTGATGCTTTAAAGATGTGTGTGTGCATGTGTGTGTGTGTCTATACAGTGCAACTTGTCTAGTCTCTTTGTATTTTGTTATAATTTACCTAATCTGTTATTTCCAGAAAATTGTCTAGTATTATTCAACATTTCCTTCCTGGAGCTACCCAACCCGATATTATCTTTCTATTGGAGGATATGCTTTGCTAACATTTTGTTGAGAATTTTTATATCTATGTTTATATCTACGCTAACATTTTGTTTAGAATTTTATATCTATGTAAGCAATATTGAGACTGGCCTATGATTCTCCTTTCTTCTACTGCCTTGTCTGTTTTTTGCATTAGAGTACTGCTAATCTCCTTAGTTAGTGATCATACTTTTTTCTATTCTGTAGAAAGGTTTGGATGTAAATAAAGTGATCCATTCTTTGAACATTATGTAGAACATACCTGTAGAACTATCTAGGCTTGGTGATTTTCTTTTTAGGGAAAATCTTAAACTACACATTTAATTTATTTTTAGGTTAAAGCACTACTCTTCTATTTCCAGACTAAATCAATGTTAACTTTGATGAATTATATTTTTCTCATAATATGTACATTTCATATATGTTTCAAAACTGTTGGTTTAATGTTCATGGCATCTTCTTTTCATTTAATTATTCTTCATTGTATCAGTAATTATATCTTCATTTTCATCTTTTTTTATTATTATTTTTTGAGACAGGGTCTTACTCTATCACCCAAGCTGGAGTACAATGGCATGATCATGGCTCACTGCAGCCTCGACTTTCTTGGGGTCTACGAATTCTCCCACCTCAGCCTCCTGAGTAGCTGGGACCACAGGCATGTGCCACCACACTCAGCTAATTTTTGTATTTTCTGTAGACTTAGGGTTGCTCAGGCTGATCTCGAGCTCCTGAGCTCAGCACCTGCCTCAGCCTCCCAAAGTGCTGGGATTACAGGCGCGAGCCCCACATCTGGCTCTCATCTCTTATTTATTTGGGGTGTTTCTTTTTCTGGAAAAATCTTATCAGACACTTCTTGTGTATCTTTAATAGGTCTCTTCAAATAATCAACTTTTATTTTATGGATCCTCTTTGTTGGGTGTCTATTTTCTTTTTTTTTTTTTTTTTTTTTTTTTTGAGACGGAATCTCGCTCTGTCGCCCAGGCTGGAGTGCAGTGGCCTGGTCTCAGCTCACTGCAAGCTCCGCCTCCTGGGTTCATGCTATTCTCCAGCCTCAGCCTCCCGAGTAGCTGGGACTACAGGCGCCCACCACCTCGCCCGGCTAGTTTTTTGTATTTTTTAGTAGAGACAGGGTTCCACCGTGTTAGCCAGGATAGTCTTGATCTCCTGACCTCGTGATCCACCCGTCTCGGCCTCCCAAAGTGCTGGGATTACAGGCTTGAGCCACCGCGCCCGGCCTGTCTATTTTCTATATCATTGATATGTGCCCTTTTTACCCCTTCTTTGGATTTATTTTGCTCTTACTTTTCTAACTCTTTGCATGATTAGCTTATTTATATACAGCCTTTTTCTTTTCTAATGGAAGAATTTAGACTATATATCTTCTAAGTATTGCTTTAGCTGCATCCACAACTTTATATTTTCCATTATTTTGCAGGTCTCAGTATTGTCACGCAGAAAAGGAAAAAAAAATAAGCTTATCTTTATTTATGTTTTCCATCTGAATTTACGCTACCCATATGATATGAAAAACCTTGGGCGGAAAATTTAAAGTGTCAATGCGGGTGGTTGAAGTAGACTCAAATCCTTTTCCCCTAGGTCTCAAATAATTTACACACAGATAAAGTTCCATGGAAAATTAGCAACCCACAGCCAAGAGTTACAAAACATACGTGCAAACAAGGCACCAAAAGAAAATAAGCAGAAAAAATAATCCAGAAAGACTTTGTAATAGTTGAATTATACACAGAATCTAAAAGTACTATGTAATATATTTTAAATAAAATAAGCCATTAAAACTAGGAGCAGGGGAAAAGAAACTGAAAATATTATCAGGTAGATTTAAAAATAACTACTAGTGATAAAAATGTACTAATTAAAATTTTAAAAACTCTGTGAATGGATTAAACAGTATATTCGACATAGTTAAAGAGTGAGTAAACTGCTAGATCTGAATAAATTATATAGAATGCAGTTCGAAGATAAAGAATTGGAAAATATGTTGAGGAGGTAGTTAAGACATGGAAGATGGTGTCAAAATATTAAGTAGTATAAAAAAATAGTGGCTGAGGATTTACCAGCATTGTTGGAAGATAAGAAACCCAACAGGTCCAAAGAATGATAAATAAAAATAAATTCTCATCCAGACACAGAGAAACTGCAGTATACCAAAGAAAAGAGCTCTCAGAAGCAATTCTTTTTCAGAAAACGAAAGAGGCAAATCGTACATACTCTGAAAAAAAAATCAACAATTAGACTTAACGATAAATTAGACTTCAACAATAAAAATACAAGCCAGAAGATAGGGGAATAATATCTTTGCTGTTCTGAGAGAAAAAAAAAGAGGAAGAGAAATTCTAAATAGAATTTGTTACCTGTTAGAACTATGTTTTGTCAAGCTGACAAATGTACAGAGTTTAGAACCCAGATTGGAGGAAAGGGTGTGTTTCAAGTAGAATGAAAATGGTTACAAATAAAAGGTCTGAGATTCAAGAACGGACAGTGAACAAAGATACTGGCAAAACCTTTAAAGAAAATGAAGCAACATCAACAATAGAATAAAACAGAGAAGTCTGCTGGTATGTTCAAGAAATAGCAAGGAGGCCAAAGTGGCCAGAACAATGTGAGCAAGGAAAAAAGTTGAAGATGAGGTTACAGAGGTTATTGGCAGAGCAGGTCACTTAAAGCCTCCCAGGACATTGTAAGGACATAGGTTTTGACTGTCAGTGAGAAGGAGGGGGGCCTTTGGAAGGTCTTGAGCAGGGAAATGCTAAAATCTGACTTACATTTGAAAGGCTCACTCTCACTGATGCACTATGAAAGAACAGAATGTAGGGGGCAGGAGTAAAAGCAGGGAAATCAGGAGCCTATTGCAGTAATCTGGCCTAGGGATAATGGTGGCTCCCACCAGGGGATAGCAGTGGAAGTGGTGGGAAGCATTGAATTCTGGATATGTTTTGAAGGCAAGGCCAACAGAATTTCCTGACAAAACAAATGAGGGTCTGGTAGTGTTGAGCATGACTCCGAGTTTTTTCAAAGTTGCCATACTCTAACATGGAGAAGGTGGCTGGAATAGTGGCCTTGAGGAAGATCAGAAGTCTAGTGTTGGATGTGTTATGTTTGAGGTGTGTATGCAACATCCAGGAGATCTACAAATTTCTAACTTCCATGTCAGATGAGCACAGCATATTGTATTCAGCATGTTACTTATTTCAATGAGGAGTTGGGGTTTTCATTCTGCTGTAATACCAGAAATGAAGTGTTTCTGTGACTTCTTTAAGGTGTCCTCATATAATGTTTATTCTCTCTTTTAGTAACCATCAGTGCTGGCCTTTAAACCTTTTCTAATCTCCAACATCCATTTTGAGATAGAAAGAACAAAACTGGAATCAGTACTCCAATAAATTTCTGGGCTTTAACAAAGACAGCAAGAGGACTCCTGGGAGTTTCCAAACATGATGTCTTTAGAAGGCTGACACTATAGTTAAAGCAAATAATCCTAAATGAAGCAGTAAAAAGAGTGAGGCATTTTGCAGAATGTTTCTTTACAAAGTAAAAACATTCTAAATGAGGTACCTGAAGTTCAGCATGAAGACACTAGAAGCAGTAACAATGTATTCTACTATGTTGCACCTCAGTCTTTGGGGTCTTGATTTAGATCTCACTACTCAGCCTTTGCAGAGGTCACAAACATGCAACAATATTGGCAAACAAATACACCAACCCTGTGGCAGCCCTGCAGGCATTTCAACTTTATTAACTTGACCTAATGCATCATGGATGAATCACATTAGGAAAAACAGGGAAGTTTTGAACTAATGAAGACCCATCTGAACAGCTTGCCAGGTAATACCAAATTTGACATTCTGGTACTCAGAGATCCACAGTAGCTTTAATGGCATCTCCTCCCAAAATTATCCTAATTGATTATGTTATTAGAAACAATTTTTTAAAATATTTGCTTCAGTTTCTTATTAAATACAATTTTCATGCCTGTTTCCTTTTTTAAATTTTTTAACTTTTTGAGTCAGGGTTTCCACTCCTGTCACCCAGACTGGAGTACAATGGTGCAATCTCGGTTCACTGTAACCTCTGCCTTTTGGGCTCAAGTGATTCTCCTACCTCAGCCTCCCAAGTAGCTGTGACTACAGGTGTACACCACTGCACCTGGCTACTTTTTGTATTTTTAGTAGAGATGGGGTTTCACCATGTTGGCCAGGCTGATCTCAAACTCCCAAGCTCAAGTGATCCACCTGCCTCGGCCTCCCAGAGTGCTGGGATTACAGGCGTGAACCACCATGCCCAGCCTCCATGCCTGTTTCTTAAAGCCCTCTTTTTCTCCTTCTCATCATTTGGAGTATAAATGCTAAGTCCTAATTACCAAGCATTTCAGAGATTCCTTTCTCACATTCCTAAGGGGGGTGTAATATCATGCTGAATAGACAAGAATGGTTCCTGAGTGATGCTGACATATATAAATGACACAGCATGGCAAAGTAATTGGGGCCTATAACACAGATGGGGACAAGTATGTTGGAATTCTCATTTCCCTTATACAAAGAAACTTGTTCTTAACTGAAAATCCATAACATGACTGATGCTCCTGTTTAATAACCAAAAGGTTTTAGAGATAAGAAAAATAGGGCTAAGGGACAACCTAATAACTATCTCCAAAATGAAGGAATATTTTTCAGAAAATGACAGAAGAATCATATCTAATAAAGGCATACAGGCAGAAGACGCAACTCTTCGTTTGCACTATAACACGCTGCCTTCAATTAGAATTTGAAGATGGAAGGGAGTTTCTCCAGGGACATTTAGATTGTATCTTATTAGTCAGATGAGAAAACTGAGATGTAAAGTGCTAATAGGACTTATCCAAGACATCATATCAAGTCAGTACAGAGGCTAGAATCCCAATCTCCTCACTCCCAGACCAATAGCTTCCCAGTGGACTACATCTAAGGGAGCACTCAGAAAATTTAATCTGGATTGGCATTAATTTAAGGCAAGCAAGCAAACAAATGCCACAGAGTAGCACTTCTATAGTGTCCCCTGGAGATGCTGTCAAAATGCAGATCCAGATTCAGCAGTTCTGAGACAGCCTGAGATTCCACATTTCTATCAAAATCCCAGTTGATTCTGGGGCTACTGACCCACAGATGATACTTTGCATAGCAAGGCTGTACAGCACCCTTAGAGCTGAGCAAAGCAGAAATAGGCTTAGATACATCCCTGTATCCAAAAAGGTAGGAAGCAAATGACAGAAGGGTAGCATGGCACAAGGTGGCTGAAATCGCTGCTATGAAATCCTAATTCAAATGTTGTCTGTAGGCTATTCCAATATCCATTGATATTTCCTCTCGCATGCCTGCTTCTATTATGCAGCCTACTATTGTGAAATACTTACTTTTCCAGGATCCCTGACAGCTGAGGGTAGCCATGTGACCCAACTCTAGCCAATGAGACTAAAGCAAATGTCTGCTGGGGTCTTTTGGCGAAGGAAAAGCTTTGTTGCAGACAAGGCTGGTGCCCCCCTTTCACTCTCCTTTCAGGCTTGAGTGAGAACCTGATGCTTAGAATCTCAGCATCCATCTTGTTACCACAATACAATAAGCCTACATGCAAAGAATATCAGAGCAGGGCTGGGTGCGGTGACTCATGCCTGTTATCCCAGCACTTCGGGAGGCTTCAAGGCCAATGGATCGCCTGAGATCAGGAGTTTGCAACCAGCCTGGCCAACATGGTGAAACCCTGTGTCTACTAAAAATACAAAATTGGCTGGCGTGGTGGGGGGTGCCTGTAATCCCAGCTACTCTGGAGGCTGAGACAGGAGAATCGCTAGAACCTGGGAGGCAGAGTTTGCAGTGAGCCGAGATTGCACCACAGCACTCCAGCCTGGGCAACAAGAGCGAAAAACAGTCTCAAAACAACAACAACAACAAAAAAAACCAAAAAAAAAACGAATATGAGAGCAGAAAGAGGAGCAAAAAGCGAGAGCCTGGACTATGTACCACCAGACTTCTGTGAAGTAATCAAATATTTGCATTGCTTATGCCATTCTGTTATTAGTCTAACTGAAGCATCTTCTAGTTAGATAGATGCTTCCTCTCTTTCCAGTCACTTCAACAGTCTGGTTTTGTCTTTACTCTCAATCTCCAGTCTTTAACACTCTATTTGTGTACTCTAGCAAAGGGGCTCATTAATTAATGAACTTCTAACTATCAAATGCGAGGGTTTTTTCTTTTGTTTTGTTTTGCCTTTATACTGTGTCAGTTGACAGGTGAGCACCCCTTCCTCTTTCGTCCGCTGACCTACCTATTGCTGCTCTAGTCTGGTCCTCCTCTTCTGCCTCTACTACTTCTCTCTGGCTCTTCTCCCTTTCTCCCCCACTTTTATGTGCAAAAACTTCCATCTTTGCCCCTATTTCCTTCCCAGTCTTCATTATCTCCCTACGTACTTTCGCCCAGAGTCAACCACCTGCAACCATTCCCTTAATAGTAGTAAATAATAGCATGCATTTTTTCCAGAATGGTGATGTAAGCCCAAGTATAAAAAAAGCAGTGATGTAGCAATAACTGGGCTTCTTTCTTATACCTAGCCAGACGCAACCTCAGGAATACCTCTGGCAGCAGCATACTTCTTAGGGAACAAGGGCCAAGGGAAAAGTTATGCAAAAATATGCTACATTTGTTCCTGCTTACTACGGCCACCACATTTCTCTTTTTGTTTGTTTTTGTTTTTTTTGTTTTTTTGCCACCACATTTCTATTAAGTTGTGTGTCATTGGATAAATAAGGAATCTAAGCATGTGTGTGTTTGGGTGTGTCTCTCTGTGTGTGTCTGTGTGTATTGTGGGTGTATAGTCACTTCCAGTACAGCCAAACTGTTACTCCATCTGAGATACTACACACTTCATTTACGTCTGTAGTATGGAAATTATGACACTGTATTGAAGTTACTTGCTCATGTTTGTTGAATTCACTCCACTGAAAGTCAGAAGCTGTCAGTCTTTAGTGTGTACTTGTTAAAGAGAATGCACACTTATTTGATGGGAGTACTTTAGGACTATGGAGGACAAATGGCTTAACTGCATGAACTCTTGAGATCTCCTCTAGCCCTGTGATTTTCAGTGGTACCACTTGTAGTTTGAGTGAGATATTATATTACATGTAAGTATTAGAATCACTTACCCTCACGGTATATGTTCTTCCTCCAACCCTGTCCCGAGCTTCTAAAACCAAAACACTAACGCCATATTCAGTCAAGAGTTTGGCAGCAGATAGTCCTAAAGGAAAAACAAAAGAGAGCAACGTAACATTCAAATGCTTAAAATCCAAGATTTAACCAGGTCTATACATCAAATAAATGCAGGGTATCATATACAATCCAGTGATTTTGCTGTCTTTCTAATACATTCTGGCCACACTATGATTAAATGAGCCACCAATTTTATTATCTATCATAAGGGATTCAAAAATAACTAATTTAGTCATCTTGCATTTCAGTTGGTCAACAGAAACAAAATGTAATGGTTTTAAAATATATGTATCTTGTTTTCTGGTGATAATCATATATTTAGAGAATTTCTGAGCCTCTAAATCAATCCCTATCATTTCCCTCATCCAGAAATCCTGATAGTATTAACAGGAGAGACTATTTTCTTCAAAACTTTCTCTAGCTACACCAGGTCTCAGTATAACTATGCTTTGCTTTTCTCAACTTAAAAATCCTGTATAATCATGTCCTATGATTTACATTTTGATTACATGCTTGCTAGATCTTGTTTCCTTCACTAGTTTCTAAGTTACTATAAGGTAGAAACCATGCTTCATACTTTTTTCACTAGCTCAAACAAAGCTGAGAACAGGTTTTCACCTGTAATTAAAAGCCTTCAGGAAACATAAAATATTTTTTAAATCCAGCATAGTAATACCAGAAAAATTAAGAAAGTGTTGCAGATTAACATTATATCAAGGGTACATGCTACAAGCATGGTTTCTCACTGATGTTGACCTTGATCTGATCACCTGGCTGAGGTAGTGTTTGTCAAGTTTCTCCACTATAGTTATTCTTTTTCCTATCTTAACATACTACACTCCGAAAGAAAGGCCACACTTAAGGAGTGGAAAGTATGTTCCAGCTTTTTGAGAGTGGAGTATCTATATAAATTATTTGGAATTCTGCACTGGAGATGTGTCTCTTCTCCTCACTTACTGACTTCTTCAATCATTTACTTATTATCATATCAATATGGACTCGCAGATATTCGTTTTATACTTTGGATTATAATCCAACACTATGTCATTTATTTCGTTGCTCAAATTCTTCCAGCTATGGTTATTGGGAGTTCTTTTACTTGGCTCCTATGCCCCTTTGACATGCCCCTATCATTGTGTGTGTGTGTTTGAGCATTTCCTTCCTTTCTAGTACTACACAATGCTCCAGACTCATCTTATCTTTCTCTGCCATGGCCTTAGAATCAGGTATTTCTTCAATGAGCTTTGGTCCCTTTTACTGAAGACCAGTATTAGAAACCAAGATCTGGGTTCTAGGTGTGCTCATTGCTACTGGGGTATCATTGCTTCTAAGACCTCTCAGCTCACAGAGTAAAGAAATATATTGTGCATACACTTATTTTTAAATCTACATTCATTTTTGTACTTCAAATTCTTAGTTCCTAGTTAACTTTATACTTCTCATTATACTTCTCATAAACTTCTCATTGTTACAGAGACAAACATAATACAGGGAGAAAATGCTAGTTATATTAGGGTAAGGGAAATAAGAATGGCACCAGAGACAAGATTAGTAAAGTGATACAAATAATACCTAAATACGTATACAAGTGGTTGAGGAGAGGAACTATTCTAACTGATTTTAAAACCCAGTGATTTGATAGTTCATTTCTAATGGTATATATCCTAAAGATAAAAAGAACTTCACATTTTTTTCAATAATAATTTAGCTAGTCCTAGTATTAGCATTGTGATCCCAAGGCTGTCACATTTGTAGTATGTGATAAAACAAGTGAGTAATCAGGCTTGTGTTGTTGAGAAGCAGGTTTTTTAGCATGGAGATAAAGAAACTCAGATGTAAAAATGATGAGATGAAGCAGTAACCCTGTAGTCCTAGATATAAATTGAAATTATAAGTATGATCTCTGGATATACTCTATCTTTAAAAAAAAATTCCTTAGTTTTGTACAATGAAAAGGTCTAGAAAAAGTAACCTACCCAGTAGCAATGAACACTCCCAACACCTAGAGTGTTGTTTCTAAAAAATCAATTCTCACTACAATGAACTATGGCTTGTGACCTAGTGAGATCTGAGGCAGGAAATGTACAAGATGAGCCTGAACATTAAATCATACCAGAAAGCAAGGAGGCTGTCAGAGACTACTAGGATTATGTCAAAAACACTCAGGAGCCTACCTATATAAACTCCTACTGGCCAAAGATGAAATAATTTGAGTGTCAAATAAAGATAACAACTACAATGGCTTAAATCCATGAGTTCATAATAATACTAAACAAACACAAAAACTCTCATTTTCCACCTTTGGAAAATGCTAAGGAACGAACTTATCATTTTGAAAAATGATAAGCAAAAGAAAAAATCTAGCATTCATCCTACCTTTCCTATTTGCGCTGAACCTCAAAACAACCAAATAGCTAATGAGGGGAAGTTTCTCTGTATAAAAGTATGCTAGTTAGTAAGTGAAGACAGAAATAATTCAAATGTCAGCATTTTGCAACCCCTAATGAGTTAATGGATCTAGCATAATGATCATCAAGTTGCTAACACACACAGAAAAACAGATGAGACAAATGTTATCTGCCTCTTGATGGAAGCACACACCATTACCTATGAAGTAGTTTTGCAAGAATGAAGGGAAGGAGAGGGAACAGGAGGGGAGGGAGGGGAGGGAGGGGAGGGGAGGAGAGGGGAGTAAAGGAAGGAACAAATTAAATTCTAATGTGATCAGCCCTCTGTATCTGATACTTAGGGAACAGAGGAATATGTTAATACTACTGGGATGAAATGAACAAAATCCATATTGTAGGAAATTATACAGGACTACCCTATTTGTTTTTTATTCCCTACTCACGCTCTCCTTCCCCTTTATCCTTCACGGGCTTTTCCCACAATAAATCTCTTAGACAGCTAGTTCTATCTTGATGCCTGCTCTCACAGAACCCAGTATTTTACTCATATACAGAATGGCATAGAATACACATGGCCAAATCAAGGATGAGTTTGGGTCTACAAGATCTAAAATATCTTAAAAGATATTAAGTCTAAACCATAATATCCAGCACTGCTATCTACTAATGTTTGTGTGCAATTTTGAGCCCTTCAAGTACACGATTCTTACATTGCTGATGCCCATCAAAGATTTAAGTATGTAATGAATTTTTGGAATCAGCTCACAAAGAAAGCCATCCCCTGACAGTTAAATAAACTCAAACCAATGTCTGCCAATCTTGGCGCAATATGTTTTCTGGAACACAGTCAAAGGCTTCTTGTGCTGACTAATGTAAAAACAGGATGAAGGTGAGATGAAAAATATGTTTATGCATAAATCTTTCTCCTTAGGCCGGGCGCGGTGGCTCAAGCCTGTAATCCCAGCACTTTGGGAGGCCAAGATGGGCAGATCACAAGGTCAGGAGATCGAGACCAGCCTGGCTAATACGGTGAAACCCCGTCTCTACTAAAAAAATACAAAAAACTAGCCGGGTGAGGTGGTGGGCGCCTGTAGTCCCAGCTACTCGGGAGGCTGAGGCAGGAGAATGGCGTAGACCCGGGAGGCGGAGCTTGCAGTGAGCTGAGATGCGGCCACTGCACTCCAGCCTGGGCGACAGAGCGAGACTCTGTCTCAAAAAAAAAAAAAAAAAAAAAAAAAAAAATCTTTCTCCTTATGTCTGATTATTTCTTTAGGGTTAAGTTCCAGAAGGGAGATGACTAAGTCGAAAGTGATGAACATTTTTAGGCTCAAAGTAATACTCCATATTTAAAAACAGAGAAACTCAGATGCAAAATTTTTATTTCTTCCCATTCCCTTTAATCAACCTAACTACAAACCAGTTAGGTAAATATACCCAAGGGTCTACTAGAATTGCTCTGGCAGCTCCTCTTCTAAGGAGGAGAAACTGGCTCTCCCCACACTGCCTAAGGGGATGGAGCGGTGGGGAACGTTGAACAACAGTGGTGGGGCCTGCAGCAGTTGTGCGCATAAATGGACCGCTTGGTGGCATCCAAACAGATCCATTTCATATGCCTTTCCTTGTTGCCTCTCACAACCATCCCTTGGAGTAGATTTCATTATCTCCATATTCCAAGTGCCTGATATGACCACAACAAAGTCTTCTGAAAAGCGAAGGATTTTACTTCTCACACCCTCACTTAGAGTCTTAATAAAATCGAATCTAGTATGTAACTCCAAACAAGTTTTATGCATGGGTTTCAGTGCCCACAATAAATAAACACTACTCAGGAAACTAAAAGGGGAGGGGGGAGCAGGGCTGTCTGGGCGAATACAATGACCACACCAGTGACAAAGGTCATTTTGCAGTTTGGCATTTAAGGATAAAACTAAATAAAATTTAAAAGCTGGTGAAAGTAGTTTCTAAATGGCAGAAGAACGATTAGCCCTATGACAGCAAGGAGAGTTTAAACTCTTAGTTTAAGAAATGAGAAATATGTTTAAAATATTTAAAAAGGATTTCAGAGAAATGGTTTCTAAAAGGTCTTAGAATTTGAAGGGTGAAGGTTTCAGTTATTTAGGAAAATCTACTATATTAAGCATATTTCTTCTAAGATGCTGAATAAAAGAGTGCTAATGTTTCAGTTTGCGTGTTTACCGGGAAGAAGACCTTGTTAAGAAATTTCCATGATAACTTAAAGGTTAAAATATATACAATATGAAAATAAAAGTATGATGCTGTTAGGAAAGTATTTTTGAATGCTTAGTAAGTCAAAGTACACGCAAATACTTGGAGCTCAGAAATCTTTTGTAATGTAATAACTGTAGCTATCTGCTGATTTGAATGGCAAAACCTGAAAATTATTCCTACTTTAAAATCTAAGTCTTAGATTACAATCAACTCTTTTTTGCACTTGTGTGTCACTCACTATGCATTCTACCCTCCCCTCAGCACTACAAAATTCAATGATCAGTTACAGAAAAAAAAAAATGATATCTTAATTGTCAACCCTACAGATTAGTTTAAGGGCTTTTGACCTAATCTTTCAAAATATTTATTGAGCATTTTTTTGTAAATGGGATAAAATTGTTAGAAAAGATTCTTAAGTCTGAAGGCAAGTCACCAAATAAAATGTGGCTACTATAAAGATAGCTTTTGTAATCAAATATTTTTTCACATTTTATTATGAAAAGATAAAAAGCTCATCTTAAATCTTTTATTTCATCTTGTTCCAAAGTAATATAAATTACTAAGCAAAAATGAAGAGCATTATGCATTACAGCTCTCCCTTTCTTTCATTTTCCATCATTTAATGGCCACATAGAAACTAGTGATAAGAAGCCTGTTTCTCACCACTCCCCACCCGCGTAAGGGAAGGGTTTGATACAAGTATGCCAGTAAATGATTAACAACCAGTCCAGTAGTGGGAAGCGGGGACTGTTTCACAGCATTTAGATTTTCACAGCATTTAGATTTCCATGGTGTATATGCACCCTCATCATGGGTTTCAAACTACTAGTGTAATTTCAGGCTACTAACATTATTGTCCATTAAATCAGCAAGTGTTTATGATATTCATTGGGATGTAGGAGATGTGGGGCCACCTTGGTAAAAGACCATTGGACCAAACTCTCAAGTATCCTAGTGTCAAAAATGTGTGATTCTCTCACCCATGTTTTTGAGAGAAGAGGTCTAAGTGAACACTAACAAAATCTACCATCCCCTATACTCAGAGCTCTTCCTCTCCCAAACCATGGCAAACAGAGCTCATAAGGAAGAAAAGAGCCCAAGACTCCTGAGTATCCTGTGGTTTTCTTTTTTTCTTTTTTCGAGATGGAGTCTCTCTCTGGTCGCCCAGGCTGGAGTGCAGTGGCGCCATCTCGGCTCACTGCAAGCTCCGCCTCCCAGGTTCACGTCATTCTCCTGCCTCAGCCTCCTGAGGAGCTGGGACTACAGGTGCCCACCACCACGCCTGGCTAATTTTTTGTATTTTTAGTAGAGACAGGGTTTCACCGTGTTAGCCAGGATGGTCTCCATCTCCTGACCTTGTGATGGGCCCGCCTCGGCCTCCCAAAGTGCCGGGGTTACAGGCGTGAGCCACCGCACCCGGCCTATCCTGTGGTTTTCTGCGAGAGTAGAGAGGTCAGAGAAACTATATTCACAAAGAGTTTGTTAAGGCCTTATTGTGTGAACAAGGAGATATGATAGATTTCACAATGCAAAAACTTGAAAACAGGAAGATAGCAGATCATAGCACAAGCAGATCTTTAATTAGTTTGCATTAAGTATTCTAAATAGGGACGATGAGTTTAAAACAATACAATTCCTCTCCTAATTTCTCTCTCCTCAGTCATTTGCAAGTTACAGAAACCAAAATAAAATAGGTTAACGGATTTATCAGAGAGGTTTAAAAAAAAAAGTTAGTCTGCTAAAAGCACACCTTGTTTGAGAGAGTTCAAGGCAATGTGGGTCCTGGTTATTAGATCAAGAGAGCCTGGGTGAGATGTTGTATGCAGCCAGCAGTGGTGTTACCATGGCAACCTCAAACCAAGCTCCAAGTTCTTAAAGCAACTGCCCATAGAAACTGTATTACCACCAATTCTGCAATGCTTCCAACAACCCAAAATGGCTGCTGTCCCCAGAGAACTGGTATAGGAGACGATTTTACCCACATAGCATGCCTTGGGAGTTCATGTATGCAATGAAGCCTTTGAGGAAATAATCCCTTTGCTTCCCAGGGCATAAATCTCAGGCATACTGTCACTTTGGAACCTAGCTTCCACATTTAGCCCTGCCTTCTCCACCTCTCCCTGGGTCACTTGCTTTACCTTATTTCTTCAAGAATATTCACATTATTCTATCACAGAAAAGTAAGAAATTCCTCAATTTGACTCATGCCACCCTTTTCAGTTCCTATGTGATTTCTGAATTTTTTTCTACAACACATGATCAGCTGTCTCCATTTCCTACCACACACATACATACACACACACACACGCGCACACACACACACACACACACACAATTTTTTGTATATTATTTAATTAAGTCCACATGAAAATCGGGTCTTTGCTCATTTTTGCTTATTGCTGTATCTCCAGAGCCTAGCATAGTACCTGGCATGCAGTGGACACTCAGGAAATATTTGTTGAAATAATTTATTAATGAATGAATAGAGTTTATAAAACTTCAGATTGCAATTCAAAAACACTCACAAATTCAACGGTATGTATGCCTACTGAAGGCATTCAGTTTCAAAACAAAACAAAACAAAAATCCCATAATGAATTGGCCAAACAAAACACTCCTGGGGCAGGCTCTGGATTGATTCTCCTAGTATTAGGTGGACGAGCTCCTGCTATAGAGCGAGTGAAATTTGCAATCACATTTTGTTATTTACTGTGTGACAATCTTAAGAAACTTTCTTCAACATGTTGCCACAGCTATAAAAGAGAGATAATAATTGTTCTGCCTTGGTGGGTAATGTGAAGATTAAACAAAGTAACATGTATAATTACGCAGCCAAGTGACTGATGCCTGGTAAATGTACCACTGGTATGAGCTATCATCATCACCATTATCCTTAAGGTCACTGATGACCTCCTTTTTTCTAAGCCTCATGGTTTTGTCTCAATCCTTAAACTCCTTTATGCTATGGTTGGTATTGTTGATCATGTATTTCTCTAAATCAGCACTTCCCAAAGGGCGATCTGTGGAAAGTTACTTCTTTGAGGATGTACACAGAATTTGTCAACATTGTTCAGTAAGATAAACACATCAACATTGTTCAGTAAGATAAACACATTATCAAGTTCATTGTGTTCCAGATTACAATAAAGGTAAAGAAAAGGTGCTATGGAGGTCCTTAAGCCAGCTTGCCTGGAGCGATTTAGGACAGCTTCCAGAGCTTTTGGCGTGATTGGCTTGAACACTATGCTTAATGGTGAAACAACAGTACCATTAAAATCAGAAACAAGGTAGAAATGCCACCATTACCAATTTTATTTAACATTATTGGGCAAGTACTAATCAATGCCATTAGATAAAGGTGAAGTGAGGTATAAAAGAGAAGAGAGAAAATTATCAGTGAATGGATAGTGGAAACTTAGCCTGGAAAATTGATAAGAAGGAATGAATAAATGAACGAAAGAAAAACAAAAAGAAAATTCAAGGAAAAAGGTGTCTAGTTTAAAAAAAAAATTTTTTTTTTTTTTTTTTAAAGATGGAGTCTTGCTCTCTCGCCCAGGCTGGAGTGCAGTGATGCGGTGTCAGCTCACTGCAACCTCTGCCTCCTGGGTTTAAGCAATTCTCCTGCCTTAGCTTCCCAAGTAGCTGGGATTACAGGTGCACACCACTATGTCTGGCTAATTTATTTATTTATTTATTTGTATTTTTAGTAGAGACGGGGTTTCACCATGTTGCCCAGGTTAGTCTCGAACTCCTGATCTCATGATCCGCCCACCTCAGTCTCCCAAAGTGCTGGGATTACAGCTGTGAGCAACTGTGCCCAGCCAAAATTAATATTAAAAGATAAATATCTACCCTGTATACAATGAATTGGAATATGATGGGAAAAAATAAGCTCACTGCTTAGAGCGACATGAACTCAACAAGAGCTCTGAAAAATCTACCTGAAAAATACCTTCAAAATCACCAAAAGACACAATAGAAGATTTGAACAGAAAAAAACAGTTTTTATTTTTGGATAAAAGGAAACAGTATTATAAAGACTTTAATTCCTCCAAATAAATTTACAAGTGTAATGAAATCTCAATTAAAATATTAGTAACTTTTTCTTTACATATTTATTTCTAGACCTGTCCAGGTGAAAAATCACATGGAAAAATAGCATGGCCAGCTTGCCAGGAAATTCCTGAAAAAGCATTATAACTAGCTCAACTTTTCATTAAAATGTATGGCAAAGCTACAGTAAAAAGAGTTGTCCTGGTACAAGATTAGAGAGACAGAGAAATAAGAGCATATGGTCTAGAAATAGCCTAAATTATACAAATCAGTAGGTAAATCCTGGTTTAGTCAATATATTGTGTTGAGACATCTGATTTGGGGAAATTAAAAAAGTAAAGCAGAATCTCTCTCTAACTCTTTACTCAGAATAAACTCAGAAGAAAGATTTAAATGCATAACATAAAAACCTGAAAAAGCTAGAATAAAGTAGGGCAGATTTTTCTAAAATAATATTCTTGGAATAAAGAATGCTTTCTGTGCAAGACACAAAACCCAGACGCCATAAAAAGAAAATATTTGCAACATTCAACAAAGAATTCATTTCTTCAAAATATAAAAAGTTCTCACAAATCAATAAGAAAAATGACCAGACATGCTTTTAAAATAAGTAAAAAGAAAAAAAAATGTGAACATAAAGTTTTACAGAAGAAATGTAAATGCCTTTCAGTGAAAAGGTGTTCAATCTCACTCATAACTGGAGAAACATAAAAATAAAGTACCATTTTGGCTTCTTGGGTTGAAGGATGAAAATAGTTAAAACATAGTATTGACATGGATGCAGAAAAACAGACTCTGTCTTACACTGTTGGTGGTAAAGTGATTCAACCTTGTTGTCATTAGCTATCAAAACCTATGAATGGACCTCCCTTTGATCCAGCAATTACAACCCTAGTAAGCTCTCTTACATAAACTTACCCATGTGCTTCAAGAGCTACATACAAGGATGTGGTAGAGGCATTCTTTGAAATACTATACAGCTATTAAAATGAATGAAAGTTCTTTGAAATAAATAAGGTGAAATAAGCAAAGTTGAGATTCCCTGTATATAGTATAGGCCCATTGTAGAACAACAAAAAATGTATATACTTCATACTTGCACAGTAAATATCTGAAAGGATACACAATAAACTATCATAGCAGTTACTTTTGGGGTATAGTGCTTGGGGTTGAAGTGGAATGAAGAGTCATCTTTCAATATACACTCACTTGAATGTACTGCACATATATGTTTCCTGTAGAGCATCACTGTGTTTGCAAAGAGAAAACTAGCACACACAAACATTAAGAATTTTTTTCAACCTCAAATTATTTTTCCCCTTAAAATGTTTCAAATACAGCCTACAGATATATGAAATGTGGGCTGTCTTCATGAGAAGCATCTAAGGCATAGATAACAATGGAATATTTCTGCAAGTACATATACTTACCCCTTCACAAGTATCATAAACCTAGTTAAATTCATTCCTTCATCTATTCACCCATAAAATAATATTGCACTCTTACTGAGTCCCGGGCATCATCCTAGGTGCTGTGATACAGGTGAATATAACTAAGTCCTCATGAAGCTTACATTTTTATGGGGAAAAAAACAAATAAAGGAATAAATATTAATATTAAGTGATTATGAACTATTAAGGAAATATTAAGTGCTATGAAGATAAACAAATCAGAGTAAGGGGAGAGTGAGCCACGGAGGTGGGGAGTGCACTTTTACACAGGGTCATCAGTGAATGCATCTGAGAGGTGACATTAAGGCAGAGATCTTAATGAAGTAAGGAAGTGAGCCATGCAAGTATCTGGGGAAGATAGGAAAAAGGCTGATGTGCTCAAAGAACAATAAGGCTGGCACAGCCAAAGGGAAATTAGTGAGGAGAAGATGAGACTGGAAAAGTAAGAAGAGACTAAGTGACAGAGTGTCTTGTAGACCATAGCAAGACTCTAGGCTTTGGTCTAAGTATGATAGGGGCTACTGGAGGCTTATAAGTAGGGGAGTGATTCATCTTATTTTAACTTATTAAAAGATCATCCTGGTTTCTGTGAGGAAAGCAGACTGTAGTGGGGCAAAAGAGGAAGGAAGTACAGAGACTAGTAAAGAGGCAGATATCTCTGGCCAAGAGATCATGGTGGCTTGGACAAAGGCAAAAGACCACAATGGCTTGGGTGGGGATAACTGTGGTTGCAGTTGTTGTGGGAAGCCGTGAGATACGGAACATATTTTGAGGCTACAGCCAATAGAATTTGCTGCTGGAATGGATGTGGTGTATGACAAAAAGAGAGGAACCAAGAATGGATCCAAGCTTTTTAACCTGAGCAACTGGTTAAATGGTGGTACCATTTATTAGGTTGGAAACAGCCAGGGGAAGAAGAGTTATGGGGAAATATCAAGTGTCTTGTTTTAGATGCATTAATCTTGAGATGCATAAATGAGCTAAACGTGTGTTATGAAAAAACAGAAATGTGTTATAAATCTTTGCATCCCTAGGATGGAGCCTGCATGTTGCGGTGCCCAAATGCTTGTTGGAATGAATAGAAGAACCATATACTAAGAAAACAAAATCATGCTTATGTGGATGAGGGCAACAGGGAAGTTTCTAATGCTACCTAGATTATATTTATTTCAAGCAATTAAGAAACATTGACAAGGATAGGGTGCCATGTCATTTTAACCTTTATGCCTAAGTAAGTCAGCAGATTCTAAATACTGCTAGCACATTTTCTGATCTTTGAACCAGCATTGTGCTTTTTCGCAGAAGACAACAGAGAACTTCAATGTACACGCAAACTTGCCCTTGATACATAAAACCATTCCTATCTATCTATCTATCTATCTATCTATCTATCTATCTAATCTATACCTACGCCCATCTGCATTTTGTACTTCCTTTCAGATACATAATTCTCTGCTTTTGGAAAGGCCAAATCTTATAATCCCTTTGATAGACTAAAAAAGATAGGGCTGTCTCAAGTAATAAACAGATGAAAGCTAACAATTAACTTCAATTTGCCCTGAATTCAACAGACTGGTTGTCTAGACAGTCCTAATTTATTTGATTATTGTTCAGCATTCATCTTCACTTTAGATAAAAGGATCTCACCCAAGTTAGGGAATGCAATTACCCCTTAATTTGTTATTTGCCCCATTCTTTCATTGAAACTTAAAATACACCAGGGACACTCCATATTGCTGTCCTTGGACTCTGCACGCTAGGATGGGCTGTAGTTCCCTAAATGTTTTATGGAACATGAGTCCTCAAGAAAGATGCTCTGGGGAGAAGAATCAATGTTCATGGAAGTTGGAACACCATATACTGTTTCTCCTTCTGGGAAATGCCTGGTGCACACTGGCATATGGTCCTGAGAAGTCCTGCAGCAAAAAGACCCATTTAACTCAGCATTTATCCACCCTCTGCTTTTTAAAAAAATGTATATCTGAAAACACACTTTAGGAAAGCTTGTTTAATCTCTTATAAGATTGATTATTCAAATAGCATAATAAACTCCCAAAGGCAAGGTCCTAGGTGAACAATGCCTAGAGCACAAGCTGAGCGTGTTGGGGCAAGGTTTTAGTGTAGCTATGGTGTACACTCTGATGCCTGCCTAGTTCTTTCTCTTTATTCCTGAAAGTGACATCTTTCTTCAACTTTGATATTCATCATCACCTAGGAATTATACAGAGTACACTGCATGATATATTAAGTTAATTATTATTCAGTGAAGTGGTCTCTGGCCAACAGAATTCTTACATAACTGCACATTTGGACTCTTGGACAGAACACTCCAAGGACAATAAAAAGTATAGTCAAATGTCAACTCATATTGCCTCATGTTTGAGGCAATCAGATTTCATCAGATTTTCGAAGAGGCATT
This sequence comes from Macaca fascicularis, assembly GCF_037993035.2. Lineage (NCBI taxonomy): Eukaryota > Metazoa > Chordata > Mammalia > Primates > Cercopithecidae > Macaca > Macaca fascicularis. The sequence goes on along the minus strand of NC_088395.1, from coordinate 43,731,199 downwards.
TCATTTTTGAGGCACTATGCCAAAGCAGAAAAGCAGAGAGCAAACCCCACAAATTTTACCCAAGGCATATAGTGATGCACAATTGACAAATATTTACTGAATGAATGAACAGACATATACAAGCAAGAAAATGGTCTTTAACTTAGGCCACAGCTCCAAGCTAACTCATTTAATCTGGAAATGGTCACCTTAAAGGTCATCTTCATTACATTTCAGAATTTATCCAAAATCTATGACACTTCTGTCGAGTCCTTTCCTTGTCACTTTCTCCAGGTGGTATTAACTCCTCTCTTCTCTGTGCTGACATTGGACCTCTGAACCAATTTCAGGTATGAAGAGCATTTCAGGCTCATTGCTGTAACCCCTGTGACACAGAGGTTACATAGAGTCTATTCCTCACACAAGTCACTGAATAGACGATGGGCTAATGATACTTTAAATAAACAATCTTTGAAAACTACTAAAAGAAATCATCTTAACCACCACAGCCTTCCATTTCCTTCACCAATGTTTTCTCCCAAATTCTTTCTTTTCAAAACATGTCAAGTTCACTTCTCTAGTTATCATGGACCTAATATAGCAAATGTAGGTGCCTTCGTTTCCAGCCTGAATGTTTTGACTCTTCATCATGGTCTATTTAAAATTTCATTACTAGTAACTGTCTAATGATGTAATGAATCATCTGAAATATTTTTCACCACTTTCATGAAGCCTCAGTATCAGCTAAAAATAATTACACTACTAGGACAGTGACACAGAAGAGGTTTCCAGAACACTGGCCTGGTGCAGGGGAGAAAAACATCTATGTGTAAAAATATGCTTTTTTTTTGGTGAAAAGGTCCAATAGCTTTCATCAGATTTTCCAAGAGACATTTGGTCCAAAAGGTCAAGAATCACTGATCTAAACTATCCCAACAATCTCTACATATCCTAAATGCACTAGGAATGGACTTTCCAAAAAGGAAATAGATTTGTCATATGAAAGTCATTTTACCTAATAGGGTGCCCCATATTTTTAAATTTAAATGTTCAGAAAGCAATAACATTCCCTGTGATATCGTATATAAATTTCTGTCAAGCAGTAGTCACTATGCTTTAGAGCATCAACCTTCAAAGTAAAGCAATAGTAAGGTTTACTGCAGATCTATGGATAAGCTGACAAAGCAAGTCCAGTGAGGTGAGGTACAGAAAGAGCACTGTCCTAGAAGTCAGTATTTTATGCATCCAAGGACAAGTTATAAAGCTAAGAATTTTGTGGCATTTGGTAATTCCCTTGACCCCTCTGAGCCTCTGTTTCAGTCCCTTTGGGCTCTTATAGGCCACTATTCTATAACCCTTGGACATGGTTAATATATAATTACTTCGACTCTTAAAGTTTATCATCTGTTTTTTATGTTCTTAACACTTTTATCTGATCAATCAATTAAATATTGTGAATGAGTGTGCTTTGTTTACTTTGGCCTAGCAACAACTAGAAAAGGGTTTTTCAAGAAGTCTCAGAGAAGCCATGGGGCAAGTGTGAATGAGCACCTGTGGAGAGACCCAGGCCCTGATTTAAGTTTGTGAAGAATGTCAATATGAGAGATAATGCAAACTCTTCCCAGAATAAAGCATAGAAGAAAAAAACGTTGAGGAGGGTCCAAGAAAGAAAACTAAAGAGACGGATCTTCATGAAATTGACTAATTACTAAAAATCCATACCAGAAGATATATCACATATAACTTAATCCAACTTCTTGGATGATAAAACCACAGTTCAAAGACTTTCAATTTCCCTAATACACAATGATAGATGGCAACACAACGAGAAATAGATTGTTTGAAGGAAAATACAAATTGCTGATAAAAATATAAAATATTTGTCATGATAAAGGAGGAGAAACAGTCCCAACAATCAATTTGTCTCAAATGCTCACAACATTTAGAAAATGTTTTGATTCAATTTTTGAAGTTCTAATTACTCAAAATTAAAATAAAAAAAACACCTATCATTATGAAATCTATACATCTCATACACACAAGTATATTCCTTAACAACTATTTATCAGGTGTCTATACTTTCTAAATCACAGGGCTGGGCACCCTATATGTAATATAAAACTAGAATACAACCTTAGTCTTTCTGAGTACACTTGAATGCAAATACTGCAAGATTTTTCATAGGTTAAAATATTTCTATGCCACAACTACACAAAGATTGTGACCCAATATTCACCAATAATGGTGTTCCATGTTTCTTTTTCTCCATTACTGGTCTCTGTAATGTATGCAATTATGCTATACCTAGATCTACTGTTAAATACATGTTTCACAATAGCTGAGGATTATGTAACAATTCAAATCAATTAGTATTGACTAAATGCTAAAATTTCCCATTAAATGCCAGATAAATCCAAAAGCTCCCTCAACCATGAAGATTTCAAAAAAAAAAAAAATCAGAACACAAATAAATGTAATTCTTGTGTTCTTTGTTCAGTATTTTAAAAGTTTATGAAGTAAAAACATCCTAAAAATAAAATATAAAATAGGGGCAGAGCAGTGTCCTAAACAGCACAAAATTAATGCTCAGCCCACATTGAACCTCAGAGTATTCAAATAACTAAGGCACCCAAAATAAGTGGCATTTCTTATATGGAAGCTTTTCTTAATCACTGCAAAACCACACAGTACATGCTGCCAAGTTCTGGGTTAAAATGCCTAAAATGGTCCCAGCAGAATAATTTTTACGGGAAAAAAGGGAAATTGTGGTATGTTGTGGACTCAGTCATCGGAACGCTGAACATTAGTCATTTTTCTTGCGAAATGGCTTTTCTGTCTCTCAGATGATAAGAAAAATTCATTCCTGCTGATTTTATACAGCACTGAATTCTGGGCAGCTAGTGTTCTCAATTCTTTTAGCAGAGCTCAGCTGATGGACAAAAATAGAGAGGAATTCTATTGCTTAAACACTATTTGGACATGAAGAGGTCTTTCTACATGACACTTGGAATTTAATTGCATACAAAAAAAAAAAATGAAGAAACACTGTATTCACCCAGGACAATCCAGCGTTATGACTAAGGCATTTTCACTGTGCACTCGCTAACCATTCACAGCTCACACAGGAACAAAAATCATGGGCAGACGTGGCACACTGGGGTCATCTCAATAGCTACCAGGATCACATCCCTAGAGGCATAGGAAACAACTACTGTCATTCCCTGGAACTCTCGCCATTCGGAAATTAAGCACTGCTCATGTCTGGCTTACTCTCATGACTGTATCTGTATTCCTCTAGTATCTCCTGTATGGTATGTCTTTTTTTCCATCCTCTTATTTCTACCTGTTAAAATTCTACCTATCTCTCAAGATTCCTGCACTTTGTTCATATTCATAACATTAATATTTATCTCACTGCATTGATATTTATCTCACTATATTCCTATCAATTATTATCTCACTGTATTCATGTCAATTATTCACCCAGTTGATTACTTCTTCCAGAAGATAGAAGTACCTTATATACAGGGATGCTACTTACTCATCTTTATATACCTCTTTCTTTCCCCATGATCTGGTCCCTGCTTAGTATATGGGTAGAGGCTCCTGAAATGCTTAAACAAGACCAGGAGCCAGAGCTACCTCTACCTGTAATGAGTTGCTTTGAGAGATCGAGCATTTCCTATCCTTAAATGCGTTCAAAGCTACAGCCATCTGGCCCTAATCACCAGAGAGGTGCTGTCAAGAAGATTAAAATCTTAGGTGATTAGACTAGATTGCCTTTTAAAACCCCTTTGACCCAAAGACTCAAATTCCAAACAGACTCATGAAGGAAGTATACATTGTCCCCTGGAGGTGGGCTTTTTTCTTGTTTCCTTTTTTTCTCTACTAAAGAGAGCCATTTCAGAAATTCTCAGTTGAGGGCACATTTTAAAATCTTCCACCGCTAGTTTTCTGTCATTTATTATATCTGTGGCAGCTCATGAGTAAGAACTAGCACCTGAATTCAGTGACTGAGCCATTATCCTTAAAATCAAATCATGAAATAAGAGATAGAAAACAAGTGTAAATTGTTTGTTAAGTACAGATTACAAGCTCTACAAGAGGAGAGAAAAATCAATGGGAGGCAGAGTGATCAAGGAAAGGATCTTCAGCCAAGTGTTGAAGGATAGATAGAATATAAATGTAAGAGAAAAGCACTTCCATGTTAAGATCAAAACAGAAAAGGCATGAAGGGACAAAATAAAGGTAGTGTAGCCTGAGGACATGAGGCAGTGAGACTAAAGCTCAAACCCATGTTGGAAAATAGTAGGAAATGCTACTTGTCACGATGCGGGGCGGGGTAGGGAGGTGTTTGAGAGACTGCTGATAGGACAGCACTAAAGGCCCTGAGCAGAGGCGCAAGGTGATGAAAGAAGTGTTTAAGAAAAATCAAGTCTGGGAGAACACTGCATGCAGGATGGACATAAAGGGAGAGACATTATTGTAAAGGGTGGCCACTGGGAAGGGGGTCATAACCAGGTAGCTTCAGGGGTCAAGAGCTTTTTCAATAACATTGATGGAACCTGGAGGCCATTATCTTAAGTGAAACAACTCAGAAAGTCAAATACCATATGTTCTCACTTACAAGTGGGAGCTATATAATGTGCACACACAGACATAGAGGTATGGAATAACAGACATTGGTGACTGGAAGGGTGTGGGGGCAGGAGGAAGGTGGGTGATGAGAAATTACCTAATGGGTACAATGTACATTATTCACATTATGAATATACTAAAAGCCCAGACTTCACCACTACGCAATCTATCCATGTAACAAAATTGCAGGTGTATCCCTTACATTCATACAAAAATTTTTTTCAAAAAGAGTCTGTCCTGGTGATGGGGGGAAGGAGGTCATCATAGAGAAAGGAGAAGAGAGATAGCCCCAAAGAAGAGTGAGAAGGATCTGCTAAAGGGGTGCAGAAGATAAAACAAAAGATTATGTCAAAAATTATAGAAGGGATGGTAGTGCTAAGAACAGAGTCAAGGAACTGAGGAAAAGAAGTTGGACTGGCTAGCACAGTAGCTATGGTACATGTTGAACCTGAAGTGTTCAATCGTGAAATACCCAGGAGCAGATAAACTATGGGACAGTTCAGGGAAAGAAGAGGATTCAAATGAGAGATTTGAGAGTTTTCTACAGAAAAGGGACAGCTGAAGTTCTAGAATGAGAAAGAGAGGGAGAGAGTACCTAAGAACCCCAAAGTGATGAACAGTGGAACCTTTCAAAACCAGATGCTTGCAAGAATATGAGCACAATGAAAGCGATGGAAAAGCAGCAATCGGTATGGGATAAAAATTCAGGATCCAATAGCATCGCAGAAAACATGAAAGGAGTTTCAAAAAGGAAATGGTGATAGATGATGAATGGTTAAGGACCAGAGCATTTTAAAGATATCACTAGACCAACAAATCGGCGGGGTTATTTCCCCTCTCAACTATTAACATACTATATATAATTATTTAATTGGTGGTTAGGCAGATAAAAAGAGTTTGTGGTTGTAAAACATAGTCTATTTTATGTTTTATAATGACAAAAAAGGAGATACATCAAGATGCTGTTATTCTCTGTGTAGAGAGATTAAAAAATAATGTTGCTAATATGGATCAATTCTGAGTAATGTCACTTAGAATATGTACTCTTCTAGGAGCTATATAATAGAAATAACACTGCTGATGCTATGGATTGGTGATGTATTATGAATGTGTGGGTAACCTATCAAAGCATGCAAGTCCTAACAAAAGTTGTAAAGAACATCCAAAAGCATATAAAACTGCCACAGGGACTATTAAGTAATTCACGGGATACTGCCAAGCACACATAAAAATGGTATGTTTCTGAATTCACAAGAATGCTTGGGAAGTGATGCTTCTCACCGGCTCATGAAACACTCAGTTGATGTCCAGGATCTAACATGAGCCACACTTGGCAACTACTTTCATTTCAGTTGTGAACCATCTGCGAAGGTACCACAGATAGAAAGCAATGTTTCTGGTCAGTCTGAGTATTAAAATCACTCAGATCTGACTGATGGAGATGACATTAGAGGAAGCCAAGTGCTTTTTCCAGTGTCACTGAAGCTGGCCTCTGGAATAGGGGTGTGAACTACTGTGTAAGAAACGCCCTAAATGGAAATAAATAAATAATTAAGAGTGACCATGGACAGATTCAGGTTTTGTGGGACCTACAACTTATATAACTTGGGTAACCTCTCTAAGAAATAAGAAAGCAAAATTGCAAATACAGGACTGAGTATGAAACTGGTTATTTATTTAGAATGAGAACCGAAGAGACCTACAGTTATAAGGCCATAAAGCATTAAGTTTATCAGCTACATGGTGATTTCACCTCTGCTAATGACCAAGTATTGAGCATAAAGTATAGAAAGGGAGGAAGAGCAGGTAATCAGGCAGAGGAAAAATACAAAAACAACGCTCCTTAAGGAATTCTGGAGACTGAACAAGAAAAAGACTAAGAATAAAATCCCAGAAAGAACTCTGAATTGCAGAATACACATGGTATGGAGATGGGAGAGGACCCAGAACCCCTCCTCAATGTATATAACACATTGCCATCACATTTATTTTCCAGTGATCTGCAACCATATTGCTTCTAGGAGGCTTGCCTAGTGGGACCAGATTTTGGGAAACAGCAGCCCACTTCATTGCAGGTACTCAACAAGTGCTTTTTGAATGAATAAACAAATATATAAATACATAAAGAGAAACAAGGTGAAATACTCCTTTTTCTTACTCTCCACCAGGAGCTGCTTTCCTCTGATGCTCCAACATACAAGTATGTTTTTGCTGGTACTGGCTGGAACTGTCAAAGCAACAGTTCATGCCAATCTCTTCTCTTGGCCTGTTCAGGATAAAGAGGTGACTGTTTATCCTGAACAGGCCAAGTCAAAAGCTATCTCTACCCAACATTAATTTGTAAGCATGTTCAGCGTCTCCTCGAAAGATTTTTATATAAAAATGGCTACTGTGGGGCCACTCTACTTACTCACTCCCATCATCTTTCTCTTTCTGAATCAGACCCTGCAGGGATAACTCAGAAATTATTAACACCTAGTGGGGGCAGGATAGGTCAGTGTGGTATTCTAGCCAGGGCTGAAAGGTAACAAAATTCCTAAATTTCGAACATTTTACCAATGATGGCAACATAGGTGACAATTAATATATCAATCATGATGAGGCTTCCAGGAAGATATTGAAAAGCCTCATGCACCACTCACTTGGTTAGCCACAAATCCAAGCCCGGACCAGGGGAACCCTGGCCCACCAACTGGCTCATGAAGACAAGATTCAGGTGGTGGTACCTCTTAGTGAAAGAAGGAAGGAGGATACAACAGGGCACTCAGCCCCTGCTTCATAAAGGGATTCTCTTTGGATAATAAATGCCCTACACCTTCCTGCAAGTTCATATATATATATACACACACAAAGTTCATATATATACACACACAAACACACACACACACACACACAGAGGAATAGTTTAAGAGCTCACTCCCTCTTCCCCCCCCCCTTTTTTTTTTTTCCTACCTTTTCTTAAAGGAGTCTACCTCCTTCCTCTTCACCCACTAAATTTTCTAGGGAAAATAGAGAAGAGCAGGGCTGGAATAACACTACTGCTCCCTCAATACTACAGAAATCTGTATCCTGATGTTCTGTTTAGGGCAAAGGATATGAAATCAGTGAGGCAAAGCAGCCACCTCAGGAATTAGTACTGCAGGTCTTAAATGGGAGAAAATCGTTCAGCCACTTCCAAGCTAGGTGATTCGACCTCAAGAGAGTTATTGAAACTCCCCAGACCTCAGTTTCTTGGTTTTGCAAAACGGGGATGAATTTAGTTCACATCACACAGGACTGTTGAGGACTGAGAAAATCCACGTAAAGTGCTAAATATAACTGCACAGCAAGAGCTAATTAAATATTAGTATTTAATAGTAGTAGTAGTAAAATTATTGTGTCTGACTCCCCCAATCACACCACCAGCAAAACTGGCACAACCCCCACTCCCACCTCGCAGGATATGGGGCCGAGCCATGGCTACACTACACTCTCGCATGCATGAGAGACCCCCAAACGCCACAAGCGCTACTGCAGGTTCCCTACCCCTGACTGGCCATGACCCCCCAGGCCACCGCTACGGTCCACACTGACCTGAAATGCCACCTCCGATCACGACCACGTCGAACATGTGGCCCGCGATACTCGCCTTCTCTTGATTCTCCATGCTTGAGCTGACACTCTCCTGGGTCGGAGGCACAGGAGTGCGGACGGCAAAGGGTGGGAAGGACCCTTCTACCAACTCCCCCGGGGAGCCCGGGGGCGGAGCCGATCCTTCTTTTGATACCCGGGGGGAGCCGGGCACTGTGGGCGGGGCGAACCCTTTTGCTGATACTCCGGGAGCGCCCAGGGGCGGAGCTGATCTTTCAGCTGATACCCGGGGGGAGCTGGGCACTGAGAGCGGGGCGGACTCTTGTACTGACACTCTGCGAGAGTTATTAGGTTTAGAATGTCCTTGTGTCGGCAGTTGGAAAGGATTACTGGGTGCAGGAGGTTCTTGTATTGAACCCTGCGGAGTGTGAGGCACTGAGGTGGGGGTAGACGCCTGCCTTGACACTTGGGGGATGTTATGGGGTGCAGGAGGTGCTTGTGGCGACACTGGGGAGATGTTATCCGGCAGAGGTGGTCCTGGTACCAAATCCCAGGGGAAGTTGGGCACTGAGGATGTGGCAGACCCTTGTACTGACACTCGGGGGGTGTTACTGGGTGTAGGAGGTGCATGTATTGACACTTGCGAAAGGTCATTGGGTATAGGAGGTCCCCGTACAAATATCCAAGTGTAGCCGGGCACTGAGCTCAGGACGGAATCCGGGGGCAGGTTGGGTACTTTTACCGAACCCTGTGGGGGGCTGAACCCTGAGGAGAAGACAGACCCTTGCAATGACTCGTAGGGGGAGTTTACGGGCGGGGTAGGTCCTGTTACTAATACCCAGGGAATGCCGGTGTCCTGGTTGGAGTCTGTGGCGGCCACATCGGAGGAGTTCGAGCGGGTGGTAGACTCGGGGATCCGATTGCTCGGGTTGTAAGCGCTGAAATCCCGGAGGCCACTCTTGGAGTCGGAGTCCATACTTTCGCTAAGACCGGGGGTGCTGATTCGGGAGGGTATGCTGGAGGTCCAGGAGGCGGCCTCGGCCGTTGAGGACGTGCTCCACTGGGAACTGGCTAGCGGATCCGAGACCGACCGCCACTCAGAACGGATGCTCCATTCGGACGCGTTGTACGAGGTGTCGTCCAAGTTGGAGGCCGGGTTCGGGACCTGGGAAGTTGTGCCCCCGGCTTCGGGCGGGCCCTCCGCCTCGCGCCCGGTGCCGGTGCCAGTGCCGGTAGTGGTGCCAGTGCCGGTAGTTGTGCCAGTGCCGGTAGTGGTGCCAGTGCCGGTAGTCGTGCCAGTGCCGGTAGTGGTGCCAGTGCCGGTAGTCGTGCCAGTGCCGGTAGTGGTGCCAGTGCCGGTGCCGGTGCCGCCGGGGGAGGAGGCTGAGGCGTTTGTGCTCATGTTTCTGGAGCGCGCTGGGCGCTGGGGGCGGTGTTCTGCTTCCCGCAGCCCTTCTCCAGTCGGGCTGTTCCCGGTACCCACTCTTGGAGGCCAGCCCCGGGCGCCGGGCCCACTCAGGGGCGGGGAGATGTGGCTGTACGCCGGCCTGGCCCCGCCTTCCCGGCCTACCTGCCTGCTCGCGCTGGAAGCCTGGCCACTGGGCGTGGCCGGGCGATGCCACTGCAGGCGGGGGGCGCGGTTGCTTGGCGAGAGTGGAGGAGTGGATGTGGGTGTAGCCGCGTAGTGTCTCAACCTAGTGCTTTCATTCTTTGGTTTTAACTGAAAGCTATCTGGGCAAGAGTGAACTTAAGGAAGCAGATATGTGAAGGAGGCTGAGCCGGGCAGGATCGCAGGATCGCAGGGTGCTGCCCCACTTGGTCTGGCCCCTTTGTGACGTCATGTATAGCCCGTCGAGGTCTGCGCAGCCTCCAGCTCGCACTAGGTTGAGGGCGGGGCGGGGAGGAGCGGGGAGGGGAGGGGTAGGGAGGAGCGGGGAGGGGAGGGGCGGGGAGGAGTGGGGAGGGGAGGAGCAGGAAGGAGCGGGGAGGGGCAGGGCAGGGATGGGCAGGGATGGGCAGGGTGGGACGGGGCGGAGCGAGGCGAGGCGAGGCGGGACGGGACGGGGCGGGGCGGCGCGGGGCGGGGCGAGAACCGTCACTTGTGGGAGACCAGGCAATTATTGGTTCTCTATGGGGTTTTTCAAGCTGAGGCGCTTAACCCAAATCGAAGCAAGTACGCAAGAAAAATAACTCACCTATCATGTATTAAGTGGGACTGCATTTTAAAAGCGAAGGTCAAAGGGATGGCTAAGGTGCAGAAACAAATGAAATAAAAAACATGTGTTTCCCCATCCTACTGAAAAGAGTGCTATTTAGTGCATGTATTTTACTGTTCAGCCAGCCTTCTGTTTGCTAGTTTTATCCCTTTCTTAATTTTCCACTTTTTCTTATCCTGAATTTGTCATCAAAAGCTGAATTTGTCATTACTGGAACCCTCACAAATAGGTGAAATCGTGACATAAATTTAGAGAAAGTGATGAGAACTTGAGGAAGCTAACAATGTCTGCTCCCACCTATAAACATTTCTCCTGTTGCCCCTCACCCCATTCTGTATCAAACATCTTGTTGAATAAACTGTAAAGAAATATGGATTTAGTCTTTTCTTCATCCCGTTTTAATAACTTTTACTTCCTAGAAAAGGACTTGAGACTTATGACTAAATTGAAATCATTTTTATCTTGGTAGACTTTGAGCATAGAGAGAAGAAAAACTAGATATAAAGAAATCAGCTCTTTCTAATGTGATTCTGTCCACCTTTCTCCTTATTCTCATTGTTTTCATTTATTTTCATTCAAATACTTGATTTCACACCATGTGCTAGGCACAGGGCACAGTACTGGGATACACAGGCAACACAAGACAGAGACCATTATCATTGAACACACAGTCTAGTGGATGAGCCAATAGAGGACATAGACAACTGTCTATCTGATGTGTAAATACAGACTCTGACAAACGTTATATTAGAAAGACCCACAGGGATAATAAGAAAGTGTTAGGGTGTCCTGAGTCCTGACCCCTCAGGACATTAACTTTGGGAGAGGGAGTGTAAAAATGTTTTAGAAAGAAGAAACAATGTGTGCAAAGGCCCTGTGGTAGAAAAAAAAGCATAGTTCATTAAGGCAACTAAAAGTTACTCTGTGGAGCTGTGGGCAAGGGGAGAAGTATAGGAGACAAGGCTGCTGAGGCCGCCGAGGCCAAGGTAGCAATCTTGGCCTTTATCCTAAGAGCAACAAAAGCCACTGCAAGACTTTAAGCAAGTGGCAATATACCTAGATTGCAACTTGGAGAGGTCTCTCTGCCTGCCATGTGCAAAATCGGGCAAGAGTAGATAGGTACAGGTAGACCAAAGTTAGGAATTCTTTAAAGAACGAGGTGAAAGTGTCTTAGACTGAGGTAAGTGGTGGCAGTGGAGCTGGAGACATGTGGATATCTTAGAGACATTTACATATAAGATCGACAGGACTTGGTTGTAGCTAGGATTTGGAAGACTATGAGCATGTTTTTGGACATGATGAGTTTCAAGTGCCTTTGAGACATCCAGATGAATGTTACAGAGTAGGCAACTGAACATAAAGCCTGAGACTCAAAGTAAGAGTTTGGCTGGAGATGAAAATGTGGAAGTTTTATTAAATAAAGGATGGAAATCGATGAGTAGAAATATGAGTATTTTCTCTCTTCATTTTATTTGTGTTGTACGAAAACAATAAAAGTTCATTTTAAATAAATAAAGGAATAACTGTGAAACATTCCATAAGTATTATTTCCTCCCTTGTGTGACCTTAGGCAAATTACTGGACTTCTTTGTGCCTGTTGTCCCAACCGAAGAATCGTAGAATCCTATAAGTTGTTGAATCAGTCAGGGTTCCAGCAGGAAACAGCAAACTCAAATTAAGTAATTTCAAGAGCATATCATCAACCAACTATTTTCAAAGATGTGGGCAAGATGGAAAGAAGCCGCAAGGAATCACGCAGTACCCTGGCTTGGCAACAGCAAGAAGGTATCACTCTGAACAGGTAGGGGGAGAGAGAAGTCATCAGAAATTTAGTGACAATGCTGTTTGGAAAGGGCTGCTTGACACAAGGTGTGACCTTTAGTTCAGGGAGACAGCCAGCCCACAGGAAACCTACAGGGAGGAAGCTGGGAGAATAAATACCTAATCTCCCTCCCTCCAGTCTCCTGCTGGTCCTCTGCACAGACCTAACCCAACCAGAAGCTAGAAAACAAGAGAGACTGTTGACGCAGTCCATACAGGTGTGAGACAAAATAGCAAGTGCCAAGAAGCCAAGTTTGCTCATTTCTGTTTGCCAGCATAATTTCACAAAGCTCCTGACTCTGTGAAGATGTCCAGCTCACCAGAAGGATGCTTTGAAGACACAACAGGATAGAGCACACGGCCCATGTTTTTTGCCTGAGTCACTATATTCCTTAAAAGATAAATGCCCCTAGTCCCTGCCTTTTCCTACACATAAGGTAACGTCTGATGGGTTTGGTGATTATGCTTCCGTAATCTGTTGCCAGATGTACGCTTACACCCAAATCTAGATGTGATTCTGCTTCATTGTAACTTCTAAGCAGCTTTGATGCAATTTTGCATGTACTGAACTCCCACGCTTGTCTATAAGCAATGGGCTGAAATACTGTGCCCAAGCAGTCTGACAGAACTGCTCCCAGGCTGTAAGCCTTGGTCTATAGCCTCCAGTAAGACTTCTGAATAAAATTAACTGTAATTCTTTAAAAACTTGATTTTTTTCCCTTAGTTGACACAGGTCAGCCTTCAGGGGCCAGAACAGAGTAGAGAAGTGAAGTGTGGTAGTGGCACCTGGAGAAGCAAAATGACGATATCTAGCACAGCTGAAGTGAGGGTTAAACGAGCAAATGCATTAAAACATTTAGGGTGGTACCAGACATGTAAGAATTACTCAATACATATTCACACTTTAATTTTTTAAAAACTACATTATATATTCATGCCATATATATATTCACTCTTTATGTTCAATTGGCTACTGTAGTCTACTTAATCATTACCCTCTGGCATTAAGCGTTTAGTACTTTACAATTTTTAATATAATACTTAATATGGAGATGAACATTTTGTGCATAAAACATTGTATGTAGTTTTTACAATTTCCTTGAGATAGAATCCCAAAACAGGATTACGAGGTAAGAAAGTAGGAGCATTTTTAAGTTCTTTGATTGAAGTTACCAAATTACTTCCCCAAAAGATTATACAAATTTATACTTCATCAGTAATGCCTAAGAATGGCTGTCTTCTTACTATACCCACTCCAACAATAAACAAGTTAACTTTGAACCTTTCTTAACTTGAAAGGTGAAAAATCAGCATGGCTTTGCTATGTAAATTAGCATTTATTTTCTTACTGGTGAAATACATCTTTCAAAAATGTATTATAGCCATTTCCATCTCTTCTGTTGTGAATGATCACTTCATGCCTTTCTGTAGTTGATTTCTGAAAGTGCTTTATAAAAGATAGTAACCCCTTGCTTGCTATTTTCACTAAAGATAGTTTATTCCAACTTGTATTTTAGTGCTGTTTATGACATTTTAGATATGTATAACATTTAAATTTATGTGGTTATATCCATTCTTTAGTGATGCCTTCCATTGCTTTTCAACTTGGAAGGGCTTTGTCTTTCAAAGATCTGAAAGACAAAATCTGTTTTCTTTTATAATAGTTTTTTGATGGTTTGATATTTTAAATTCTTTTTTTCTTTTTTTGAAATGGAGTCTTGCTCTGTTGCCCAGGCTGGCGTGCAGTGGTGTGATCACGGCTCACTGCAACTTCTGCCTCCCAGGTTCAAGAGATTCTCCTGCCTCAGCCTCCTGAGTAGCTGGGACTACAGACCAGCACCACCATACGCAGATAACTTTTGTATTTTTAGTAGAGAAGGGGTTTTACCATGTTGGCCAGGCTGGTCTCGAACTCCTGACCTCAAGTGATCTGCCCACCTCAGCTTCCCAAAGTGCTAGGAATACAGGCGTGAGCCACCGTGCCCAGCCTGATATTTTAAAATTTAATTATTTAATCCTAATGTACTGGTATGTATTTTGCTATGTGCTATTAGGTGAGGACCTAAATGGATTATCTGCTCCCCCGCCCAAATAGCTAACCAATCATAAGAGAATTGTCTTCGAAAAATCCTTCCATTCTCCACTGATTTGTTTTACCTCATGTAACATAAATAGTGATATGCTTTTGAACTGTCTCTTATGTTATACTGACCTGCTTATTCTTGCCACATTACCATCAATGCCACATTGATTTACTTATTGTTGCCTTATTAGATTTTATCAGATAGAAAGATTAGTCCCTTCCCAATAGTTTTTTTTTTTTTTTTTTTAACAAATTCTTGGCAATAGTCTTACATAGTCTTTTTATTAATATATTATTATATATTTAAATAAATTTCAAAATCATTCCATCAATGAAATGACTGGTTAATTTAATTGTGATGATATTTCCTAGACATCAATTTGAAAAATTTCTATTTGGCAGCCCTCACATCTTTTAAAATAAGTCTTCATTTACAGAATACTCTTGAGAAATTGTTTCATTTGTCCCCGAAATTAAACAATTTTGTGAGGATAATAAAAGTCTGTGTGTGTGTCTGTGTGTGTTTATTTGCGTGTGTGTAGTATCATAAATCCTTTCAATCTGTGGGTTTTTAATTTGAGGTTTTTGTTTATTCCTAGGCAAGGAGTTTTTCTCTACTACAAGTTGGATTATTGTATCTGTTTTAAATATTTGGTTTCTTCCTGAGAAACACCTATAGTTATCTTGTTGGATCACCTTTCTGTGTCCTTTGTCATTGCTGTCATCTTTGTCCTTTTCCTCTGAATTCTGAGAGCTAATCAAATTTATCCTTCATATTACTGATTTAATTTTCTGAAGTTCTAATTCTATTTGTACTGCTTCTAATGCAGATTTTAACTGTCATTTCATTTTAGGTTTTGTTTTGTTTTGTTTTTTACTTTAAGTTCTTACTTCAGCCAACTCAATTTTCATTTATGCCACGTATATCTCAATGCATTTTCTCCTTATGTTTTCCTCACTGTTTCGCAGAAACCTAATGCATGTATTTTCTGGGGACAACATTAACTGTTTTTGAGAATGCTCTTTGTTTTGTTTTGTTTTGTTTTGTTTTGAGATGGTGTCTTGCTCTGTTACCCAGGCTGGAGTGCGATGGCCAGATCATAGCTCGCTGTAACCTCGAACCCCTGGGTTCAAGGGATCCTCTCGTATCAGCCTCCCAAGTAGCTGGGACTAAGGTACACACCACCCCATGAGGCAATTTTTTTTTTTTTTTTTTTTTTTTTTTTTGAGATGAAGTCTTGCTCTGTCGCCCAGGCTGGAGTGCAGTGGTATAATCTGGGCTCACCGCAAGCTCCACCTCCTGGGTTCACGCCATTCTCCTGCCTCAGCCTCCCGAGTAGCTGGGACTACAGGCACCCACCACCAGGCCAGCTAATTTTTTGTATTTTTAGTAGAGACGGGGTTTCACCATGTTAACCAGGATTGTCTCGATGTCCTGACCTCATGATCTGCTGTCTCAGCCTCCCAAAGTGCTGGGATTATAGGCATGAACCACCGCGCCCGTCCCCCATCTGGCTATTTTTAAAATTTATTGTGGAGACAAGGGTCTCACTTTGTTGCCCAGACTGTTCTCAAACTCCTGGTCTCGAGCGACCCTTCTACTTCAGCCTCTCCATGTGCTGGGATTACAGGCATGAACCACTGCCCCGGGCCAAAAATGCTATTCTCTGTCTATAGACACATATGGCATTCTCATACATTGCTGGTTCAAGTGCAAATGGTACAATCTCTGATAGTAAGGAATTTGGTAATATCTAACAAAATTACCTATGCATTTACCCGTTGACCCAGCAATCCTCCTAGGAATTTACCTTAATAATACACTTCCACAAACAGTGAAAAAACATGCTCAAGGTTATCTATTGTGGAATTATTTTGCTTAGCAAAATATTCAAAACAATTTACATGCCCATCCATAGAGGACTGTTTGCATAAACATTGATAAGTCTACACAATGAAACACTATGCAGTCATTACAAAAAAGAAAAGAAAGAAGATCTTTATGAACTGCTATGGAATATGGAGTGATTTTCAGGATATATTTTCAAGTAGTAAAATGAAGGCCGGGTGCGGTGGCTCGGCCTATAATCCTAGCACTATTGGAGGCCAAGGAGGGTGGATCACCTGAGGTTGAGAGTTCAAGAGCAGCCTGACCAACATGGAGAAACCCCATCTCTACTAAAAATACAAAATTAGCCGGACATGGTGGTGCATGCCTGTAATCCCAGCTACTAGGGAGGCTGAGGCAGGAGAATCACTTGAACCCAGGAGGCAGAGGTTGCAGTGAGCTGAGATCGCGCCATTGCACTCCAGCCTGGGCAACAAGAGCGAAACTCTGTCTCAAAAAAAAAAAAAAAGTAGTAAAATGAAGGTATGAGAGAATTTATATATGGCATACTTTTGTATATGTCTATGTGTATATATATTTGTATCTTTGTGTAAGGATATAGTACTTATATTTTCAAAAATACTTAAGAAGGATAAATCATATACAGAGAAATGAATGAGAATGGGATGGAAGGGGTAGGAATTGAAGTGAAGTTTCTCTGAGTATTCTTTTTTAAATAGTGCAACTCCCATTAGGGATTCTTCATGGGTTTAACTAAACCTTCAGACTCACAAAACTACCATGGACTATATTTGGCATCAGTCCGCTCAAAGGGATACACGACAAACCACAGCTTGCCAGCAGGACAGCATGGAGTGTTTGCCTTCCATGGGTGTTCTTACAGCAAATCCAAGAGCAGTCAGACTACCTATACTGGGGCTATTCTCATTAGTCTCCCAGGTGGTAGTTTAGGTACAAAGGAACAAGTTTCACTTCAGACGATGGTGGAACTTAGCCTGATTTAGCAGCCTCATGCCCCATAGGAGCCAATAACTTTTTTAATAATTACACAGGCATAGTTTCCAGGATCCCTCACATGGGACATAGCCAATTATAACAGTTACTACACTAAAGGAAGGCCAAAATTATGGTATTTGCATCAAGTATTTAGATTTCATTTATGAAGTCTATCAGTCCAGATGCTATTTACCAGTCAGAAGGCACTTTTTTGCTATAAGTAATGTTGCCTGAAGTTGGAACAATTTGAGCATGAAAAAAGTATTACAATAGGCCGGGCACAGTGGCTCATGCCTGTAATCCCAGCACTTTGGGAGGCCGAGGCGGGCGGATCACTTGAGGTCAGGAGTTCAAGATCAGCCTGGGCAACACAGTGAAACCCCATCTCTACTAAAAATACAAAATTAGCCAGGCATGGTGGCACATGCCTGTAATCCTAGCTACTCAGGAGGCTGAGGCAGGAGAATCGCTTGAACCTGGGAGGCGGAGGATGCGGTGAGCCGAGATCATGCCATTGCACTCCAGCCTGGGCAACAAGAGTAAATCTCTGTCTCACAAAAAAAAAAAAAAAAAAAAAAAAAAGACAATAAAACATTAATAGAAAATCCATCAGCCCATGTGTTATGCCAAAATAAATAAGTTAATAAAACATAAGGAGAAGGATGTTAAAAAGGAAAGTTTTTCTTTACAGAAAAATATCAGGTAGTAAATGTAGAAGGCATTATTAAAAACGACCACTTTGAACTCTTGTAATAATCAATTCAAGCATCTCAGCAGATGCTAAAACCCAGGAGTGAAAGATCATTAGGAAATTGTTCATTCACAAGGTCTCCAAGTATCATCCCACAGATTATTTTACTAATTATAAAGGAAAAAAATCCTTTACAGGTAAGAGATCTGGCAGTTACCACCTAAGTCAAATTATCAAACTTAAGATCATCAATCACCAATAATCTAATATAATATGTCCTTTGATGTGATGTATTAAGTTCACAACCGGCCGGGCATTGTGGCTCACTCCTGTAATCCCAACACTTTGGGAGGCTGAGGTGGGTGGATCACCTGCGGTCAGGAGTTCAAGACCAGCCTGACCAACATGGAGAAACCCCATCTCTACTAAAAATACAAAATTAGCTGGGCATAGTGGCGCTTGCCTGTAATCCCAGCTACTCAGGAGGTTGAGGCAGGAGAATCACTTGAACCCGGGAGACAGAGGTTGCAGTGAGCTGAGATCATGTAATTGCACTCCAGTCTGGGCAACAAGAGTGAAACTTCATCTCAAAAAAAAAAAAAAAAATGTTCACAACCTTACTTATGCAGTATTCTTACCAAAAAATGCTTAACTTGAATCCAATCAGGAGAGACCAATCAGACAAATTCAGATACAGGCTGTTTTATAAGACAACTGGCCTGGATCCTTCAATAAAAGTTAATGTTGTGAAAAAAAACTAAAAAGCAGTGGGACTGTGCAAGATTAAGAGAATAAAGAGACATGACCAAAGACTATTTGTAAAACTTGGCTGGATTCTGGTTTGGAAAACTAGAAAGCTATAGACATTGTGACAATGGAGGAAATGTAAATATGGACTGCATATTAGATGATATTATTAATTAGTGTTAATTTTACTAGATGTGATAATAGTACTATAGTTATGGGGAGAACGTTCTTTTTTTTTTTTTTTTTTTTTTTTTTGAGACAGTCTCCCACTGTCGCCCAGGCTGGAGTGCAGTGGTGCGATCTTGTCTTACTGCAACCTTCACCTCCCAGGTTCAAGCGATTCTTCTGCCTCAGCCTCCCAAGTAGCTGGAATTACAGGCGCCTGCCACCACACCCAGCTAATTTTTTGTATTTTTAGTAGAGACGGGATTTCACCATGTTGGCCATGCTGGTCTCAAACTCCTGACTTCATGATTTGCCCACCTCGGCCTCCCAAAGTGCTGGGATTACAAGTGTGAGCCACTGCATCCGGCCAAGAATGTTCTTATTCCTAGAAGATGCAGGCTGAAGTTCTTTGAGGTGAAATGTCATGAGTGCTTCAACTTATTTTTAAATAATTTATTAAAAAGCACAAGGCTGGGCGCGGTGGCTCACACTTATCATCCCAGCACTTTGGGAGTCCGAGGTGGGTGGATCACCTGACGTCAGGAGTTCGAGACCAGCCTCACCAACATGGAGAAAACCCATCTCTACTAAAAATACAAAAAATTAGCTGGGCATGGTGGTGCATGCCTGTAATCCCAGCTGCTCAGGAGGTTGAGGTAGGAGAATTGCTTGAACCCAGGAGGCGGAGGTTGCGGTGAGCTGAGATCGTGCCATTGCACTCCAGCCTGAGCAAAGCTCCGACTCAAAAAAACAAAAAAAGACAAATAATGAAAATGTGGTAATATCTATGACCATTGGTGAGTCCAGGTCAAGACTATGTTGGTGTTGGTCAAAATATTCTTTTAACTGTTCTCCAGGCTTGACATTTGCTCAATATTAAGCATTAGGGAGAAACGGTTCAGAGGAAAAGTTATTTTGAGCCAAAAATCCTTCACCAAGGTAAGTTGTTATTCAATTGTGAAGGCAAAAGAAATTCATCTTCATACAAACGAAAAAGAAACTTTATCTCTCTTTCTGAAAGGAAACTTCAGAAGAGGGCTATCCAGATGCAGATCTGGAAAGTGTCCGCCAGCCAAGTGGGAGTTCCCAGTGAAAGATACTTCTCAGAGGAGCCCGGAGTTACTCAACTAGAGTAAATGTCTAGCCCCATACCACTGCCTTGCTTAGTCATTCACTGCAGGTTTTCCTATGAAGACTGTTTTGTTTAGTCATTGCCTTGTGTTTCCCCAAGAATATTGTGAAGTTAACACTAAAGCTGAGGCAGATCCTGAAGAAAATCACAGCTAGGGGCTGTCAGCTAGCTACACTTCTCACATCTGTGCAGGAGCCTTCTTGAAGGATATGAGTGATGAATGTCCATGCCTGTTATAGCACCCAGGGCTGGCTTCATGGGCATATAGGGACCCTCTCTTAGAAGGGTCTTGCCCTAGGTTTAATGCCCTGCTGTTTCTGTCTTGAAATTCTTAATGATTTTACCTTTGAACTTTCATTTTTTAAATGAAGCCCAAAGAGACTTCACTGGGCAGTGGAGTATGCATATGAGCTGAGGAGATACATGTAATATGCATGTCCTCTGTTCCTTGTCATCCCATTGTTGCCCTATTTGCATAGCATTAGGATTTTTTTTTTTTTTAAGAGATAAGGGGCTCACTGTGTTTCTCAGGCTGGCGTCAAATTCCTGTGCTCAAGCAATCCCCCTGCCTCAGCCTGCTGAGTAGCTGGGAGTATAGGTGTGTGCCATCACACCTTGCCAGCATGCCTTTTTTGAGCAAGGAGTTCTGAATTTTCATTTTGCACTGGCCCATGCAAATTACGTAGCAGGCCCTGACAGCAGCCCTTTTTGTCCAGTCTCCAGTCCTGAATAAATGTCCAGCCTCTGGTCCTCCTTCTATTATATCTTCTATTATATCTTCTATTGCATGTAGTACAGATATGTTAAAATTACCTTTCATTTGTCTGTTGCCACATTATGAGGTACCAATTTTCTTTGTATACTTCTACTCTTAAAAAGCATAACTACCAAGAATTTGTGCATTATTTCTGTTCTTTCATCTGTTTTTCTCCCCACAATCTTCTACTTCATTGTAAATGAAAGATCACTGTGATTATCTTTGTGGAAAAGACAGTTATCCTCCAGTATCTGTTTTCTCTTTCTTCCTTAGAAATAGAACCACAGTTTTGCTGCTCAGAATAAAGACCATAATTTCCTAGCCTCCCTTCCAGTTAAGTGTGACTAAGTTCTGGTCAACAGATATAATTGGAAATGTCATGTGACACTCCCAGAAAGTTTTCTTAAAGGGAAGGATCGTTCTCTCTTCTTTCCTTCCTCTTTTCTGCCATCTGGAATGTAGGCATTGCCACCTGAGACAAAGAGATAGAAGCAGGCTGGCAGAATAATTAGAAGGAGCATGTACATTGCTAGACATTTTTTATATGACAGATATACCTTTTTTTGTTTAAGTCACTATTATTTAGGGTTTTCTGTTAAAAGCAGCTGAACTTAATCCTTCTGATATAGTTCTGTAAATGAATGTAGAACAGTAAATGTGTGTCTACTGTTGCCCTGCTCAAGGAGGATACTCCCAATTGGCCCCATTCAGTTCTACCTTGCCAGGGGCTGAGGTTCTCCTTTCGTGCCTCCCATCTCCACCTTTTGGTCAGAGGTGGGTGTGAGTGGAGGAGACTTACAAATATCCAATATTATTGAAACGTGGGCTGTCTACATTCTGTGAATTGGCATGGGTGGAGGAAGGGGAATTTGCACTCAACAACAGTCCCTACTGGAATCCCTTTTATTTGGCTCTTTGGTTATCATGACAGAAAGTTCATTCCACCCATCCTTCTGTCCTTCCTCTTCCATTTGAATTTCCATTTGACACATAAATTTAAAAGTTTCTTTTATATTTTCTATGTAACTTTATTTCAACTTCAGTGTAGACTGGAAGAGTGAAATTGATCCACAATATATCAGTGAGAGAGAAGAGGGAGCAGGGGAGAACACTGAAAACAAGCAGAATAATACTTTGAAGTATAACCTATTCCATTATGGGAAGGGACTTCACCAATTATCATGGTGATAACTAGTGATGGTATCACTGAGATATGATATATGTGGACCTAATTAAATCCTCAGAGGACTCTCCCCGATTCAAGAAGTATAAATGTATGTTGTTCAATTCCTTAATAAGTGACAGGTGACTTAAGCTCAGAGCAAGGTATTGGATGTATAGCGGTGAGGTGGAAGTTACAGCATTCCAGCTACTCAATAGTTGAAGATGAAGCTTCTATGCTCATACCACAAGAACTGCTGCTCCTTTAAAGAAGTTCTTATGTGCAGGGACAGAGGATAAGGGTAAGTCAGGGCTTTCAAGCACATAAACCTCAGTTCTTTCCCAGACTTCTGGTCAGCAATGATATTGAATCAAGCCCTCTGGATAATTTTTTTAATGCTGGCTCTGGCTGTCTGCATCAATAGCCCCTACAGGGCCCATGTCTGACATTTATAAACGTGTTTACTCTTCCTTCCATCTAAATAGACAAGAGTCAGAGAATTCTCTGAATCATGCAGCTCAGGGCAATTTTAAGTCCAGGCTCTTCTTTAAATCATTCTTTTAACTTTCAATATTTCAAGACACAATTTGAACAAGAATGATTTAAAAAAAAACAGGCAGTGCCCTTCTTTCAGCAGATAATCAATTAAGTTCAAATCAGACTCACTTAAGAGATGCAGCTCTAGGCATTCCCACTGACTGGGACCAGGAAGGCAAAGTAAAATGGTAAGGTAAACAGACAATTATCTACACAATTTGATCAATATGGAATGCTAGGCAGACAAGACCTTCCTTAAAAGCATCTTCTTAAGAGGGACTTGAATTTTAAACAAGATTACCGCCTTCAATTTCCTCAACCTATTTTTGTAAAAATACTGTTCAAAAGTGCTGAGGGAAGGTACTGGTTATTCTCTGTTTCTCTCTCCTCCACATTGATTTTCCACCTTTCTCTGTCCTGCTCTGACCCCCATGGAATGCATCACCTGGGCGCCCCTGCCTTTTAGCTTTTGGTTGGGTTGGGGCATTGGAGTGGGGATTGACAAGAGACTAAAGGGCAGGAGAGAAAGGTCATGGTATTTATTTCATCACTGTCACCATCTTTCCTCACCCCATCTTCCACAGCTGAGACATGGCCATGGTTGCCCCCTTTTAACTACAGCTTCTGTCCTGTTGTTGTCCACAGCTCCAGCTCTCAGCTGGGATCCCCTAACACCTTTTCCTCCTCATATCCTGTCAGGCCAAGTAGTGGCTTCCCATCATGACTAGTCCCTGGATGCTTCAATATCCCTTGTCAGTTTCCTTAACCCAGCTCATACTTTTGTGAATATTCCCATCTTTAAAACTCTATACAAAAATCTCAGCTGAGTTTGTCATGTGTTTCTTATTAGGATCCTGACTGATGGTCGACCATGTCAATATGACCTACTACAGCAGCTGATAAGCAAGGCTCTGGATCTATGTCCACTTTCTATGTTGTGCTTTCAATGAGTTCCTTAAAAAATTCAAAAACGGGCTGGGCGCAGTGGCTCATACCTGTCATCCCAGCACTTTGGGAGGTTCAGGTGGGTGGATCACCTAAGGTCAGGAGTTCGAGATCAGCCTGGCCAACATGGTGAAACCCCATGTCTACTAAAAATACAAAAAAAAAAAAAAAAAAAATTAGTCGGGTGTGGTGTCACACACCTGCAATCCCAGCTACTCAGGAGGCTGAGGCAGGAGAACTGCTTGAACCTGGGAGGCGGAGGTAGCAGTGAGCCGAGATCATGCCACTGCACTCCAGCCTGGGTGACAGAACAGGACTACATCTCAAAAAAAAATTCAAAAATGAAGCTGTAATTACAGTGTATATGCATGGTGAATATACCATTCTAAATTTGCTGAGCTGGGAAAGAATGTTTAAAAAGAGAAAGTGGGACATCTGTTATCAGTCAGCTGTCATCAGTCACCAAAGTCCTTTGCATGGAGATGAAAGTTCTTTAGCACTACTTAGATTGATAAATATGAGCATGAGTTAGCATCTCATTATTTTCAATTGTTTTCATGTTTGTTTGGAATAAAAATTCGGAGCTAACAACTCTTGCTACAAGTGTAGAGCACTCATGTTTTTGGAAATCCCTCCAGTTTACATCTGTGATACATTAAAATAAAACTTTTTAAGAAGGTTTTCCCTAGAGGGAAATAAAAGCTGAAATCATAATTACTGCAAAAAAAAAAAAAAAAAAAAGAATATGCCCTAAGGTCGTCAGGGACAGGACAAAAGAGAGATTTAAGGATAAAAGGATACAAACAGATACTATGCAAGTGGCAGAGTTGCCAGGCCCTGCATTTGCTCCTGACCAGTTCTCTATGACTTGAAGAGGTGAGGGATATGTAAAGATTGGCAATTGTCTCTGAGCATGTAATTTGCTATTTAATGGGAGTTTTCTCAGGACACACTAGCAGATCCAGTATTGGAGGTATACAATAAAACCACAGATTTTTAGACCAGAAGTTCTCAACTTGAAGTCAACTAATAGAATTCAGGAGGATCTGTGATCTTGAAAAGGAAAAAAAACTTACATACTCATTTTCGCTAACTCGTAACTGAAATTAATATATTTTTTACTATGAATGTAGGTAACAAACAACTGTCATATTAGCAGTACCTGTCAACGACAAAAATCACAGGCATTGCTGACATTAAGGCACCAAAATATCTACAAATGTAATCATTTATCATGACCTATGTGGCTAATATGCTCCCAAGTACCCTTAAGCTCCTGCTTTAAGGTCCATAAATATCCCTGAGGAAAAAGTCCACCATGGCGCTCTCAGTCCTGTCTTGCTGAGGCACCCCACTGCACTCTTCTACAGTGTTCTTTCTTTCTAATAAAACTTTCCTAGGTGGGCATGGTGGCTCACGCCTGTAATCCCAGCACTTCGGGAGGCCTAGGTGGTCGGATCACCTGAGGTCAGGAGTTCAAGACCAGCCTGACGAACAAGGTGAAACCCCATCTCTACTAAAAATATAAAAGTTAGCCGGGCATAATGGCAGGGGCCTGTAATCCCAGCTGCTTGGGAGGCTGAGGCAGGAGAATTGCTTGAACCCGGGAGGTGGAGGTTGCAGTGAGCTAAGATTGTGCCATTGCACTCCAGCCTGGGAGAAAGAGTGAGACTCTGTCTCGAAACAAACAAACAAACAAACAAACCTTTCCTTTTTCAAACCTATACTGTCATTGGTAAATTCTTCTTACCAACCCATGAGCTGACCACTTTCCGATGCTGGGGCTCTGATACCTTGCTCGGCATCTTGGTCGCCCATAGTGAGACTTTACTGGGGATTTCTCCTTTCTATTTTTCTTCCCTGCTTCCTTTGATGGTCTGGTTCTTTACTCTTGGGAACTGAAGATCCTTGGCTGAGGTCACTCTTCGGTGAGATTCTGAAGCCTTAGAGAAGGGACACCTGTCTTTATTGCCTTTAGGGGTAAGGGACTGGCCAAGGATTTTTTTCCATTTTCTGACTGCCAGTGAATCAGCTTAAATATTCTTTGGTAATTGAGGGTTTCTGGCCGAGGGCACTCCCTGGTGTTACGGGAAGGCCAAGACAAAAAAGTGAATTCCGTACTGCCCGTCAGGATGGCAAGTCCACTTTCACTTAACACTCTGTAAACCGTGACTTGGAAACGAGCAGCAGCAATCTCAACTCTGCGCAGACACACTCTACCGGTTGTGGACCCAAGTTTGGATTCACTTTCATCACAAGTACCTCATCCCAAGTTATGAGTGAGTTCTCCTTCACATTGGGTTTGAGATGACCACTCAAACAAGGGTACTCTTGGACTGGTCATCCAGGCAAGGGCAGGCCCTCTATCCATGGTGGAACATCCTTGAATAGAGCAAGCCAACAGATAAAGGGAGGTCCAAATCCCTCAGGGATGCCCCAGGGATCTTGTAGTCCTTTATCAAAATCCAACATGGGTTCAATTCATTCTTCAATTCCACTCCACTTGCCCTTGGGTTGCATACTTAAAAATTGGTCCCATTGTGACCCACACACTCTCAAAAAGAAGTGTATAATTTTCTTTTGTAATACAGCTTGGGTTCAATATAAGCATCCCAATAATTTAAATTGGCCTCTTAATTGAACCAGCCCTGGATGGGACTATTATTTTACAACCAGATTCATTTTGCCAGAACCTTGGAAAGGATTCAGAGGTCCCAAATGTTCAGGTCTTTTTGGCTTTATCCCAAAACCCAAAAAAAAAATCGTCGCATATGCTTCCAAGGAACTTCCTCCCTCCCTGATTCTGTGTCTTAAATGATCCTTCCTTTTGCCTATCACACTCTCCTCAGCCTGCTCCCACTTCACCTACATCCTCTGCATCTGCTCCATCTGCTAATCAACCCCCTCCCATATCTAGACACTTTATCCCTCTCACATACTCACACAGCAGTCACATATACCACTAGTACAGTTTTGTCTCTCACAAGGTGGCAAATGAAGATTTGGGAACAATTCAAGTTTATGTTCCTTTTCCAATGTTGATCTTTTGCAAATTCAATCCAAGTTGGGTTCATTTAGCCAGGATCCCTCTAAGTGCATTCAAGAATTGGGGGCTTTAACTATTGTCTTTGATTTAACCTGGCAAGACATATTCGTGATATTAACTACTTGCTGTCTCCATGAAGAAAAATCACACATATGGTCTTTAGCTCCAGCCTGGGCAAATGAGGCTCATGCTTGTAATCCTAACGATGATAGAGCTAGTGCAGAAGCTGTCCCCAGCACACAACCCAATTTGCAATATCAGGCTGCTGATACCAGCCCAAACAGAGATAGGGGCAGATGAGATTATACGATAACTTGTTGGTTGGAAGGAATGAGAAAGGCTGTAATGCAACCTGTTAATTTTTCTAAATTACAAGAAATCACTCAGGAGCCATCTGACAATCCTGTCCTTTTCCAAGCTAGACTGGTGGAGGCCATGCATAAATATACAAATTTAGACTCCAAAAGCCCTGAGTGCCAATCCATTTTGTCAGGCTTCCCTAGACATCAGACTAAAACTCCAAAAGTTAGAGCAAGGCCCACAAACTCCCTTTTCTACTTTATTAAATACAGACTTTAAGGCTTTTAATAACCAGGAGGAAACACCAAAAATAAAAAAGGCTCCATTAGAGGAGGAAAAAATGCTGTCGCCAAGCTAAATACATGGCAACAGCATTGGCACATTCTTTTTCGTTAGCTAATAACCCCAAGACTTGTCCCTATAATACTAACAGAATGGGAGCCTAGCATTGCTGTAGAAATCCGGGACACTGGAGTAAAGAATGTCCCAAACCTCTGGGTTACAAGCTGTCCCCTAGACCCTGTCCTTATTGCAAACAAGAGGGTCATTGGAAGAGTGAGTACCCCTCTCTCCCTCATGAGAAAGGGGGCATCTCTTCCTTCTGGGCTGTCACAGCCAAAACCTTGCCAACCTACCCAACAAAGGGATCCTACAGTATGAGGACTAGGGCAAGGGCAAGGGCAAGGACAAGCACCTCTCACTCTATTCCTGGATTATGATCAAACCTCTGAAAGTCATCCTCTAGATGACTGATGGGGCCTTGAGGCCATCCAGGCCCCTATGTTTTCCATCTCTATGGACAAGCCTCAAGTAAATCTGATCATAGCTGAGCAAGAGAGAATGCTCCTTGTAGATACACGGGCCACTTATTCAGCTTTAAACGTTTATTATGGCCCAATGTGCCAGTCCTCCATTTTCCTCACAGGTATTGATGGAAAACCCTAATGAGGCTGTTTCACATTGCCACTTCCTTGTAAAACAGAAGGTTATTCCTTTACTGACTCATGTTTAGTCCTGCCAAGCTGCCCTGTTCCATTATCAGGTCATGACATATTCACAAAATTATAAGCTAATTTACAGCTAAGACTCCCCACCTTCTACCTGTATTAACTCACATGTCACTAAAAGAGCCACTGGAGTCTATAGAATTTCACATGCTAAAACAAGTGCCATTTGAGGTTTGGAATGCTTCCATTCCTGGCCATTCAATATCAGCTGCTCCCATCATCATTCAGCCTAAAAATCCTAAATAAGTTCCCTAGAAACCCCCAATACTTCTTGAAACCAGAAGCACGAAAACGGTTAAGCACCTAATAACAACATTTTTAACCCATGGATTATTGCATCCATGAAATGTGCCTTGCAACACTCCCATTCTAGCAGTAAAGAAGCCAGATGGCTCCTACCGACTAGTAGAGGGTCTTAGAATTATTAATGAAGCTGTTATTCCTATTCATCCTATTGTCCCAAACCCTTTTATCTTTTTTGGACAGATTCCCTCCACCACAGCATGGTTTACTGTACTTGATCTTAAAGATGTCTTTTTCTGCATTTCCTATACACCCAAATAGCCAATTTCTGTTTGCTTTTGAATGGCAAGACCCAAATATTCAAATAACTCAACAGTTAACTTGGACAATTCTGTGCCAGGGATTCAGAGATAGCCCCCACCTTCTTGGACAGGGCCTCGCTAAAGACCTGGACACCCTGCAGCTTTTCCCAGATAGCAGTCTACTCCAGTATGTGGATGACCTACTAATCTGTAGTCCTAACAATACTGTTTCAGACCAAAATACAGTAGTAGTACTAAAGTAACTTGCTAATTGTGGATACAAAGTGTCTCCTTCTAAGGTACAAATATCCACACAAAGGGTTCAATTTTGGGATCTTATTTTAACCCCTGGTACAAAGAGCCTTTCTAGTGCTTGAAAAGATCTCGTTTTAAATGTGACAACTCCAGAAACTAAACAATAGCTTTGCCAGAATATGGATTCCTTCCTTTGGATTAATAGCAAAACCTTTATATGAGCCCTCAAGGGAATTGAGGAACAACCTCTATTCTGGACTAATGATATGAAGCATGCTCTAAACACTTTAAGGCAAGCTTTAATCTCAGCCCCGACCTTGGCCCTACCAGATTTGACTAAGCCTTTCTTTTTGTATGTACATGAACAAAGGGGAATAAGTTTAAGATTCTTAGCCCAAAATCTGGGGCTCTCTAAGCACCCTATGGCATATTTTTCAAAAACATTAGACCTAGTATCCTAGGGATGGCCCCTCAGCACCCACTTAAAAGCCTCAGCAGTGGAGGACCTCTTAGTCCAAAAAGCCTCAAACTATATTTCCTGCCTGTCCTGGGCTCTTATGGCTTTGCAGCACTGCTAAGAATTATTTAAACCCTTTTCAGGCTTTGGCCCTATACCATCTTGATAATTCTCTCTTCATTATGGTGATTGCACTCTGGGAACAATAGCTCCCACCCAAATTACTGTCTTGAACATAACTTCCAATCTATGATTCCACTCAAGAACAAAAAGGGCCCTAGGATTTATTGTGACTGGAGTTGTGGGAACCATTGCAATTCTTGCCCCTTGGGGAGGTTTTACTTACCATGAAATCACACTATGAGAACTTACTTCCTCCCTTGAAATAGCCTTGGCAAAAGCTAGTGCAAGTCTATCGGTGCTAGAAAAGTCTTTAAACTCACTAGCAGAAATGGTTTTTGAATAGATGAGTTCTAGATTACTTCCAAGCCGAGCAAGGAGAAGTCTGTGCTGTCATCAACAAAATCTGTTGCATCTACATTAATGTGTCTGGAGAAGTGAAAATTAATGTCCAAGAAATTTTCAAACAAGCCAAATGGCTACACACACTTTCACAAGGTAACCAAGACTGGGCCAAAACCTTTAATTGGTTTCCATAAATCACTTGGCTTCCTCCATTCTTTGGACCTTTAATCCTTATCATTCTTGTTTTAATATTTAGTCCCTGCCTCTTAAACGCTCTCATTAAGTTTATATCTTACAGATTACAACGATTCCATCTACAGATGACTATGCAATCCCAATACTGGCCTGCAACAGCACCTTCCATTTACATGGGGACTCTTGATGGAATCCAGTCTTCCCTGCGAACAAGTTTTCATGACCTTTCATTCCCTTCATGACAGAGAGCAAGAAAGGGGAAAACAATGTATCCCCTCAATGCTCCCTTTCAGCAGGAGGTAACCAGACTTGACACTGCTCTTCACTGTGCCATTTTCCCTTTCTTCTTGAGACCCTAATAGGCAGCAGCTAGACATGAGCTTGGGGGCATATAAAGGGTCAAAGATTTGACCAAGATATTTTTCAGGCAGAAAATGAGGACAGCAAAGATCACCTGGTGACCATCAAGTAGACCATCTAGAGACAAAACTGCTTATCTGAGGAATTCAGAAATAATTAGACTTCCCTATTATCTAAAGCAGGCAGCTGGTTCCAGGTTTCTTTCCCCCCAATTTTTAAGTAACTAGAATTTCTATACATCTCTGGAATGCATGCACACCGAAACTCATTGTGCAGCCATTGCTGACATTAAGGCACCAAAATGTCTACAAATGTAATCGTTCATCACGACCTTTGTGGCTAATATACTCCAAATTACCCTTAAGCTCCTGCTTTAAGGTCCATAAATACCCCTGAGGAAAAAAATCCACCATGGCACACTCAGTCCTGTCTTTCTGAGGTGCCCTGTTGCACTCATCCATAGCATTCTTTCTTTCTAGTAAAACTTCCCTTTTTCAAACCTATACTGTCATTGGTAAATTCTTCCTACCAACCTATGAATTGACCACTTTCTGATGCCAGGGCTCTGACACCCCACCTAGCAGTGAGGGGTAATAAATGATTTTCAGGGGAAATGAATGAACCCAAATAACAATGACCTATGACAGAGTTCCTCTGAGCTCTGGGTGAAGTAGCAGGAAGACGAGGGGCTGAACTTCATTGTGAACAATGGTTGTTTTATTATGCAGATAAAATTCCCCAGGCAATCTCTTGGAGTTGTCCTTAGAAGAATAGATGAAAAATCTGTCTGGGCATAGTGACAACTTTTTGTGTTTTTTCTTCCCTGCTGGTTAATTTTTCTTGGTTATTTGATGAGATTCCTAGGGAGGGAGTCTTAAGACAACTGCATTTTATTTGGAAAGAAGATTTCTTAGTCAGATAAGGAAATTCCAGAAAGATTCTCTCCCTTTGCTTGTTGGGAAAAAACAACAGAAGGTTAGAAAGTCCTTGGTTTTGAGGCAGCTTCAGAGGCCTTCAATTTCCTTTAATTTAAAAGTGTTCAGCATGTCCAAGCACTATACTTTGTGGTATTGTTCTCTCCACCCCAACATCACCCCAAAATGTGACTGTAGGAGACCAGAATATGCCACCCCAAAATATAGCTCTTTGGCATAAAGATTATTTTGAGAAATGGCAGACACAGGGGAAACTCTGAAAATACAGTAGAGGTTATCCTTTTGTAAGAGAAATTTACATCTATAAAGGAAATAATTCATTTATAAGGGTGTCTCCGTCTTTGTATCAGGAGGAGAGGAATAATTCTAAATCAATAAAGGCTCTTATCAATGGAGAAGGAATCAAATTAAATCTGTGTAACAAACCTTATCCTTCTTTACTGTGCTTTTCCTTTTCCTAGCTATCTCCCCATAACTGGTCTTCTTCTTTTTTCTTTGCTTTAGAGAATGATGGTTTTTAAGCCTGAATTCAAAGCCACCTTTTTGAGATTTACTTATTCTCCCTGAATATATCTCATGTATACATGAGGCATACATGTTATTAAAGTTTGTTTTTCTCTTATTAATTTATCTTTTGTTACAAGGATCCATCTCAACTAAGAACTATGAAGGATAAAGAGAAAATTGTTTTTCCTCCCCTACATCAGCTACCCAGCTGGACTGCACACTTCTCTAAGACAGGGGCCATCTGTGCCTCATACCAGGAAATATACTTATATAGGTTAGTACATGTTCACCAGCATCACTGAAGTTATTTCTGAATGATGGTCCACGTAAGCCATTAGTAATGATACCTGACTAATATACATGTCACTGTTGAAATGTCAACACTTCAATTTTTAAAACACTGTTACTTGGTAAATCTGAGTAAGATCTGTAGTCAAGTTAATTGTATTGTGCCAATGTCAGTTTCCTGGTTTTGACCCTCTACTCGTTTCTTCACCTGCCCCACCCTCCACCCTCAATACACACACATTCTATGCACTAGTAATAGCAGCACATAATGTCACACCTTTATTTGTACTGCATCCTGGGCTTCATTCTCTCTCTATATAAATTTTTACCCGGATGTTCCCTATTCATTCTTTTAGACTAAATTAACCATTATCTCCTAATGAAGCTATATCCATCAGTAAATGTTGTGGGTTCCCAGTTATTCCAAGTGTCTGCCATTCTATGCAATCCAATTTCCTTTCCTAACTCCAAATAATCATATATTGGGTCTTTCTTCCCTCCTTTCATCTCTTCTTGTATTCTCCGTATTTCTCCTCATCTTCTTGCCTGTTTTGTGCTTCTGTTACTTCCAACACTTGCCAGCGTCCACATCAGAATTTTAGATGGGACCCATCTTTCTGTTTGCATGAATGTCATTAAAAACAAGACCCAAAGTCCATTTTCATTATGTCATCTCAAAGCCATTTGTCAAGAGGATCCAGAGAAGATTTAGGATGAAACAGCAGTTCCAAAGCAGCCTCAGAGGGAAGATATATTCAATAGGATTATTCCGTTGCTTTGAGGAAAGGCAGATCCAGCAATCCTAACTCATTTATGGTATCTGTTTCTTGGCACATTAAATCAGGAATGGCAGATCCTCAGGTCTCTAACCTTTATGTTCTCCCCCTCCCTCCAACCCCCTCGGTGTGTCCCTAAGTGAAATGTAAAATTTTTCAATTGGGTTTATGTTTTAAATACTAATGGATGCTTGGAAAAATGGTCCATGGGTAGAGTTTTATTTAAAAAAGAGATTTGCAGGATAATATGTGTTTTCACATGCATTCCTAACACCTTTTCTGGCCTATGCAATAAGCTGCAATTTGTCAGGAGAATACCTTCTGTGGATTCTAAGGGCTTTTAAATTTTTATATCCCTTTCTCTTGGGTGGAAAAACTTTGGATCATATTTGGACCAGGATTTTATATGCTCAGTATCTTACTTTGCTCTCCCCTAATCTCTGAGTGTTGTCATTGGTATTTATTTATTTATTTTTTGAAATGGAGTTTTGCTCTTGTTGCCCAGGCTGGAGTGCAATGGCGTGGTCTTGGCTCACTGCAACCTCTGCCTCCTGTGTTCAAGCAATTCTTGTGCCTCAGCCTCCCGAGTAGCTGGGATTACAGGCGTGCACCACCATGCCTGGCTAATTTTTGTATTTTTAGTAGAGACAGG
The DNA here is from genome assembly GCF_037993035.2 of Macaca fascicularis. NCBI lineage: Eukaryota > Metazoa > Chordata > Mammalia > Primates > Cercopithecidae > Macaca > Macaca fascicularis. The sequence continues at coordinate 43,698,123 of NC_088395.1, read as the reverse complement.
GTTTCACCATGTTGGTCAGGTTGGTCTTGAACTCCTGACCTCAGGTGATCCACCCACTTCGGCCTCCCAAAGTGCTGGGATTACAGACATGAGCCACCGTGTCTGGCCATTGGTATTTTAATCTACATAATTATTGATATAATAATCTAGATATTTCTATCTATTCTGGGGGTATTTTTACTGTTCGGGCTAGAAAACAATGCCTAAAATGAAGGCGTCAGAAAGAGGGCAAAAGTTTCTCTCTGACCTCCTGCCCTCCTGTCTCAGTCCCATTCTCCTCAAGGGCAGCCATAGAAATTATAATCCCTCTTCCCCAAGCTGGATCATAGAAACCAGAACCCCTTCCCTACAAAGCTTGTCATAAAAACCTAAAATTATTACTCTAACGCTCCCTCTGCCTTTCTGTATAAAAACTGGCCATAAAGAAATTATCTGACCTACCTTGTTTGACTGTCAGTCATAAGACCCCCATTGCAGAGACGGCCCTGCCCCACACTCAGAACGAAGGAATGCTGCTCAGAGAGGCCACGAAAAATCTAGACAAGGAGTGTTGCTCAGACAGGCCAAGAAGATAGACCTTGCTGTGTCTCCCCATACAGTATATTAACATGAACAACACCCTTCTTTTCCAATTATATTTCTACACGGCTGTCCATACTTTGTTGAACCTAGGCATAACAATGGACCATTTCCCCTGTACCTTTGTGTCTTCATTCTGAAGGCTCCTGTGTATGCACATTAACTAAATTTGTATGCCTTTTCTCCTATTAGTCTGCCTCATATCACTTTCAAGCCTCCAGGAAACCAAAGGCCTTGGCCCCTACATCACATAGTTGATGTCTTAGTGAACAGAAAGTCACTTAGTGATTGTTCCTTCCACAAGATTTTTCCAGTTCTACTCCTACTCCTTATGTAACCCCCAAGCCATTCTTTAAAAAAAAATAGGATGTTTAAATTTTATATCCCTTTTCAAAGAAACTTAGATACCACATTTTTTACAACCTTGGTTCTACTGAATGTTATTCCTTCTTTTTTTTGAGTTGGAGTCTTACTCTGTCACCCAGGCTGGAGTGCAATGGTCGGATCTTGGCTCACTACAACCTCCGCCTCCCGGGTTCAAGCGATTCTTCCGCTTCAGCCTCCTGAGTAGCTGGGATTACAGGTGCCCGCCACCACACCCAGCTAATTTTTGTGTTTTTAGTAGAGATTGGGTTTCACCATGTTGGTCAGCCTGGTCTCGAACTCCTGACCTTGTGATCTGCCCACCTCGGCCTCCCAAAGTGCTGGGATTACAGGCGTGAGCCACCCTGCCTGGCCTATTTTTTTTTTAAGGGTTTTAATAAAGTATAATTTATATATAATGAACTGCACCTATTTAAAGAGTATAATTTGACACATTTTGGCATTTGTATACATGGCTGAAACCACCACCATATTTAAGAAGATGAACATATTCACCAGCCCCACAAATTTCTTCGAGCTCCTTTGTCATCTCTCTTTCCTGCCTTTCCCTTACACCTATCTCCTAGGCAGCCACTGATCTGCTTTCTGTCACTCTAGTTTGCATTTTCTAGAATTTTGTATACACGAGGTCAAACACAGCATCTTCTTTTTTGTCTGTTTTCTTTCACTGAGCATAATTATTTTGAAATGCATCCACATTGTGTGTATCAACAGTTCATTCTGTTTTTATTGCTGATATTGGGTATTTGTGGATATTGGACAATTGTGGATATGCCACAATGTGTTTATCCATTCACTTCCTGATGGATGTTTCAACGACTCTGCGTTTTGGTTATTACAAATAGAGCTGCCTGGCCTGGTGCAGTGGCTCACGCCTGTAATCCTAGCACTTCGGGAGGCCGAGGCGGGTGGATTACCTGAGGTCAGGAGTTCAAGACCAGTCTGGCCAATAAGGTGAAACCCGGTCTCTACAAAAATACAAAAGTTAGCCGGGCATGATGACGAGTGCTTGTAATCCCAGCTACTCGGGAAGCTGAGACGGGAGAATCGCTTGAACCTGGGAGGTGGAGATTGTAGTGAGCTGAGATCGCACCATTGCACTCCAGCCTGGACGACAGAGCAAGACTCTGTCTCAAAAAAAAAAAAAAAAAAAAAAGGGCTGCTATGAACATTCATGTACAAGTCTTTGTATGGACTTACTCTTTCATTTCTCTTAAATAAATACCTAGAAATAGAATGGCTAGATCACACTGTAAAAATATGTTTAACTTTAACTTTTTAAGAGATGGCCACACTGTTTTTTAAAGCGATTGCAGTATTTTACATTCCCACCAGCAATCTATGAGAATTCCAGTTCTTCTACATCCTTGCATTCTGTTATTAAGAGTGTCACTTTGGTGAAATGGATTTGTTATAATTGAACCTAAAGAGGAAAGTTTTTCTTTCCCTCTTTTTTGTTATTTTTATTTTTAATTTTTTTGGTAAAGGAGTGCATATGAATAATCTGTGTTTGGGACAACTAATATGGTTCTAACAAACATTAACTGCCCTAAAATCCAGTTTTCTATTAACATGTTATGGGAAATTATATCCCAATGAGAAGGAATAAGGCAGTAACATTCGAGTATGAAAAATAAGAAAACCATTAACTTTATATGTGCAATAGCTAAGATATCTTAACACATTAGGAATAATTTTTGCAAAGTTATATGACATGAGGAAAGATGATATATTTCTCACCATATTTTTGGGTTTGAAATTTTTTTAAAGCCCCAGACCTTCAAAGCATTTGAAAATTGACGCATTTCTTGCTGATATGTATGTGACTTTCCAAGTATTGCTCTGGTAAAGGAATACACTTATATGTATCAAACTCATCCAGGGCAATGAGGTCTAGGAAGTCACAGACCAAGTTATCTAATGAGCATTTCTTCCCTTAAGAACTATTGTTCTAGAAATGCAGAGAAATGCAATATAGTAGAAGCATTTCTGTGTTTCCAGTACCTCACTGTGGATTTTACTCTGGAACATGTGTACAAAATACAAAGCCATTACCTTCACTTCTGGCTGGACACTGCTCAAATAACATGAGGACTAACCAGTTAATGATGAAGAGCAGCTTGAAGTACAGCTCATCGTGCCAGAGCTAACAACAGCAGGGTGCAGTATCCCTGCCAGAATGTCCTTGAGCTTTACTGTTGATGGCTTTATGGGTGAAGTGACCTTGAGGCAAAATCTCTTTGGCGATTCAGTTAAGTCTTATTGCATTTACTAGAGCAAATACAGTGAAGGCAATGATCCAGGAGTGTTTAAAAGCCCTAAAATTATTGAAAACCACTGTACAGTAGGACAGTGTTTTAACCTGCTACTGTGTTGTGTTCCAATCAAAGTTTCAATGAACCATTCTGTCCAATTCCTAGAGAAAACTGATGTGAATGAATCATATCCAACATAAGAATTATCTGAAAAGTAAGTGAAACTGACATAGAAAACACCTTTTTAGTACCTTAAATTGTTGAGATTAAAAAAAACATAGTTTAAATGCAGGATATAAAGGTTTTAAAGTGGTATCAATGGAAGAGAAACTTTCTATTCAACAGCAGAGAGGAAATAGAAAAAGTATGTGTCTTCTTTCACTTAACACTAAATTATGAGCATTCTTCAAATTTTCATAAACTCATTGTAATCACTTTTTATGATTGCATAACAGCCCATGAAATATATATAATGGCTTTTAAACAAATTTCACATGTATTTGTTTTCACGCTTTTTTCAACTTGAATTAATGTTGTGACAAAAATATGTAGAACAAAGCTTTTCCCACATTTGGAATTATTTCTTTAGGATAGATTTCCAGAAATAGAATTGCTTTAACAAATAATATTATTATCTTAGTTTTAATATCAAATGTTAAAGTGATTCCCAAAAAGACTGTGCCAGTTTGCTCCCTATTGGCAGTAAGTAACAGTATGTTTCATTGAAATCTCACCAGGGTTAGACATTTTATAATTTTTTAATGTGTCCTAATTTAATAGGGAAAGTATTGTTTAGTTTTGATTACTTTTTTATTACTAGAGATTATTATTTACTGCTTTTGAGTTATATACTCACACCATTAAACATTTATGTCTTTTGAAGTATTCATGTTTTTATTTATTGATGTGTATGAGCTTCTTAGGCATTAAAAATATCAACCCTTGGTCTGTTGATGCAAAATTTTCCACAAATGAAAACTCAGCACTTCTGCTTAGATCTCTAGTTCTAAAATAACTGCAGGTTGAAACACCCTTAAAACTAAAACTAAGTCAAAATGAAATCTTTTTTAAAAAAATCACAGTTTCATACTGACCTCTTTTCAAAGTTTCTGAGTTTACCATTTCTAAAACAAGGTTCTAAGGAAGGTATTTTCTGCTCCGTTCCTATTTTAGCTATTTCTACTCATGGCCTTTCTAATTTCTAAACTTATGATACCTTTTATGTTTTATAAGGGATTGTTTGAAGTCAGGTTCTTTGTTTCTGGGGAAGTTGACTCTGAGCCAGAGCTTTGTGTATAGGAAGTGTATTAAGGACCTTCCTATACGCAAAGATTGATACCTGGAAGTGTTGAAGTGAACATAGGAAGTGGGAAAGTGAAAGAAGCAGGACTGGGTGGAGGTGAGCTGTGATACAGTCACAGAAAAGATCTCAGCTCATCTCCCAGGGATGGCCCCTTAGTGTTGTCCTACTTTGAGACACAGGGACCAGACTTTCAACTCCAGTCGTAACTGGTCATTGGATGATGTCTACCTCTATGCAGGCAGCAGGACCTTGAGGCAAGTGGCTCTTTTTGGCTTATGGAAACTCCTGGACAGAGACTCAGCTGATGGTTACCAGCCACTAACGTTCATGGCAGCTAGGTTAATGAGTGAATGTCTCAGCCTTGAAGGTGGAATCTGGGATGACCGACTGTAGCATCCAGTACAAGGTTGAAAACACTGGCAATACTTGGAATTGTAGGGGGAAATGACTCCTTCTCTGCCACATGGTGTCTCCCACTCTCTGCCAATGGTCTCTCATAGGCCTGGGAGGGTAAGTGTGGCTTTGTTCAACTGATCTGCTCTCAGGTCTTATGTCAATTATGGATCTTACCTAGAAGTTTACTTTAGAGCTTTGGATCAAGTTCAGGCTCTTCCCAGGCCATAGAATTGCCCTTTCTGAGGCTCATGGGGCTCTGTAGCTATGTGGGCTTTATCTGATCTGCATGCACTTACTATGTTGGCTGGGTCATAAGTCAATCAGCTGTAGAACTTGAATGCTGAAGTGGTTACCCATGCTTTAGGGTAAAATTTTTAGACCTCAACAGAATATAGTCATTTTTCAGAGTCATTTCTGTATATGTTTGTTGCTCTTTACAACCAGAGAATAGATGCACAATGGCCCCTAGAAATAAGACAGTTCTACTAAGCCAAGGTATATCCATGGTAAGAGTTCATGAATATCTGTTGAAAAATCGTAGTTTCATTGCTCAAAGAATGCCAAGTACTGTTTGGGTGAGGGAGAAAGGACAAGATGGAGGAAGGTGAACAAGAAGGCACAATCCATGTTGCTTCCGGGTTCTTCCTCACCAACATTCCCGTGCATGGGAAAATGCAGCCCGCCCCAGGAAGATGCAGATCAACGGAGCATGCGCCAGATGACGTCAATCCGAAGAGATCGAAACTTACCCAGCTACGCCTATGGAGACGCCCCTATTACACCCTTATCCCACCCACTGCCCTCCCCCTTCCAGTACCAATGCATAAAAGTCCGCTGCTGGCAGGAGCCGGTGTGACTTCTTCGGCCCCCACATTTGTGGACCGGAGAACATCACCCGAGAGCGCCGGCGCGACTTCCCTGGCCCCCCACACCTGAGGACCAGAGAACCTCGCCCGAGAGTGTGTGCATATTTGCAATAAAAGACTGCCACTTTCTTACGTACTTTGGCCTCATGTTTAATTACTTAGCTCTCCTAAATTAAGTTACATTAAATGAAACAAAACAAGTACCACTCAAAGGAAGTGAAGAGGAGGCATGGGAGATGTTCAAAACTTCAAGACTCACAAAGAGTCTTGAAGGTGGGGGCCACTCACAGATCATCTTCTTAGCAGACCCTTCTCCTTAAGCTGGCTCAATGCCATTGGCTCTGCCTCTTCTTTTCCATATTACCGTGTATTGAAAGAAGCATACTGTCCTGCTCCTGAAGTCAGAGTAAATGGAATCCAGGCCTTGGAGCAACCACTTTCTTTATGCGCAACTGAAGAAATCGAGTTACCTCCCTCAGGTACTTCTGCAAAATTGGGGGCAATAATGCCAGCATGTTTTTGTGGTTGTTCTAAAGGTGTTATTGTGTTAATACCTTATTTCTTGAGCATCATTGAAACATAAGGTGTTCCATCTAAGTCAGCATGTTATAGACACACCAATGTGGCATAATGTTAACTATTTCTCGTGGAAATCTTTTTAAAACTACATTATACACTTGACATTTTTGAAAATAGTCACACTAAACTTAATCTTTTTGATGAATTAGAACATCATTATGGACATCAGTTATAGTACTTTGATGTAATGTGGTCCGTATAAACTATGTTTTTCCCCAACTTTAATCTTTTATTGAAGAACATTATACATCCAGAAAACTGTACATAAGTTTATGGTCACAAACTGAAGATACCTGGGTAACCAGTAGCCAAATAAAGAAACAAAATACTACCAGCACTTTAGAAGCCTGACTCACATTCCCTTTTAGTTATTACCTGCAGCCCCCTGCAAAACAAAACATCATCTTAAGTTCTGACGCCATAGATAAGTTTTGCCTTAAACCCTATCTCATTGTAACTGTTATCATTTAACAATGATAATTAATCATCCCTTCTTATGTATTCTCATAGCTTTTATCTTATGTGTAATTTAATACACTTTCATTCTGCCTTGTTTATTGTTCAATTGGTTTTGATTAGTTCATTTATTCAAGCTACTTTTTTGAATACCTGCTATATGTCAGGTACTTTTTCAGGAAGTAGAGATAAGACAGATGTAGTTTCTGCCCTCATAGAATTTACATTCCAGAGGGGAAGACAGGCAATAAAAGTGAACTGTGAAAGGAAAATAAATCTTGGGGCCCCCAAATCACTAAGTTGAAGGGAAAAGTCAAGCTGGGAACTGCTTAGGGCCAACCTGCCTCCCATTCTATTCAAAGTCACCCCTCTGCTCACTGAGATAAATGCATATCTGATTGCCTCATTTGGAGAGGTGAATCAGAAACTCAAAAGAATGCAACCATTTGTCCTTATCTACCTATAACTTGGAAACTCCCTCCTCGCTTCAAGCTGTCCCGCCTTTGCTTCAAGTTGTCCCATCTTTCCAGACTAAACCAATGTACATCTTACGGATCATACTGATTGAGGTCTCATGTCTCCCTAAAATGTATAAAACCAAACTGTGCCCCTACCACCTGGGGCACATGTCATCAGCAACACCTGAGGCTGTGTCACGGGCACATGCCCTCAACCCTGGCAAAATAAACTTTCTAAATTAACTGAGACCTGTCTCAGATATTTGGGGTTTACATTTTGGTAACCATGGGGAGATTCTGAGTGGAGGTGCCCCTGACCTTTGACAAATCTCCTATCAGTGCTTGGGACCAGTATGAGCTAACTTTGTGGCTCAAGCCAACAGGACAATTTGCTGAGGTCTGAGGTCCCCCTCCAGAGAATCCCAGATCTCCCAAAATTTGGTTGAGATCTAGTTTATTTTGCTTTACAACTCCCCTTTTCTTGGAGTTTTACTTGCTTCCAACAAGGAAGGCAAAATTTCCTGCTTCCATAATGATAGAAGGAAGGTAACTCCTTTATGGAGTTTGAGCTCGCTCCCAGCAGGGAAGACGAGTTTGAGGTTTTTTTCCTGCTTCTAGGATGGTAGAAAGCAGTCTTCAGCCTGAGACCTGTCCCTAGGTAAGTAGCTGAATTGGGGTTTTGTCTTGGCTAAAGTTTAACAACCAGTTAGTCTTAATTTCTCTTTACCATTAGAGCGCTCAGTGATCATATTATTGGTTTTTTGCTGTTGTTGTTGTTATTATTTGTTCTGGTCTTTCTCCCATCAGATTTGACCAACTCTACCCAACTTGGTCAAATCCGAGTGAGAATTCCAAATTATGAATAACAAATCCTCTTTAATTTGGCTAAAATTCTCCACAGCTGCAAAAAAGGAAAAACAAACAAAAACAAAACAAAACAAAAAACAAACAAAAAACCATGTGTTTGGTTCCTGTGTTTGCTTCTTGTCTTAAAAAAAAAAAAAGTTCCTTCGTTTACTTTTCTTCCACCCTATATATCTCCTTCCCCCTTTGCCATCTGTAGTACCAAAGAATCTGGAGAAGGCTTCTAATGACTTGAACCCCTTTAAAGAATTTAGAACAAAGGCGCCACTCACCCCTTTTGGGGTGTTCTGTTTTCCTTGCGGAGTTTCAAGAATCATGGGCAGATTCTTCTTAGGTCTAAAGCTCTGTTTTCTTGTATTGCATGACCTGACCTCTTTATTTTTGGAGGTACCAGAGATTTACCTTGTATTGTGAGAGGATTTGACCTTGGTGAGTATAATAGCGGATGAGAACTGCAAAGTAAGGGTGGCTGAGCCCAGTTTACAGGAAGAGGTCTTGGCTGTTGTTTTTCTTTTCCTAGGAAGCTGTTGTTTAAGTATACTAATTTTAGTTCAGAGATGCATTGTAAAGGGTCTTCTCTATTGCTTTTTCTCCCAAAATTAATCTCGATTTGGCTTGTCTGTGCACATTTGTGTGAGGAACTGAGCTGTTGTTTTAATAGGTAAATGAGAGACTGAGTTTTCTTAGCTCTGAAGAGAAAAGGCATTGTTCTCCTCCCAGCCAAAAGGCACCCCTGGGTGAACAGGGACCTCATAGGGGTGTCTGGAGGGTTAATCCCCCACAATGTGCAGCAGTCCGACAGGGAAATCCCCAACAAAAATTAGTTAAAAAAAAAAAAAAAGGCTCATCCAGGAAACACATATAAGGGCTGATCACCGGCATTTTGAGTCATTTCAGAGGTCATAGACCTCTGGGGAGGGAAACTGAGACACGTAAGGGGGTGGAAACTGTCACGCGCGTCCCTGTGAAGAGACCACCAAACAGGCTTTGTGTGAGCAACGAGGCTGTTTATTTCACCTGGGTGCAAGTGGGTTGAGTCTGAAAAGAGAGTCAGTGAAGGGAGACAGGGGTGGGGCCGTTTTGTAGGATTTGGGTGGGTAGTGGAAAATCACAGTCAAAGGGGGTTGTTTTCTTGCTAGCAGGGGCAGGGGGTCCCAAGGTGCTCAGTGTGGGAGCTTCTGAGCCAGGAAAAGGAATTTCATGAGGTTAATCACTCAAAGTGGGGCAGGAACAAATCACAATGGTGGAATGTCATCAGTTAAGGCAGGAACTGGCCATTTTCACTTCTTTTGTGATTCTTCACTTCCAGGCCATCTGGATGTATATGTGCAGGTCACAGGGGATATGATGGCTTAGCTTGGGCTCAGAGGCCTGACAGAAACGACTCAGTGGTGATACACTGTAGAGTCCTGCCCACAAGCAGCACACACAAATCCAGATCCACCACACTAAAACCCTAGGCCATAGCTCAGTTCCTCCTCTTAAGAAAAAAAAAGTGAGAAACAAATAGTCTGAGAATGAGGAGAAAACAAGCAGAATGACACCCTTGTGAACATTCCATAGGTTTGATGGCACCTCTACTTGCCAGAGTTTATGTAAAATGTAAGTAATATGGTCTTTGTGCACATTTACATGAAGGAAAAAGAGCCCTAAGGTCGATCTTTATACTATAGAGTTCCTAAGTCCTCATTTTCTCTATTTTCTTTTCTGCCTGCTTTAACTCTGCTATTATTTTTCTATTAAGATAAAAGCCACTGTTTATATCCAACAGGTTCCAAAAGGGGAGAGAAAACCGAAAATGGTGAGATGCAATAAAAGTTATTTTTATAAATTTCCTTATATCTCTCTTATTTCCTGGTTTATTTTACCTTGTTTTATGTGTAACTGTAGCAGGACGAGCTGCAGACAAAAATCCTCAGACAGCGAGTTAAAGAAGGAAGGGGTTTATTCAGCCAGGGGCATCAGCAAGACTCCTGTCTCAAGAGCCGAGCCCCCCAAGTGGGCAATTCCTGTCCCTTTTAAGGGCTCACAACTCTAAGGGGGTGCACGTGAGAGGGTCGTGATTGATTGAGCAAGCAGTGGGCTCGTCCTGCTACAGTTACACATAAAACAAGGTAAAATAAACCAGGAAATAAGAGAGATATAAGGAAATTTATAAAAATAAAGAGGGCTTCCCCCCCCCTTTGGTAAGAAAGCTTAAAGTAATTTTATATGAGAAAGAATCTTGTATGGTAAATTTAGGCCTAGAATAAAATGACTGGTTGTTTAAGAAAGAGAGATGTTCAGGACAAACCAGGAAAAAATAAAAAAAACTTTTATATGATCAAGTTGTCTATAATTAAAGGAAAATTATAATGGTCTTTCTAGAGATTAGCTTGACATTAAAAAAAACCCCTTATGCACTAAATAATTGATTAGAGCAATAAAATTTCCTTAAGGGATTAATTTACCTTTAATAAATTATAAGATATTTTAATTTTTTTAACCCAAAGTTCAACTTTTATTGCATTGCACCATTTTCGGTTTTCTCTCCCCTTTTAAAGGGCGTGAAATAGTAATGCTCTCCTTCAACTCCTTTTCTTCAACTCAAATAAGTTTTTTCCTCCAGTTCTGTTTGTTGTGGCCTGATGCTAACAACGTTTTCTTAAAGGTCTAAAGAAAAAGTTTCCTTCCAACGTAATATTCTGTGCAGTGCAGAAGTTCTTTTCTTTTGCCTTTTGGTAACTGGCTTAATAGATTTTATGGTTTATCAAAACAATTTCTATGCCATTATTGTTACGTTTTGGCTTGCTTAGGGAAAAAACTGAGATTAAAAAACTTCTTTTTAATTAAAGTTATTACATCCATGTACCTTTCTCTATGTGCTTTTAAAGTTCTTGTGACATTGAGTTACAGAGCTTTGACCCCTGAGTCTAAAAAGAACACCAAGTCCTGCTAAATCTTAAACTCTGACAGTAATTAAAGCCTCATCTTCAGGCCCAGTTGAAGATGCCAACCAAAATAAACAGCATTCCTGAGGCACAGGGCCAGAAATTAAAGCTAATCAACTCCTCAAGGCCAGGGACTATTGCAGAAAAGGTGAGCATGTAAGATTGTAAAGGCTGATTTTGAGAGATAAAACAGCTCAGTTTCTCTGTTAATTAATCATTAATGTCAAAGACACACTGATGCAAGACCAGTATATGGGCCCCTGTGCCAGATTAACAAGGTTTTCTTGAAGCATTACCAACTCCTTAATAAAGATTATAGAGGTTATAAAAGGCCTATGGAAGTTATATCTTATGGTCAAGATTAAAATTTTATAGATTGCCTATAAAATTTTGAAAAACAAACTTAATTGGCTTCATGCTGTTTTTATCAAGACTTATTGCTTGGAACATTAAGTGTCCTCTCTCAGATAATGAAGGTTTTCGGTTTTCACCTTTTTTTTTTTTTTTTTTTGAAATCCTTGAGTTATCACTTTGGTCAAATGACTCATTTTACAATGAACTGTGATATCAAGTGTTTTAAACCTTTGATATTTGACAAACTTTCCAAAATCAAATCATGAATTATGTTTTTTTCTGATCTAATTAATCTTTTACGATATTAGATGCCCTAAAGTCCAAAAATAGCATAATTTGACTTTTTTGGTATAAAAATTATATAGGAAACATTGTCAAATGTGAAATGGTGTTTGGTTTTCTTTGGGCTGTCTTTGTATAAATATGTTATTGGTATGTGTTCCAAAATCATGGGAAACTCCTATAATTCTGATATGACTTAGTTTACATTATCAGTAATAATTATAATTGTTTCAAAACTATAGTACACCTGTTGTTAGATTCTAGTCTTGCCTAATGTTTTTCAGTTTTTATTATTTTCTACAATTTGGACAGAATTCTAATTTTTTCTTGGCTACAAGTCTTCAAAATGTTGTTTTCATTTTTTTCCTTTTTTTCCCCCTATTTTTCCTAATTTGGAGTCACTGAAAACTAAGCTGTGCTTTTGTAAAGTGAAGCCAGACAACTCAAACTTCAGAAGAAAATGACAGCAACAACAGCTATTAAAAAGGAAAGAAAGAAAGAAAGAAAGAAGAAGGAAGGAAGGGAAAGGAAAAGAGAAAGAAAAGAGAAAGGAAGGAAGGAAGGGAAAGAAAAAGAGAAAGAAAAGAAAGAAAGAAAGAGAAAGAAAGAAAGAGGGAGGGAGGGAGGAGGGAGGGAAAGAAAAAGAGCAAGAAAAGAAAAAAGAAAGAAAGAGAAAAAGGAAGGAAGGGAAAGAATAAAAGAAAAAAGAAAAGAAAAGAAAGAAAAGAAAGAGAGAGAGGGAGGGAGGAAAAGAAAAAGAGAAAGAAAAAAAGAAAGAATGAAAGGAGAGAAAGGAAGGAAGGAAGGAGAGAAAGAAAGGAAGGAAGGAAAGAAGGAGAGGAAGGAAGGAAGGAAAGGAAGGAAGGAAGAAGAGAAAGGAAGGGGGGAGAGAAAGGAAGGAAGGAGAGAAAGGAAGGAAGGAGAGGAAGGAAGGAGAGAAAGGAAGGAAGGAAGGAGAGAAGGGAAGGAAGGAGAGAAAGGAAGGAAGGAGAGAAAGAAAGGAAGGAAGGAAAGAAGGAGAGGAAGGAAGGAAGGAAAGGAAGGAAGGAAGAAGAGAAAGGAAGGGGGGAGAGAAAGGAAGGAAGGAAGGAGAGAAAGGAAGGAAGGAAGGAGAGAAAGGAAGGAAGCAAGGAGAGAAAGGAAGGAAGGAGAGAAAGGAAGGAAGGAGAGAAAGGAAGGAAGGAGAGAAAGGAAGGAAGGAGAGAAGGAAGGAGAGAAAGGAAGGAAGGAAGGAGAGGAAGGAAGGAAGGAAGGAAGGAAGGAAGGAAGGAAGGAAAGAAGGAAGGAAGGAAGGAAGGAAGGAAGGAAGGAAGGAAGGAAGGAAGGAAGGAAGGAAGGAAGGAAGGAAGGAAAAGGCCTCAGAAATAAGCCTCAGAACCAAGGTCTCTCTCTGCCCCTGCTCTGATCCCTTCTTTCCTGAAGCACAGACAGGGGCTTTCTCTAAAGTCCCTTTATGCCATTAAGGGAAGTTCTTCCAGAGGAAATGCAATTGTCTTAAAACTTTCTCCTTGAGAAATCTCATCAAATAATCAGAAAAGATTAATGACCGGAGCAGGTAAAAAGACTAAAAGTCATCACCACACCCAGATAAGAGTTTTCATCTACTTTTCTGAGGGCAGCTCCCTGAGATTGCCTGGGAGACTTTATCTGCATGATAAGACCACCTTTGTTCACAGTGAAATTCTACCTCTCACTTCCCACAAATTGCCACCACCTCCCCCAGAGCTCAGAGGAACTTTGTCCCAACCCAGTTGTTTGCTCTTTGGGCCCATGCATTTCCCCTGAAAAGCATTTACTACCCATCAGGATTACCTACATCCCCCATATTTCTTATCCACTATAAAGAGGGTATTTAAGTCTCAACTCTCTGGCCCTTCTTTGGGTCTCATATTTGCCGGACTCCTGTGTCCATGTGGGCGTAAATAAATGTGTATGTTTCTTATCCTGATAGTGTCTATTGTCCGCTCATTTCAGTGAGCCTTCAGAGAGGGCAAAAGGGAAGCTTTCCCTCTGCTTCTACACAGGACATGGTTAGGATTTGGAATTTTTTTTCTGAGCAGTTGGAAGTCATTGGGAGGTTTTTTTTTTTGTTTTTTTGTTTTTTTTTTTTTTTGTTTTTTTTTTTTTTTTTGAGACGGAGTCTCGCTCTGTCGCCCAGGCTGGAGCGCAGTGGCCGGATCTCAGCTCACTGCAAGCTCCGCCTCCCGGGTTTACGCCATTCTCCTGCCTCAGCCTCCCGAGTAGCTGGGACTACAGGTGCCCGCCACCTCGCCCTGCTAGTTTTTTTTTTTTTTTGTATATTTTTAGTAGAGACGGGGTTTCACCGGGTTCGCCAGGATGGTCTCGATCTCCTGACTTCGTGATCCGCCCGTCTCGGCCTCCCAAAGTGCTGGGATTACAGGCTTGAGCCACCGCGCCCGGCCAATTGGGAGGTTTTAAGTAGGGGAGAATAATGATCTGATCTATGTTATAGATGCTGTATAGAGAATGGGCCGAAAGGGACCAAGGCAGATACGGAGAGAAGACCAGTTAGACGGCGATTGCATTAGTTCCAGGTGGAAAACACTAGTGGCTTGGATCAAGGTTGAGACAGTAAAGATGGAAATGGAAGTCAAATTCCAGATCTGTTTTGGAAGTAGAATTGACAGGCTCTCCAGTGAATTGAATATAGTGTGTATATATTTATTTGTGTATATGTTTTCTGGAGTAAGGGGATGGTGGGGCATAGGGGAGGGAAAGGAAGGAATCAATGTTGATTCCCGGGTTTCCCCTGGAAGCAAATAGATGAATTGGGGAGCCACCATTTCCTGAGAGCCGGAAGCCTGTTTTTTCTTACTTGTTCATAAGATTAAGACAATGGTTTTTTGTGGGTTTTTTTTTCTTTGTTTTTGAGATGGAGTCTCGCTCCATGGCCCAGGCTGGAGTGCAGTGGTGTGATCTCGGCTCACTGCAACCTTGGCTTCCCGGGTTCAAGCAATTCTCCTGCCTCAGCCTCCCGAGTAGCTGTGACTACAGGTGCCCACCATCACGCCTGGCTAATTTTTTTGTATTTTTAGTAGAGACAGCGTTTCACAGTGTTTGCCAGGATGGTCTTGATCTCCTGATCTCGTGATCTGCCCACCTCGGCCTCCCAAAGTGCTGGGATTACAGGCGTGAGCCACCATGCCCGGCCAAGACAATGAGTTTTTTTTTTGAAGTATCTTTATGCCAGAGACATTTGATCCAGAGCAACTCCATCTGGAATAGGGGCTGGGTAAAATAAGACTGAGACCTGCTAGGCTGCATTCCCCAACATTTAGGCATTCTAAGTCACAGGATGAGATAGGAGGTCAGCACAAGATACAGGTCATAAAGACCTTGCTAATAAAACAGGTTACAGTAAAAGAGTCATCCAAAACCCACCAAAACCACGATGGGGAAGAGAGTGACTTCTGTTTGTCCTCACTACTGCACTCCCATCTGTGCCATGACAGTTTACAAACACCATGGCAATGTCAGGAAGTTACCCTATATGGTCTAAAAAGGGGAAGCATGAATAATCCACCCCTTGTTTAGCATATAATCAAGAAATACCCGTAAAAATGGGCAACCAGCAGCCCTTCAGGCTGCTCTGCCTATGGATTAGCCATTTCTTGTATCCCTTTACTATCTTAATTAACTTGCTTTTACTTTACTCTTGGACTCACCTCCAATTCTTTCTTTCTTTCTTTCTTTTTTTTTTTTTTGAGACGAAGTCTTGCTCTGTCGCCCGGGCTGGAGTGCAGTGGCCGGATCTCAGCTCACTGCAAGCTCCGCCTCCCAGGTTTACGCCATTCTCCTGCCTCAGCCTCCCGTGTAGCTGGGACTACAGGCGCCCGCCACCTCGCCCGGCTAGTTTTTTGTATTTTTTTTTAGTAGAGACGGGGTTTCACCGTGTTAGCCAGGATGGTCTCGATCTCCTAACCTCGTGATCCGCCCGTCTCGGCCTCCCAAAGTGCTGGGATTACAGGCTTGAGCCACCGCGCCCGGCCTCAAATTCTTTCTTGTGCAAGATCCAAGACCGCTCTGCTGGGGTCTGGATTGAAACACCTTTCTGGTAATACTTATAAAACCCATTATAGTACTAGTTGAATGTTGTTAAATAGATGAATTGAATATCTCTTGTGATCAACTGTTACTTTTTATTAGTATCAATGTATTTGCCCCAAATAAGTCCACACTTTCAGATTTCTTATTTTTAATTTTACGAGGTTTGAGAACCTGTGTAACAAAATCCTCTCAACTCCCTGTAATTACATCTACAAACCATCGTCAACATCTGCACCAGTCTTTTCCTCATTCCTTGCAGTAAAACCTGTGCTCTGGATCCTATCTCCTGTAGTATTGTTATAATTTACGGCTATTTTCATTTCCTTCTCCCAACCTCTTCCCCTTCCTCCCACTCCTGCTCTCTCCTGCTTTTATTTTTAACCCCTTCTTTTCTACACTCTCATCGAAATGTAAATATGCTCAAGTTAATATCATTAAAAGGACAAAACAAAAAAAATTCTCTTTGGGTTTCATCCAATGGCGTCACCTATTGCTTATGCAATTCATTTGTTTTTTCTTGCCCTCTCGCTCACCCTCTAGCTCTTTCAATCCCCATTCACAAACTTCTTGGGTAAGTTGTCTGTACTGGATGTTTCTCCTAATTCAGCTCCCACTCTTTAGCAATCTGTATTCTGTTTTCTAACACTCTGCTCCAACTGGCTTTGCCAGGTTTATCAAGGAGCTGCTTGTTGGAATCTAATTAACATTTCTCCGTTGTCATTTTACTTGGCTTTCCCGAGCACTCAATGTTCTCTCTCTCCCTGAAGCTCTCCTCTCCCTTCACTTCTGGCATGCCATACCCTTGGATTTCTTCCCCCTGTTTTGGTAGCTCTCTCTTATTTTCTTCCGCCTGTTTCTGGATGTTTTGTCTGTCGGGATTCTTCTCTAGGTGTCCTTTCTTCTCACTCCATGCCCTCTGACTAGGTGAACTCATTTATTCCTTCGGCTTCCTTTACTATCCACAGGATGAAGAGTCCCAAGTCTGACCTTTCTTGTGAGCTCAAGACAAAGATACATCTCAATGCCACCAAAATATCGCTTGTGCATAGGCGCCATAAGCCAATTCAATAGACCTAGAATAAAATCCATCTTTCCTGTGCCACACCATAATATGAATGATAATTGAGCAGAAGGCAATTAAGCAGCAGATGCAGGAAAGCTCCCTGCTCTCCCTCTATTCTTAAAATCAGGACAGAAATTTACAGAGACAAAAGATATCCTGTCCTTTCTCTATCAGAGAAAACAAGACAGTGTAAGCCCTTATTGGCCTGTAGATGCTATTTAACTAGCCTTTACCTGCCATTTATTTGCCTTCCCTCAAGTTTCCACCTCTAGAGATTCAAAGTCTTTTTCCTTTGTCTTGTCACTTCTCAAAAATTGACCATTCTTTATTGAAGATGATTATAAGCTGGAATTCAAAGCAACCTCTTTGAGAACTACTCATTCTCCGAGTGTACATTTCTTTTTTTTTTTTTGAGATGGAGTCTCACTCTGTCGCCCAGGCTGAAGTGCAGTGGTGCAATCTTGGCTCACTGCAACCTCCGCCTCCCAGGTTCAAGCGATTCTCCTGCCTCAGCTTCCCAAGTAGCTGGAATTACAGGTATGTGCCACCATGCCGAGCTAATTTTTATATTTTTAGTAGAGACAGGGTTTCACCATGTTGACCAGGCTGGTCTCGAACTACTGACCTCAGATGATCCGCCGGCCTTGGCCTCCCAAAGTGCTGGGATTACAGGTGTGAGCCTCTGTGCCTGGCCCCAAGTGTTTGTTTCATGTAGGAAATATACATGTTAATAAACTTGTTTGTTTTTCTCTTGTTAATTTATCTTTTGGTACAGGGATCCATTCCAGTTAAGAATCTATGAATGTTGAAAAAATAATTTTTATTTCTTTTACTCCTGACATAACTGCTCTTCCTCCTCTATTATCTTAATGAGAGGCTATATATTTTGCCTGGCTAAAATATCACTTCATGATGGAAGACTTCTCTGATTGCCTGTACTAGTTTCTAAAGGACTTGAGTATTGTGATCTAAGCTGTATCTGCTTTAGGGGGCACCCCATGCTCAGTAACACTGTGGTTCTTGCAGACTCATAGAGGTACCGCCTTGATGGTCTTGGACAAGATCCAGAAGAATTCTCTAGATTACCAGGCAGAGACTTTTGTTCTCTTCCCTTACAAATGATAAAGGAAACACAACATACACAAACCAATGGGATACAGCAAAAGCAGTATTAAAAGGGAAGTTTATAGCTATAAGTGTCTATATCAAAAAAGAAGAAAAACTTCAAATAAACAACCTAACGCTGCATCTTAAAGTGCTAGAAGAAGGGTAAGAGCAAACCAATCTCAAAACTAGTAGAAGAAATAATAATGATCAGAGCAGAAATAAATGAATTTGAAATGAAGAAAACAATGCAAAAGATCAATGCAACAAAACTTTTTTTTTTTTTGAAAAGTTAAACAAAATTGACAAACCTTTGGCTAGACTAAGGAAAAAAGAGAATAAATAAATAAAATCAGAGATGAAAAAGGATACATTACAACTTTTATCACAGAAATTCAAAGGATCACTAGTGATTACTATGAGCAATGATATGCCAATGAATTGGAAAATCTAGAAGAAATGGACAAATTTCCTAGCCACATACAACCTACCAAAATTTAACCATGAAGAAATCCAAAACCTGAACAGACCAATAACAAGTAACAAGATTAAAGCCATAATAAAAAGTCACCCAGTAAATAAAAGCCAGGGACCTGAGGGCTTTACTGCTGAATTCTACCAAACATTTAAAGAAGAACTAATACCAATCCTACTCAAATTATCCTGAAAAATAGAGGAGGAGGCAATCCTTCTAAACTCATCCTACAAGGCGAGTACTATCCTGATACCAAAACCAGACAAGGATGCATCAAAAAAGAAAACTGTAATCGAATATCCGTGATGAACATTGCTGGAAAACTTCTCAACAAAATACTGGCAAACTTAATTTAACAGCATATTAAAAAGAGCATTCATCATGACCAAGTGGAATTTATCCCTGGGATGCAAGGATGGTTCAACATAAAAAAATCAATCAATGTGATGCATCACATCAACAGAATGAATGACAAAGACCATATGATCATTTCAATTGATGATGAAAAAGCATTTGATAAAATTCAACAATCTTCATGATAAAAACCCTAAAAAAACTGGGTATAATAGGAACACAATTCAACATCATAAAAGCCATATGCTACAGACTCAACTGCTGGTATAATACTGGATGGGGAAAACTGAAAGCCTTTCCTCTAAGGTAGGGAACATGACGAGGATGCTCACTTTCACCACTGTTATTCAACATAGTACTGGAAGCCCTAGCTAGAACAATCAGACAAGAGAATGAAATAAAGGGCATACAAATTGAAAAGGAAGAGGTCAAATTATCCTTGTTTGTAGATGATATTATCTTATATTTGGAAAAATCTCAAAACTCCACCAAAAAAAAAACTATTAGAACTTATAAATTCAGTAAAGTTGCTGGATGCAAAATCAACGTACAACAATCAGTAGCATTTATATATGCTAACATTAAACAACGTGAAAAAGAAATTTAAAAAGTCATTCCATTTACAATAGCCACACATGAAGTTAAATACCTAGGAATTCACCTAACCAAATTACTCATCTGACAAGAAATTAATAAGCAGAATATATAAGGAGCTCAACAACTCTATAGGAAAAAATCTAATAATCTGATTTAAAAATGGGTGAAAGCCAGGCACGGTGGCTCATGATGGTACTCCCAGCATTTTGTGAGGCCAAGGCAGGTGGATCACCTGAGTTCAGGAGTTCGAGACCATCCTGGACAACATGGTAAAACCTCATCTCTACTAAATATACAAAAATTAGCTGGTCGTGGTGGTGGACGCCTGTAATCCCAGCTACTCGGGAAGCTGAGAAATGAGAATCTCTTGAGCCTGGGAGGCGGAGGTTGCAGTGAGCCGAGATCATGCCACTGCACTCCAGCCTGGGCAACAGAGTGATACTCTGTCTCAAAAAAAAAAAAAAAAAAAGAAAAAAAGGTAAAAGATTTGAATAGACATTTCTCAAAAGAAGACATACAAATGTCAAATGTCAAACAGGCACATGAAAAGACGCTCAACATCATTGATCATCAGATAAATGCAAATCAAAACTACAATGAGATATCATCTCACCCCAGTTAAAATGGCTTTTATACAAAAGACAGGTGATAACAAATGCTGGTAAGGATGTGGAAAAAGGGAACCCTCTCACACCATTGGTGAGAATGTAAATTAGTACAACTACTGTGGAGAATAGTTTAGAGGTTCATCAAAAAACTAACAATAGAGCTACCGTATGATCCAGCAATCTCACTGCTGGGTATATAACTAAAAGAAAGGAAATCAGTATATCAAAGAGATATCCCATGTTTGTTGCAGCTCTGTTCACAATAGCCAAACTTTGGAAGCAACCAAAGTGTCTAACAACAGATGAATGGATAAAGAAAATGTACATACACACAATGAAGTACTATTCAGCCATAAAAAAAAGAATGAGATCCTGTGACTTGCAACTACATGGATGGAACCAGAGGTCGTTATGCTAAGTGAAATAAAACAGGTACAGAAAGACAAACTTTGCATGTTTTCACTTATTTGTGGCATCTAAAAATCACAACAGTTGAACTCATGGAGATAGAGAGTAGAAGGATGAGTACCAGAGGTTGGGAAATATAGTGGTGGGTGGTGGAGCGGGGAGGTGGGGATGGTTAATGAGTACAAAAAAACAGGTAGAAAGAATAATAAGTTCTAGCATTTGATAGCACAACAGGGTGACTATAGAAAATAATAATTTAGTTGTTCATTTAAAAATAACTATAAGAGTATAATTGGATTGTTTGTAACAACAAGGATAAATGCTTGCAGGGATGCATACCCCATTTTCCATGATGTGATTATTATGCATTGCATCCCTGTATCAAAACATCTCATGTATCTTACAAATATATACACCTACTATGTACTTACAAAAATTAAAATAAAAAATTATAAATAAAAATAAAATTAAAATAAAAAAGTAAATTTGACAGTTCTCCTGTGTTTAGAGAGTTTTAAATTATTGAAATCAATTTTTGTTATATTTTCCTATAATTATTTACATGCATTTGTACTTGCTAATTTGGTCTGTCCCTTAGCAAGTCATAGATTTGAAACAAGATAGATACTAAAAAATCAATAGTAAGTGAGCATTGCATAATCTTGGTAAAATACTGACCCAAAAATATCACATACAGAAAGATGCTTTCTAATCTAAAGCTACTAATTCTTTTGGAGCTCAACAATGTAGATTTCATTTCATCTTCTTCATTTTCCACATCCTCTATATTTTAAAATCCTTAAACATGCATAAAAGATTCATTACAATATGAAATCTCCATTTGAAAGTTACAAAAGCAACTCTATATGACATTTTTTACACAGGAATCCTTGAACCATTATCTAAATACCACAGTTGTCATTACTTTTATAGAATACGCTTCCTAAATACAGAACAATTATTTCTTATTTAAAAATTTTTAATTGATATATAATAGTTATTTTTATTTTTCAAAATTTTTATTGGTATTTAATAGTTTTGATATTTCTTTAACAACGTACAATAAAAGAAGAATAATCCAAGAATTAAACCCAATCCTGAAACTGGAGGGCCTTGGCCCTTCTCAGTGGTTTGTAAGTTATAGTAAGGCAGTACTACACACACTTATACACAACCCTAATAATGACACACTTCACGTAGGGTTAGGTATCTTGGTATATCAGGATGTGAGTTACTCACTTCTGAAAACTTTCCAGGAAAGCCTATGTACAGACAAACACTTCTTTATTTCGATTTCAGGATTCCCAGCCTTGCCTAATTCTCATGTTGGTCCAGGACCCATGGAAACTATCTTCCTCTTCTGACAATTCCTTGTTTACTGTCACATTTACTCTATGATACTTTTAGGCAGGGAGAGAGTAGAACAATGTTTACATACTTTATTATACTCCAAAACACTAATGCTTTCCAGCTAACCTGCACATGATTCCATTGGGATATAAGTCTGTAATAAGAGTGATAATATTTCATTTAGAACTTCTGAATAGAAATAACTAATTTTAGATTATCGATCATTCACTATCAGTATATTAATTATCTATTGCTGCATAACAAATTACCCTAAAACTTAACAGCTTAAAACAGCAAACATTTATTATTTTTAGTTTCTGTGGATCGGGAATCTGAATGCAGCTTACCTGGGTGCCTCTGGCTCAGAGTCTCTCATGAGCCTCAATCAAGGTGTCAGCTGGGGCCACAGTCATCTCAAGGCTCTACTGGAGGAAGAACCAATTCCAAATTCACGCATGTGGTTGCTGTCAGGACTCAGTTCCTTGTGAGCTGTTAGATTGAGGGCCTCAGTTCCTTGCTGGCTGTTGGCTGGAGGTCATTCTCAGTTCCTGTCACATGGGCCTCTCCATAGGGCAGCTTATAACATGGCAGCTGGCTTCATAAGAGCAAATTAGCAAGAAGAGCCTGAGAGAGAGTATAAGGTGGAAGACATATTTTTTTTGCTCTTATTTCTAAGATTTCTTCATCTCTGTTTTCCAAATCTTCTGTTGGTTTTTGAAATTTCTGCTATCATGTTTTTCACTTCTAATAACTTTTTTTGATTGTTATTTTCTAAAGGGTTTTTCCATTGTAGTACCCTAATTTTGTTTCGTGGATGCAATATTTTCTCTTAACTCCCTGAGGATGTTAATAATAAAAATATTTGTATCCATTATGGTTCAACTACAGAGACAGAACCACAAGGAAGTGTGTGTGTGCGTGTGTGTGTGTGTGTGTGTGTGTGTATGTCTGTGTTTCTTTGTATCTGATGTTAGAATGTGAAGTCCACAGGGCAGTCTGTCAGGAAAGAGGATAACTGTAAAGTGGGGAAGGGAAAATGCAGTCTGGGATCTCACAAGGAGAGACTGAAATCAGTTCTGACCTTAGTGGTGTGAGTGTTCTGCTTCATCATGGAGGTAAACACACATACCCGCCTTAGGAATTGGAAAAGCTGAAGGAGGATCCAGGGGAAGGTAGAGAAGTTGCTGGTTCAGCCACTACTTCACACTAGCAGATTAGCAACAACTTGTGTGAGCTACAAAATGGCCACTGTTTCCTGTCTAAGCTCCAAATCTTCCAAGAATCTCTCTTGCGGCTGATGGCAACAGGAAACATACAATAAAGAGAATTCTGGGAAATGTAGTTCAGTGTAGCCAAGTTGACACATTATAAAGCCACCACAATTATCAATTACCAAACTCCTTTTTTTTTTTTTGAGACGGAGTCTCGCTCTGTCGCCCAGACTGGAGTGCAGTGGCGCAATCTCCGCTCACTGCAAGCTCTGCTTCCCGGGTTCATGCCATTCTCCTGCCTCAGCCTCCCGAGTAGCTGGGACTATAGGTGCCCACCACCATGCCTGGCTAATTTTTTTGTATTTTTAGTAGAGACGGTGTTTCACAGTGTTCGCCAGGATGGTCTTGATCTCCTGACTTCGTGATCTGCCCGCCTCGGCCTCCCAAACTGCTGGGATTACAGGCATGAGCCACCACTTAACTATAGATTGCTATACCATACACTTAAAAATGCATTTCATAGAGATTGATTCATTCAACATTTATTGAATCTAGGAACTAAAAATAAGATCCTATGCCTCCCAACCACTGAATGGATTCCTTTTTGGACACGGTGACCTCAGAGAAATCTTAAAAATTGAGTTCCCAGTCGTGATGTGACAAGAGGTTGGACACAGTTTATTATATTCCCTTCCTTTTGTGGTTTAGACACAACAATTGATCAACAACAGTATTAAATAGAGATCATAAGACTGATAGAACAGGGTCTTTGTGACAATAAGATACCAAATTATAAACATGCCAGGCAAGGGTTAAGTCACGCACCACCACACTTACAGAATAAACTATGTTCTATCTGCACAACACACTTTCTTTGTCACTAATAGCTAAACAAGCACTGGCCTTGAGATACACAATTTTTTTTTTTTTTTTTTTTTGAGACTGAGTCTCACTCTATCACCCAGGCTGCAGTGCAGGGTATAATCTCAGTTCACTGCAATCTGCATCTCCTGGGTTCAAGCAATTCTCTTGCCTCAGCCCCCCAAGCAGCTGGGATTACAGGTACACACCACCATGCCTGGCTAGGTTTTGAATTTTTAGTAGAGACAGGGTTTCATCATGTTGGTCAGGTTGGTCTTGAACTTCTGACCTCAGGTGATCCGCCTGCCTTGCCCTCCCAAAGTGTTGAGATTACAGGCGTGGGTCACTGCACATGGCCTGAGATAAACAATTTTAAAACAATTGTGGCTCATCCACCACTAGGCATTGACTGACTAACCTCTTGTACTAAAAGCCATAAAGGAGAATGATTTCAGTAACTTTCTTCTGATGAGAGACCACCAACCATAGACTGGTTCTTACTTGATTACAGAGGCTGCACACCTGAATGCCTCCATATCCCTGCTTTAGCTTTTGATGTATAGGGCCTAATAGTAATTCATTTAAATGTTAAGTCTCTACCCTAACGTGAACTTGGGTTGTATGTTACATACATGTTTGTTGAATACCCATGTGTCAGGATCCCCTTTGTGACTATTCATAGTTCCTGCTATAACCTGTTAAATATGTATACTTGGCCAACTTGTTCAACATAAGTTCCTCTTCCACCTTCCCCTCCCTCAAAGTGCCTGTTTCTGGTCTCTACTGGAGGCCATACTTCCCAGCCTGTGGAATGGCCACCCTGCAGACTATAAACCTTTATACAAAATAAAGTATTTTTTCTAAATTTATAAATTTGTGATTTTTAAGTTGACAAGTCTCAATAGATAAGAGGTACAGTCTCCTGCCTTTAAGAAATTCACAGTTCCATCAATGGAGAGCAAGAGTGCAGACAGAGTCCCAGAGGTCTACATTCTCTAGTCACAATCATCTACTCCCCAGTCTCCATGTCATCATTGGCAGGAATGAAAAGGGAGATCAGATCTCTGTGTGTTTCTGGCAAGACTTCCATCTCTCCACTCATTACAGCTTTACTACCACTATTTGCCTTGAGGGAATCAAGAATAATCTCACCATGATCTTTGGGAGTGTAAATTAATTCAGCCATTGTGGAAAGCAGAATGGTGATTCCTCAAAGAGCTAAAATCAGAACTATCATTTGACCTACCAATCCCATTACTGGGTATATACCCAGAGGAATATAAATCATTTTACCATAAAGACACAGGCATGAGAATGTTCATTGCAGCACTATTCACAATAGCAAAGGCATGGAATCAATCTAAATGCCCATCGTTGACAGATTGGATAAAGAAAATGTGGTACATATACATCATGGAGTACTATGCAGCCATCAAAAGAAATGAGATCTTGTCCTTTAAATGGAGCTGGAGGCTGTTATCCTCAGTAAACTAATGCAGGAAGAGAAAACCAAATGCTGCATGTTCTCACGTATAAGTGGGAACTAAATGATGAGAATTTATGAACACAAGGAAACAGCAGACACTGTGGTCTACTTGAGGGTGGAGGGTGGGAGGAGGGAGAGGAACAGAAAAGATAACTATTACGTACTGGGCTTAATACCTGGGTGATGAAATAATTCATACAACAAACCCCCTTGACATGAGTTTACCTATGTAATAAAGCTTCACAGGTACCCCGAACCTAAAATAAAAACTTTAAAAAAGTCTCACCATGATCTTTGTGCCTGTTTATGGCAGCACCCATAAGAAACCCATTATTTCTTTTCTATTCTCCCAGACACTAATCCCCAAGTAGTTCTCTGAGCAGTGACAACCCCTATCTCAAGTTCCATCCTTCTTCCTTGCTCTGTTTTTTATCTATAGCACTTACAACTTTCTGACACAATGTTTGCTTTACTAAATTATTTGTTTGATTTTATCCATTAAAATGTAATCTTTAACTGGGAAGGGAATTTTTCTGTTTTGATCACTGTTATAGCTTCAGAGGAAACTGCCCCATACATAATACATATTCAATAAAAATTTTGTAGACTAAAGGTAAGTTATCTACTCATTTCAATGAGGTAATTTATGGTACCTGTTTGCTAATAAGTCATGGTTTTACTGAACTGAGCAAAAGATGGAATAAATAAAAGATATTCAGATGCTGTATTTATCCATGGGTTTAGATGTCATGAATGTTCTGGAAATTGTCTATTTTTTCGTGTTTTTTAAAATGAATCCACAGAAACAACCCCAGGGAACGACTTTATCTTACTTTTTTTTTTTTTTTTTTTTTTTTTGAGACGGAGTTCACTCTTCTTGCCCAGGCTGGAGTGCAAAGGCAGGGTCTCGGCTCACTGCAACCTCTGCCTCCTGGGTTCAAGTGATTCTCCTGCCTCAGCCTCCCGAGTAGCTGGGATAACAGGTGCATGTCACCACGCCTGGCTAATTTTTGTATTTTTGGTAGAGACAGGGTTTCTCCATGTTGGCCAGGCTGGTCTTGAACTCCTGACCTCAGGTGATCCGCCTCCCTTGACCTCACAAAGTGCTGGGATTACAGGCGTGAGCCACCGCACCAGGCCTTACCTTACTTTCTGTAAGAAATAATTTCTGGAGAATATAGAAGGATGTTTATGTTACTCCTTGGTGTTCTGACAGAGCACTAGTCCTCTACTGATTCTGGTTTTCTTAAAATTATGAAGACTATTTCTAAAATATTATTTGAACCTGAAAATATTATCATGGTTTTTCAACTGTACTCATCATTTCTTTACCCTAACTGCTTGAAGGTTTCTTAATAAGCTAAGGCAATAATCTCTGGGTACTGAGTCATCTCAGAAGTGTAGTTTAATATCCTTTTCTCAAAAGCAGTTGTTCTGTATTGCCTGTATGTGGTTCCAAGTCTAGGATTATTTAGCCCAGATAAAAGTAAGAACCAACTGAGAAGGGGTTTGTAAGGTTCACCAGGCTTTCCTGCAAAACCAGACGGCCAGCTGTTCCTCATTGTGCTAGAAACAATGCTATATGCTCACCAAATCCCATTTCATTTTCCACTATCTGGATACATAGGAAAGTTACAATCTCCAAATTCACTTGCTTTGAAATTTCAGCCATGTAACTGGATTCCAGATAATGGGTCATGTGTGGTGGAAATGGGTGAAGGCCATGTGTTCCAAATGGTATATATTCAAGATGGTGAAGCTTCTAAGACTTGGGTGACTGTGTAGCACAGTCCTCCATTGACTGTGCTGATCATATAATGTGAGTTAGAAATAATTTGTTGTCATGTTAAACCACTGAGATTTTAGGTTTTATTTGTTACTTTTTCCTGACTAATCCAGCCACCATTGATAGGAACCTGTGACTGAACTGAAAAACTCAAAACTTAGGTCGATTAAAAATATATTCTGGTTCCTAGGCAAACATTTCAGAAAAAGCTACTTCACTGCACAATGTGGGAAGTTTGTTACAAAATCAGGAGTTTTCTGAAGTCCCTTCCTTCTTTCTTAGGAGTCATCATTTGCTAATCTATGAGTATAGTCAAAAGGCTTGGTCTTTTCTGCATATGTTCTCTCCAGAAAAATTATCTTACATCTTGGTTCTTTCTTCTGTCTCTGGCTTAACTGTGGGAAGCTTTCCAGGACCGGAAATCACCTCTGTGCTCTCAGAGATCTTGTCCAGTTAGTCAGCAGATGTACCTCTCCTTTCTCCTTGGGCAAGGAATGGGGGATAGAATACAACAGACCCATTTCCTCTGGATACTCTGCCTCTACACCCTGTTCCTACAGGGATAAAGCATTTTTAGAAAAGAGGTATAGAGAGGGAGATACAAATTAAAGTTCTAGCTACATTAGACTTCTCTTTCCATCTCCCAAGGGATGCTCCCAAAGACACAGGTCTTCCCATGGAGAAGGCCAATCTCTCCCAGCTTCCCTTAATTCCTAATTGGCATTTTCACCCTTAGGTTGGGCCTCTTCTTCCCAAGAACGATTTCTTTCAAATGTCTCAGTCTGAATACTCTTTCTTCTCTGTCAGGAAAACCACACCCTACCCCAGAGGGAAAGATCTGTCTGACTGTGTTAGACACAGAGATGCACCCCCTAGATTCTCCTTCAAGGAAGGATTTGTTACCCAGCTGTGAGAAGTATAGTCAGTAGGCAGTCTCCAGCTGTCAGTCCTTCAGAATCTGCCTCATCTGCAGCGAGCAGCCCTGTTGGAGGTCTAGTCCTTTGAGGGTAGCAAACATTCAATGACTCAGTGAAGCAGAGGTATAAAGGCCCTGCTATTTTGGCCTAATGGGAGACAACTCTAATGGGCAATCTTATCTTCAGAGATCCCCATTGGATTGAACTAGGCTGTATTGAGCCTGCACTGTAGCTCACCTGCTCCCTCTGCTCCCACTTCCTTTCTAACACATTGACCCCTAATAAACATCTTGCACCCCAAATTCTAACACAGCGTCTGCTTCCAGAGAACTCAACCTGCAAGAGGCTCTCTGGATCCTCTTTGGTTCCTGATGTCATTACTAGGGGTCTCCTGCATTTTCTGGGTAGACTTTGATGTTTGTCACTGGTTGTTCAGAGGCAGAGGTGGGGGTAAGGTGTTTGAGGAGATTTGCTATTGTCCAAGCAAACTGACAGCCATGTAGCTCCATTATCCAGTGACATAATCACCTCTTTTAAATGCTAATCCATTCCTTTTAGAGATTATACAACCCAACTGCATATTGGGAAAAACATATTTCCTCAATAAGAGAAGGTCTGTCTCTGCTTTTGGAAACATTGTGAAATGTCTTTTGTAGTATTATTTGAGAATAGTGCAATTGCTATAATTCATATTGCTGCCATAATTCAATAATTCAACTCCGCTATAGAAAAGAAAATTAAATGGAATAGAAGAAAGTCATAAGAAGTGTTAACTATAAACAGTAAGCTAGAAGCTTGTAAAATACAGACAAAATTTATAGGATGTGTTAAGTATAAATAATAAATAAGCATGTAGTTTGTGATATAGGCAGAATATATAAAAGAGTTTAAATGTAAATAGTAACTTAGTAACCTATAAAATATGTTAAAAGATAGAATAAATGAAATATGCAATAGAGTGTTATTATGGCTAGAAAGTGATGGATAGGCCAAGACCAAGGCATGATTATGCTACCTTTGGGCTGACAGTTGTGTAGCCCCTAAGTTGGTCATCCATTGGTGACATCCAGTAGGGTACAATACTGGATTCACATATGCTTTTCCCCAAAAAACAAATAAATCTCATAGCTCTTCAGCGGAACTATCAACAAGCTACATCTGTGTTCAGGTGTGCTGGTCCCTGCACATCTCCAACAGAGCAAGTGTGCGCCATTGGTCCCAGGAATCTTCCATCTGTGGCCTGAGATCCCATAACATAATTTTATAACTACAGTATTAATGTAGCATGATGTAGTGTGGTGGGGATTTGGGGGTGGGGGAGAGAGAGAGAAAGAGAGAACAGAAGAACGTTCTAAGGATTCAGGTGTGCAGTCCTTCCACCCTGCTTGTATCCTACCTTTTTTTTTTTTTGAGATGGAGTCTCCCTCTGTCGCCCAGGCTGGAGTGCAGTGGCGCGATCTCGGCTCACTGCAAGCTCCGCCTCCCGGGTTCACGCCATTCTCCTGCCTCAGCCTCCCGGGTAGCTGGGACTACAGGCGCCCGCCACCTCGCCCGGCTAGTTTTTTGTATTTTTTAGTAGAGACGGGGTTTCACCGTGTTAGCCAGGATGGTCTCAATTTCCTGACCTCGTGATCCGCCCATCTCGGCCTCCCAAAGTGCTGGGATTACAGGCTTGAGCCACCGCGCCCGGCCTCTTTCTTCTTTCTCTGTGTTTTAAACTTATTTAAAAACTGTGTGTGATTTAAACATTTATAATTTCGTTAATAAGCCTTTCTGTTCCATAACCTCTAGGATAGCTTGCCTGATAGTAATCCGTATGACCACCATTGTATAAAAATGGTTTCCCACATGATATAGTAGGTTATCATTATTTTGCTTTCTTACTGAGCAATTCATCATTCTTAGCTAGCAATCACAAAAGAGTACCACTAGTACTTAGTAGAAACTTTCTCTGTCTCACAGGGAACTGTATTAGTTTTTGTTTTGTTTGTTTTTTTTTTACCTTCAGCAGTAATGGTGGTTTTAAAATAAGTTCACAAACTTAATTTCATTCTTTTTGAGTATGGGCTGGACTTAAGAGACTGGCTTCTCATCAATGGCATATGGCAGAAACAATGGTTTGTAACTTCTACGTTACATTGTGGCTTACTTCTTGCTTCTCTTTGTCTTGGATCATTTCCTCTGGTGGGAAAACAACTGTCATGTGAGAACACTCAAACAACACTATGGTATGACCCATCTGGTGAAGAACTGAGGACTCTGGTCAATAGCCACCTGAGTGAGCTTGGAATGGGATCTTCTAGCCCCAGGCAAGCCTTCTGGTGACTACTGCCCTGGCCAACATCTTGATTATAATGTCTTGGCAGATCCTGAATCAGAACAATTCTAAGCCATTCTCAAATATTTGATCCACAGAAATTGTTAAATAAACATTTACTATTTTAGGCTAACTTTGGGGGTAAGTTGTTAATTCAGTCATAAGAAACTAATACAATGAGTCACCCTGATAGATAGGCAAGTGTGAGGGGTTCTTTGATATGAATATTCATGGAAAAGGGTCTTTCATTTCCCTGCAAAAAGTCTAATTTTATCTTGGGGCACATGGAGATCAAGGAAACCAGTAATTTGTAGAGAATAAAGAGTCAACATTTCTAGGTTTTGTGAAAAGAATTATAGGAAATCTTGCAATAAAAATTGTTTAATTTTCTTTTCTTTTGAGATGGAGTCTCACTCTGTTGCCCAGGTTGGAGTGCAGTGACATGATTTTGGTTCACTGCAACCTCCACCTCCCGGTTTCAAGCGATTCTCCTGCCTCAGCCCCCTGAGTAGCTGGGACTACAGGGGTGCACCGCCACACCTGGCTGATCTTTGTATTTTTACAAAAATTTATATTTATTCCTGGTAGACTTCATAAAATGTCCAACATGTTAGGAGGAAGAAATATTTCAGCTCTCAGCAATTATTTCAGTCTTCCTTTCCATCAAGTATTTGCTGAAAAATTTGAGGGATGACTGTATCACTTGATTTTCTGTACCAATGCATGCACACAAAAAGCATAGACAGGCTTTAGAACCAGACATAACTGGTTTAAATTCTGGTTCTACTGCTCACTCACAGCAGGATTAAACACAGTACATAATATTCTTGAGCTTTTGTATCTTCATTTATAAAACGAACATGACTTCAGTCTTCCGGTGGTCTTCTAAAGACTCAGGGAAATAATGTATGCTATGAATGTCACATTGTAGAGACACGTTTTCCCTTTCCGCCTTTCTTCATCACTGTAAACCACCACTCGTGCCTCCCATCCTTATGTACTCCATAACATTCTATGGTTCCTCCTATAGTGCTTCTCTATTAATATTTATTGAATTCATTATTAATTCATTATAAATATTAATGAATTCATTAATATTTACTGAATTCATTATTTTGTTGAGGGTATCAAAAACACTTTGGAGTTTTATAAACTATGGCAGAAATATCTGTTATTGATTAGCCAAATTACTCTCTCCCTCTGTGTGTGTGTGTGTGTGTGTGTATAATTATATTACCTGATATATCCTTATAAACACAAAACAAGTTGATTCAAATATAGAATCATGGGAGTAGAGATAATTCTTTCCTTTCAAAATTGCTGCTTGCCTTTCCTCTTTACCAGTCATTCAGTTTATCTTTTAGAAGCACAATTTGTTAGAATATTCATGAATTCTTTATCATTGCTATCTGAATACTATTTTTGTGTTAACCAGAAACAGTGGTTTGAATAAACTTGTAGGTAAAACTGATTTATTTTCTTTTTCTTTTCTTTTCTTTTTTTTTTTTTTTTTTTTGAGATGGAGTCTCACTCTGTCGCCCAGACTGGAGTGCAATGGAGTGATCTCGGCTCACTGCAACCTCCTCCTCCTGGGTTCAAGTGATTCTCCTGCCTCAGTCTCCTGCGTAGCTGGGATTACAGGCACCTGCCACTATGTCCAGCTAATTTTTGTATTTTTAGTAAAGATGGGGTTTCACCATGTTGGCCAGGCTGGTCTCGAACTCCTGACCTCAGATGATCCACCTACCTCGGCCTCCTAAAGTGCTGGGATTACACCATGAGCCAGTGTGCCTGGCCTATTCTTCAAACAAATTGCTGTGTATGTGCATCTCACGTTTTTCTCTTTAAACCAGTGGGTCTCAGACTACGTCAGAACTCTTCACAGCTTGTTATAAGAGCAGATGCCTGGACCCTATGTCTTCCCAGTTGGATTCAGTAGTACTGGAGTAGAAGCCTAAGCATCTGTATCTTAAGCAAAGAAAACAAGTCTACAGTGGTTTCTAATACACATAAAAGTTTAAAAACCAAAGACACAAACCTTTTTTTAAAAAATAGAGATTATAATCTTTTGTAAAAAGAAAATCCTATTTTTAAAACCTTACTTTGTAATGACAGCCCTTACAATCAAGTCCTGTCATTTAAGTCATACTTAGGAGTTATTCTAGTCTCCTTCCTTTCCCTCACTTCATACATCTAATCCATGGAAGTGTTTAGTACTTTCATTCTCTAAGACATATCCTGAATCTGCCCACTTTCACCATTCTCCGTCGGCATCTTCCTCATCCAGGTATGGAGCAGTGCAACAGCTTCAAACTGGCCTTCCAGCTCCCCTCTCAATCTGCTTTAGTACATCATGTCAAATAGCAGCAAAAGTAATCTTCTTAAAGTCTTAGACAGATCATGTCACTTCCTAGCTTACAGCTTTTCCATGGCTTCCCTCTATACCTGGAGAAAAAACCCAACCTCCTTCCCGTGACCTGTGAGGCCCCGAATCACTCGGACCCTGCTCATCTCTCCAACCCAATCTTGGACCACTTTCCCCTTGCTCAGTGTGCTGCAGCCCCACTAGTTTCCTACCCCAGGGATTTACATATATTGCTTCTTCCAATCTTTATGGGTTTGGTTGTTTCCTTCTTTAGGTCTCAGCTCAAATCATTTTCCAAGAGAAGCCTCCTCTGACAACTCCTTTCAGGTAGAGATCCCCTTCCTTCCACCATATTCCCTGTCTCAGCCCCTTATTTGTCTGCTGCATAGCATCTATGACAATTTATATTTACTTTATCAATGTCTATGTTTAATTGATTTTTATCTCCCTCCTCTATGAGCAGGTAAGTTCCATGAAGGGAGGAAGCTTGTCTCATTTCTCATTATATTCCCAATGCTCCTTGAATCTTATAGGGAATGATACAAAACATTAGCTTGTTCCACTTCCCCTCCACAACCCCCATTCAACATATCTTTGTATTATCTTTCTTTCACCTGTATCTGATGGACAAAAAAAAAATGATATAAAGTTTTTGATAGACTGAGAAAAGGCAAGTGATTGATTTGGTTTAAGATGTTTACTTTTTCAGTAAAAGGCTTTCACTGAGTCACATGGATGGCTTAGTAATGGAGCTTGCAAATAAATAAAGCGTATCCTAGAGGTTTTAATGCTAACATCAAGAAAGACTGAAGAATATATTGAGGAAGGGGAATAGAAAATGCTAGCTTTAATACATCTCAAACTAGAGGCAGGAACCTTCTAATAAAGAGAGAGTAAATAATCTATCATCTGTAAGGAAACAACTAGCAAAAGGCCATCTAGCACAAAATACTCCCACCAAGTAAAATACCCACCAAAGTCTTTTACAGGGATCTTCTTGTTATGTCATCATTATGAATCCTTAGCAGGAGTGCCTCAATACAAAGGTGTCAAGGATGTTGCTTAGCACCACTAGGTTTGCCTAAGCAGACACTCTAGCCATCAAAGCAGAGTGCCACAGCATGTGTCGATGGAGAACTCCCTGCCTACAAATTAAACTTCAACATTTGTCCCACACGCCAATGGAGTAGAAGATGAGCTTTCTTGGAAGGAGCATTTGCAAGAGGAAAGTGCTAACAAGCTTTCCAGTAGTGAAAGTTTTTCCTGACAGTTATAGTCCTCCTGAGGCCCTTTAGATGGACTCCAGAACCCAGTGGCCATACGGGTGGGAGTGAGACAGGCAGGTAGTAACAAGTCCTGCAGAGTCCCATGTTCCTTCCCATCATGAACAAAGGTCTATTTTAAGAGATATTTCTCCTCTTCATCACAGAAGTCTGTACTGGACGCTGCCTGGAAAATTCCCTTATATTGCTGAATTGACCGTAGAGGCTGTATAGCTGACAGAGCAAGAATATATCCAGTTGTTGGAGGCTAGCCATCACCTTGTGGAGCACAATGCTGAGCATACAGTAGACTTTTTTGGTTAATAAACTTTTATTTTGAAATAATTTTAGATTTAGAGAAGGGTTAAAAGGAAAATACAGAGAGTTCCTGTGTACCCTTTACCTGGCTACCCTTAATGTGAACATCTTACATACCATGGTGTGTTTCTCAAAACTAAGAAATAAACTTTGGTATAAACATTGTAGTATAAACCACAAACTTTATTAGAATTTCATTAGTTTGACCTACATTAGGCTTTTGATGGCTCTGATTTTCCAATAGGAATACCTCTGAGCCAAAAGTTAAAAAGGGCTGTGCGCAATGGTTCGCACCTGTAATTTTAGCACTTTGGGAGGCTGGGGCAGGTGGATCACCTGAGATCAGGAGTCCAAGACCAGCCTGGCCAACATGGTGAAACCCCATCCCTACTAAAAATACAAAACTTAGCCAGGAGTGGTGGCGGGTGCCTGTAATCCCAGCTACTCAGGAGGCTGAGGCAGGAGAATTGCTTGAACGTAGGGGGCGGAGGTTGCAGTGAGTCAAGATCATGCCACTTCACTCTCGCCTGGGCAAAAGAATGAAACTCTGTCTCAAAAAACAACAACAACAACAACACACACACACACAACAAAATTTAAAAGGGAGCACCTATTTGATAAGGTCAGAAATGAGTCAGTATTCAACCAGCCAGTCAGAAGGTCAGTTTACATAAAGAGAGTAGCCAAACACCATTTATGTTTTCTGAATGTCATAAAGGTAGGTGCTCCTTCCTTCTCAATTGTTTTGATCTTTTCATCAGGCACAATAGCTCTTCCTCTAGTTAGCCTTTTTCTAGTTTGCTGTTTTCATTTCTTGACAACTCTTGACAGTCCAGTTGAGTAACAAGTGGTTTGTTAACTGTGAGTTAGAGCAGAGAGCTGATTTTACTTTGTCTTTGGTCAAGATGAAACATGTGAATTTTGCAGTATAG
The DNA here is from genome assembly GCF_037993035.2 of Macaca fascicularis. Taxonomy (NCBI): domain Eukaryota; kingdom Metazoa; phylum Chordata; class Mammalia; order Primates; family Cercopithecidae; genus Macaca; species Macaca fascicularis. The sequence continues at coordinate 43,662,935 of NC_088395.1, read as the reverse complement.
TCAATGCATGGAAATTGTAGCAAATAACTGGAAGAAAGTACTAGTAGAATAATTTAGCAGAAAGAACACCTAAACACTTTTTGCTTTATCTTACTCCAAACTATTTCATTCTTAAATGAGATTAAGTTTCTACATCTAACTCTGATATTTGCCATTCAGTTCTAAACTAGACAGTTCTCCCAGCCGGGCGTGGTGGTTCACACCTATAATCCCAGCACTTTGGGAGGCTGAGATGTGCAGATCAACTGAGGTCAGGAGTTGGAGACAGCCTGGCCAACATGATGAAACCCCATCTCTACTAAAAATACAAAAATAAGCTGGGCCTAGTGGCGGGGGCCTGTAATCCCAGCAACTCGGGAGGCTGAGGAAGGAGAATCACCGGAACCCAGGAGGCAGGGGTTGCAATGAGCCGAGATTGCACCATTGCACTCCAGCCTGGGTGAAAGAATGAGACTCTGTCTCAAAAAATAAATAAATAAGTAAATAAACTAGACAGCTCTGCTTGACTAACACAACTACTTGGGCTAGATGAGAAACGAGACATTAAAATTTTATTTGAGGTACTTTGTGTTTTAGAGACTATCACTGTATGAGGCAACCATAGCACAAGGCTTTACATTCTTGTTGGCTTCCGTTTTTGTTCCCTCATATGCCAATTCTCTTCTGAGTGCAATTAACTTTAAGTGCTGGAGCTGTGAGTTTAATCAAGAGGATTTTTCAGAAAACACCCTTCTAAAAGTGATTTCCTACTGTGTACTCAGAGAGCTAAGAGGGAAATTTTAGGGGTCTGTCATTGGATTATTTCTGTCATAGTAGGACTTATCTTGAAATTGGTGTTCCCTGGCTTTCTTCTTGGATTTAATACTTGCCTCAAATAGACCAGAATCTTGGCTCATCAGCAATGATACTTTACATTGTACAATGCTTCGTATCTCACAGTTTTCCCATTTTTGTTCTCACTTCATTGTTAAGCATCTGTGATCTGATTATCACTCATCAGTGAGTGATCTGTGCTCTATGGCTTAAACAACTGAAGCTTTAGATGTGCAATTTCTCAAGGATACAGAGTTAGTAAGTGACCAAGTTGAAATGAGACTGCTTATTTTTTCTAGCCAAGCAAGTTTTTGGTATTTACTCAAAACCAGCCTAAGTTACATCAGCACTGCCCTTCATGTTCCCAGAGGTCTTTGTGTGCTTACTCCTCCCTAGAAATGGCCTCACATTTTAATCATATTTCAACGTCAGGGACTTTCAAATTTTGTTTGTCTTTGGCTCTGAAATCACTTGGCCAAAATTAATCTAACATTATGGGGCTTTCTTTGTTTAATGAAACCAGGAAAGAGGCAATAATAAAGGGCTTCTCATTGTCAGCAAGGGGTTAACTATTTTAACTCTGGCTGTTTTCACTGGAAAGGTTTTTCTTTTGTAATATAACTAGGACACCTAGTTCTGTTCTATTCTGACTACCCCTCCCTTTTCTAGACTCTTGCTCAATCAGTTACCTTTGTAACTTTTCCCTAGTCTAACTTTTGTTTATGTATGAGTTTGCCTTTCCAGTATGGTTAGGACTCAAGTAAGCTTTTTATCCTACGTTTCCTTATTTGCAAAGCACTGATGACCTCAGGTTTTCCTCTTTGTGGTACTGTTAGAACTTAGACCTAATGAGAGTTGGCAAATACTTAATTTTTTAAAAACACTTGGCAAACAAATGAGGGGCAGTGGAAAGGTCCTGCTTGAATGTGATATAGTAAAAATTAGCTTACATTCAGAAGGTAAAAATCTGCCTTGCTATTCATCAAGTTGGTACAATCGCAGATACAAATAAAGCCAGCTGTACGTTATCAGGAAAGAATATGTTTTCAGGTCACTGCAGCTGTATGTCATAAACACTTCCTTCTTTAACCATTGTGTTTTTACTGAGAAATGTGTTCTCCAAAATCATAGACTATCAGAAACTTAAGTGTTTAAAATTAGAACAGTAACATTAACTCCCCCACTCTTGCCTAGAGGATCTGAGTTGCTGTGACAGAGAGAAGCAGCCTGGCATTTTAACCCAGGTGCAGAAAAGTGGTTACAGAATACAGTGTTCCACATCTATCTTAGCTTTGTAATCTTCAAGGACACAGGAGCTTGAGGCTAGTTTGCAGACTAGTTTGTTTTTTTTTTTTTTTTTTTTTTTGAGACGGAGTCTCGCTTTGTCGCCCAGGCTGGAGTGCAGTGGCCGGATCTCAGCTCACTGCAAGCTCCGCCTCCCGGGTTTACGCCATTCTCCTGCCTCAGCCTCCCGAGTAGCTGGGACTACAGGCGCCCACCACCTCGCCCGGCTAGTTTTTTGTATTTTTAGTAGAGACGGGGTTTCACCATATTAGCCAGGATGGTCTCGATCTCCTGACCTCGTGATCCGCCCGTCTCGGCCTCCCAAAGTGCTGGGATTACAGGCTTGAGCCACCGCGCCCGGCCCTGCAGACTAGTTTTAATGTTGACTCCCTTATGCATTGGTCTGCTTTTCTTTGAGCCCATTACTTACCTCTACTCTGTCTTCTCTCAAACCCTCAAATAAACTTGTCCTTTGGGGAGAGCTACTCTCTAACACTCCTCTGTTGTCCAGTCTTCCTTACTGCAATAGGTCAATAAACCTGACCTTGTTGAACTATATTTTTGTCCCTGGTGGTTTTGGCCTGTTGAGCTTAGATCAGTGGTCAATAGGTTAGTTGGTTTTCTAGAAAAAAAATTCATTCAGAAAGCACTAGTTTAAGAATCTTTCTCTGGGAAAGAGAGCTGAGTCTGTTGGATATTGCTGTTTCAGGTTGTTTTCTAAGTTGCCTGTCCTCCTGCACAATTGGTCTAATCTTCCAGTTAAGAATGAGGAAGAAGTTCTGGCCAGGCGTGGTGGTTCACACCTGTAATCCCAGCACTTTGGGAGGCAGAGGCAAGTGGATCACTTGAGGTCAGGAGTTCTTAGACCAGCCTGGCCAACATGGTGAAACCCCATCTCTACTAAAAATAAAAAGCCTGGCATGGTGGCACATGCCTGTAGTCCCAGCTACTCAGGAAGCTGAGCTAGGAGAATTGCTTGTGCCCAAGAGGCAGAGGTTGCAGTGAGCCAAGATCACGCTGCTGCACTCCAGCCTGGGTGACGGAGCGAGTCTCTGTCTCAAAAAAAAAAAAAAAAAAAAAAAAGTTCTAATACATCTACATGTAGGTTTATTTGGGAAATGGCATTCTCCAACAAACTTCTCAGTATTGGCTATAACCTGATAAGGATCTTAAGTAATGAAATGAGTTAAACTTTGGCCACACACTGCTAGGGCTCCATGCCTGTGACTGCTAAAAAGCTAAAGTTTACTGTTGGCAATTCCTTTGGTTTTATCTCTGTTCTGTGTTATTTCTCATCTTATGTCTGCAAACAAACTGAAAAACTTAACTACTTTTCCTATTCATTCTTTTTTTTTTTTTTTTTTTTTTTGAGACGGAGTGTCGCTCTGTGGCCCAGGCTGGAGTGCAATGGCCAGATCTCAGCTCACTGCAAGCTCCGCCTCCCGGGTTCACGCCATTCTCCTGCCTCAGCCTCCGGAGTAGCTGGGACTACAGGCGCCCACCACCTTGCCCGGCTAGTTTTTTGTATTTTTTAGTAGAGACGGGGTTTCACCGTGTTAGCCAGGATGGTCTCGATCTCCTGACCTAGTGATCCACCCGTCTCGGCCTCCCAAAGTGCTGGGATTACAGGCTTGAGCCACCGCGCCCGGCCTCCTATTCATTTTTTAAGTCATTCTAAAAAATCTTGAGTCAGACTTTAATTTTTTCCCATAAGTGACTTCCTCTACCTCTTAAACACCTACGTGCTATTTTAAAATACCTAAGCAACTAGCTGAGGAAAAAAATTGAGATCAAAATAATTAAGTCATAGCCTTTAAGGTATTAGGGGCTTATTTAGCCTGCAAGGACCCTGACTTTGCTTCTAACTTGTTGTATTACCTTGTGCAAGTCTTTTCACCAGTCTGTGAAAGTATAGATTATTTCACTCTGTGTGTATAAGTTCTCTTGAATCCTGAAACTTTGCAGACTTTCTTATTTGGTTTTCAGAGCTCAGTTAGGTTTACTTTATAAAGGTTTACCCAGCTGAATTACTACTCCGTACCATGTGAGGGTGCTGTGTGGTTTTGAATTTCACCGGGCATTCGCACAAGGATACTCTTTAAGGTATCCATGGGGTGACGTTAACCTATCAGTAGTTTTGTCTCAGGACAGGCGCTTAGCTCAGCTGCGGCCATGTTGTGATAGACCCTGGGTCCTAAAACCCCTGGGGACCCCTAGGAAAATAGACCTACTGGGGAAGAGAACAGAAAGAATGTGAAAGGCTGGTTGTATATGGAGGTTAGGGTGGGCTAGTAAACCAGAGTGTTGCCACAGGAGGGCCAGATGCTGTTGGAAGCAGAGGGAGGCCTGGACCAGTAAGCAGCAGTGCTTCATGCTTTCTCAAACTCAGACGTAAGAAGTCTTAAAGGTAAGTGGCCAGTTACAAAGTCAAATGCCGGCCGGGTTTGGTGGCTCACGCCTGTAATCCCAGCACTTTGGGAAGCTGAGGCGGGTGGATCACATGAGGTCAGGAGTTTGAGACCAGCCTGGCCAATGTGGTAAAACCCCGTCTCTACTAAAAATACAAAAATTAGCTGGCCGTGGTGGCAGGCGCCTATAATCCCAGCTACTCAGGAGGCTGAGGCAGGAGAATCACTGGAACTCGGGAGGCAGAGGTTGCAGTGAGCCGAGATTGAGCCATTGCCCTCCAGTCTGGGTGACGGAGGGAGACTCCGTCTCAAAAAAAAAAAAAAGTCAAATGCCAAATCAGATGGAGGATAATCCAGTCAGTTCACAAGAGTAACTAGTTTTAAAATCCAGGAAATTCTGAGCAACAGAGCCTGTTGATGTGAGGAGGCCAAATGACTGGTGGCAGCTGTGGACCTCTAGGTCCCATGATACTGGGGAGGATTTATATCCTCCAGGTACTGCCCATTTGATGAGCATTCAATGGTAGATGGCTGAGGGATAGAGGCTGTAGGTGATGAACTGTTTTGGGGGTGGGCAATTGCTCATTAAACTAAATTAGCTTCATTACTCATGACATTTGTGGGAAAGAAAATTGCATGGATATTCCTTAAGCCGCCCTGATGTACTTTTTAGCCTCAGAGTAATGGGGAAGGAGATACGGATGTAGGTTTGATTGGAGAGCATTGAACTTATCCCCAAAACGTGGCTTGGGTTGGAAATAAAGTGGTTTCTATGGAGTTATAAAGTTTTACTAAGCATAAAGCTGGTGGCTGGAGTAAATGTGGTACCTGTGTTAAGTCTGAAAAATAGCATTTCTTTGATGTCCACCAGGTAGTGTCACAACAGCCATAGGAAAATTTATCCAAAACCCAGGGATGTTCAAAGCTTGGAAGAGTGTAAGATTTTCAAGTTCCCACATCTTGTTCTAAGTCAAATTCAGGTGTTGTAAGGAGCTTCTCAAAGGTTACCTGTTATATTAGGTGAAATCATGAGGGATCTCTGTATTCCAGGTGTGTCCAAAACAAGAGGTGAAGGCAAGCCTCTTGGAGCAAGGTCTCAGGAAGATAATGCCCAGGTAAACTGCCCTAACTGCATCTATAACCTTGGATTTTGTCCTTGCTATGGGTAGGCATTCATTTATTGCCCAGGCCAGATTGTTTGCCTCAGTTTTAGTAACAGGTGAAAGTCCTTCCTGAGGGCTGGCAAGGCTGGGGTTATCACAGAAGTATAGATTACCGACGATCTGTGACCTCCAGATTTGAAGGATCAAGAGCAATTAAGGCATGGGCAACACTCTGAGCTCAGTCATGTGGGCAGAGATTGAATCTCCATTAGCCAAACCCTGGAATAACCCCTGCAGCAAGTTACTGTCAACAAACTCAGTCTGCCTGGCTTCCCAAAGTGAGTCTCCTTTTGCTATAGCTGCTGGGACCTAGGCTAGTTGTGTAGTTATATAAAATGTAGAGGCAACTCCCTTTTCTCTGTGTTTGAAGTATTTCTAGAGGTAGAGCACTTGGAGTCCTGAGTATGAGGAGCAGGGCACTGTGGGACACGTAGATAGGTCTGGCGGCACAACTGCAAAAATAATGGGTGGATCTTGTACTAATGCTGATGAAGTTAACAGCTGGAAGGATCCTAATGCCAAAGTCTCAGTAAAGTAAAACAAAATTTTGCTTATCCATGGGTAACAACTACACAGGAGTGGTCATGTGGGATATTGCCCTCCTCTTAGCAGGGGCTATCCATCAACAAGTGGCTCATGGTTGCTGCTGGCCTGTTGGAGCAAGTTTTGATTCACAAATATGCTCATTCCCTTTAATTAACCATCATGTTGGCTTGGAGACAGGTTTACTCATCCACACTTCTCAGAAGGATGAAATGAGAGCATGAAGATGGGAGATACAACGTAGGGCCTTGCTCGTCAATGTCTACTGGGCCAGGTGCTTCCTAGCAGCAGGGGCAAAAGCTTTCTGAGCCTTGGGTGCTATGGTATAGCAGCCCCTGCAGCCTGGCTTGCTCCCTCTGTAAGTGCTAGCATGAACATATCTGGTTGCAGTTCCCCATCTCCTGTTCAGTGGAGGTAGGTGCAAATGTGCGTGGAGAGGGGAAGGTAGCTGACCTTTGGCCATTCTCAAATCTACTTATTTAGAGGCAGCCATTTTAAAAGCTACTTATTTAGAGGTTGAGCAGCCATTGGGCTGGGTCCCCATCTCCTTCACTCCATGTACAGTAGGTCCTCAAATAATGTCATTTCATTCAACATTATTTTGTTATAGTGTTGATGACAATCACTGATTCTCAGGCAGGACCACTGTCTGTGTGAAGCCTGCACATTCTTCCCATGTGTGCATGGGTTTTCTCCAGGGACTTCAGTTTCCTTCCACATCCCAAAGCTGTGCATGTGAAGTGAATGGGTGTGTCTACGTGGTTTCAGTGTGAGTGTGAGTGTATATGAGTGTGCCCTGTGGTGGGATGGCGTCCTGTCTGCAGTGAGTTTCTCCCTGGTGTCTTCAGCTGCCAGGACAGGCTCTGGCCACCTGATTCTGAACTGGAATAAGCAGATAAATAATTACCTTGTTTTTATTAATCTTTCTATGTATGGCTCACATTTATTTCAGTGTTTAATGTTAGAAGTGTTTTGGTCTTTATTTAGAAGTTTGATGTTTTTTGTGACCAGAGGCATGCTGTAGGAACTTAATTCTTGTTTATGTCAATTAGCCTATGGTCAAATTGGTCTTGTTATATGCTGTTTTGCACGAAGTCATAGTTTCTAAGAATTTATGATGTTAAGAGAAGACTTACTATACCTCTTCCTGGACTTAATAATTAAGCCAATGCCATTGCCCACTCATACATATGCATAGAGCACATGTCTTGTGATGAAAAATCCCATGGCTTCTCTGTGGGTTACCAGACTTCATAACTTGAGCTATGGGTCTGCTCCATGTTCCCCTTCCTTAGTAAGCTGGGACCTGAAGAATGTTGCTGTTCTGTTCCCTGTGGACTTTGAGTTCTGCATTTTCATGTTTAGTTATAACTGAACAGAACAGCTGGACAAGTGGGTGGGATTGACATGAAATGATCTAGGATGAAAGCAACATGGGCACTGTAGCATCAGAACAGTTACTGTTTGAGATTATAGGGCTAGTATTTCTGACCTGGTGGTTCCTCTGCTGTGCTAGTCTTTTCAGAGTCAGCTGAGTTGCAGAGCTGCCCTGTTTTCACTGAAGCCCTAGAATCTGTGGGTTTGGCTTCATCTAATCCAGCTGTTCAGTGAATGGGCCTTGTAGTGGGAGAGAAAGAGGCAACTCTGGTTCCTGAAGCTGAATCTTTCTATCACCTCTAATTTACTTACAAACTAGGAGAAACCTGTAGAGTTGGTACTATCTTGTGGATGCGGGTCGTGGGAGGGGAGGAAGGAAATGAGGTTGGGCATCAGCTCAGATCTTGAGCCTAGGAAATTACCTGGTCAATATAATCAGTTTGAACATGTACCAGACCTTGGGTTTGATGGACAATTGGTTGGCCACCTCTTGAATTCTGTATTTGATTGATACAACTCCAGCATCCATCTTCAGAACAAATCTCTTCCTTTTCAAACTGAGGTCATCGTTTGTCCTGGTCTCCCAAAGGTCTGTTAGACTTCTTGTTGGAATCACATATGACAGATTTCCTGATGCATTTGTCAGACCATCTATGTAATCATTTGCCCAGTGAGGCCAGGGAGGGTGGCCTCTGCTAGACAGACTCACAGACCTTTATGGTCATGTTTCATTATAAGACCCTTGAGCGTCAAGGGTATTCTATTAAATTTAAGGTTGCTGTTGGCAGGATCTGCTACTAGGCCAGCTAGTAGGCAAGGTTTGCATTAATGAAGAGATATCCTCATCTCTCACCTTATATAAAAATCAACTCAAGATGGATCAGGGACTTAAATCTAAGACCTGAAATCACAACAGTTCTAGAAGATAACATCAGAGAAACCCTTCCAGACATTGGCTTAGGCAAAGACTTCATGACCAAGAACCCAAAAGCAAATGCAACAAAAACAATGATAAGCAGGTGGGACTTAATTAAACTAAAAAGTTTCTGCACAGCAAAAGAAACAATCAGCAGAGTAAACAACCAACCGATGGAGTACGGAAAAATCTTCACAATCTACACATTCGACAAAGGACTAATATTCAGAATCTACAAGGAACTCAAATTAGCAAGAAAAAAAAAAACCCATCAAAAATGGGCTAAGAATATAAATAGACAATTCTCAAAAGAAGATGCACAAATGGCCAAAAAACATATGAAAAAATGCTCAATATCACTAGTGATCAGGGAAGTGCAAATCAAAACCACAATGACATACCACCTTACTTCTGCAAGAATGGCCATAATCAAAAAATGAAAAAAAAAAATAGACGTTGGTGGGGATGCAGTGAAAGGGGCACACTTTTACACTGCTAGTGGGAATGTAAACTAGTACAACCACTATGGAAAACACTATGGAAATTCCTTAAAGAACTGAAAGTAGAATTACCATTTGATCCAGCAATCCCACTACTGGGTATCTACCCAGAGGAAAGAAGTCATTATACAAAAAAGACACGTGCACATACATGTTTATAGCAGCACAATTCACAACTGCAAAAATATGGAACCAGCCCAAATGCCCATCGATTAATGAGTGGATAAAGGACACACACACACACACACACACACACACACACCACAGAATACTATTCAGCCACAAAAGGGAATGAAATAATGGCACTCATAGCAACCTGGATGGAATTGGAGACCATTATTCCAAGTGAAGTAACTCAGGAATGGAAAACCAAACATCATATGTTCTCACTCATAAGTGGGAGCTAAGCTATGAGGATGTAAAGACATAAGAATTATACAGTGGACTTTGGGGACTCAGGGAAAAAGGTGGGAGGGAGGTAAGGGATAAAAGAGTACAAATTGGGTACAGTGTAGACTGCTCGGGTGATGAGTGCACCCAAATCTCACAAATCACCACTAAATAATCTACTCGTGTAACCAAACGCCACCTGTTCCCTAAAGACCTATGGAAATAACAAAAGTAAAAAGTAAATTAAAAAAAAGAAAGAGATGTACATCTTTGTATGGGAAGCACCAGGTAAACATCTGCCTCTGTTTAATTCTGAGGGGAGTGATGTAGGGGTAAAAAGGGAGCAAGTAAGGAAGTGAAGAGGAAGATGTCTTAAGCTGGGCTAGGGAGGTAGTTGAATACATTTAAGAAGCAGAATAGGCCAGGCATGGTGGTGCATGCCTGTAATCTCAGCTACTCAGGATGCTGAGGCAGGAGGATCACTTGAGCCCAGGAGTTTGAGACCAGCCTGGGCAACATAGCAAGGTCCCATCCCCCACCACCCCCCCGCCACCCCCCCCCCCCCGCCTAAAAGACACAGAATGAGCAAATGTCCGAATCAAAAATCAGATAATCATATTTGTAGACAGCTTTAGCTACCAGAAAAAACAGCCAGGAATGGCTGTCACTGAGTCGAGCAGTCAACAGACATGACTTACTACTCTTTCACCAGGCTCTAAAATGAGTACTAGTCTCCAAGGAATTTATATCTTACTGCAGGGAGATGACCCATGTATGTCAGAATTTGTAGAATCATGTTCCATAAAGATAGGGTGATGTGGTTGAGAGTAACTATAGCCAAGGTGACTGTTTTAGTTTATGTTGTGAGGGAGGCCTCTTTAGTGTAGAGACCTGAATGAGAAGGATGCAGCAGAATGAATACTTGGAGGTAGGAGTTTCTTATTACCAGAACTGTAAATGTAAAGAGACAGCAATGTATCCAGTGTGGCTGAAGAGTTTTGAGTAAATAGAAAAGTGGAAGGAAATCAGACAGACAGGGGCTGGATCATGTAGAGTCTTGGAGGCCATGGTAAAGAGCTGCAAATTCATCTTAAAATGTATTTTTAAAGGATATTTTTTAAGTTATTGGGAGGTTTTAAGCAAAGTCATTGCATTTGACATACGTAGTAGAAAAGTTACTTTGACTTGTGTCGGGGTAAAAATGAACAGGGCCAGCTAGGAAGATTTGGCAGTGGTCTGCCACATGGTGGTGGCTCAGGTGGAGGTGATGGGAGCTAGTGAGAAGTGAACCTAGTTTTGAAAACTTTGAAGCTTGAACTTCCATGAATATTGATGGCTTAATTGTGGGATGAGAGATAAATTGAGGATGATACAAACTTTTGGGCTGAACAACTGGGTGGATGGTGACAATGGCTGAGACGAGTAAGACCTGATGGGGTGAGGGCTAGGTACTGCATAGGGACCCTGAAGAGTTCTATTCTGAAAGTGTTGAGGTTGACATGCCTAAATGTGTCAAATGCCAGACTACAAAATCCGTGAGTTCAAGAACAGCGATTTATCTGTGTCTCAAGCATCTAGCACCTGACAGAGCAGGTGCACAAATGATTGAAATGGATAGATACTATTTTTCCAAAATCATTAGAGCTAGGGCATTTATTTATTTATGCTAACTTATCCAAGATATAATTCTGATTTTTTTTTTTTAAATTTTACTTTAAGTTCCAGGATACAAGTGCAGCATGTGTAGGTTTGTTACATAGGTATACGTGTGCCATGGTGGTTTGCTGCACCTATCAACCCGTCATCTAGGTTTTAAGCCCCACATGCATTAACTATTTGTCCTAATAGAGTTAGGGATTTAGAAGGGATCTCACCATGTCCTCAGTAGGAGGTCCTCTTCTCTCCATCCTTTATTTCCTGAGTATCTAGTTTTTCTAGTGTGCAAACTTCCATTCTCTGTGACTAGTTCTCCTTGTTTCTGAGACAATAAAATGAAGACTTTGTTGGTTAAATCACAAAATCTCCTCTTCAGATATCTATATCCTGTGTGTGGGATTCCGGATCCTGGGTTTTCCCGAAGAACCTGCCTGCAATATCCAGGTGCTCCAGGCACAGAGCAAATGAGATCTGTCATGCTCTTCTCTGTAAGATTTTTACTGGGGTCGGTAAAAATCAATTAGATTCCTTAGATCCCAGGAACTTTGACATGTATTTATTTATTTATTTTGAGATGGAGTCTCACTCTGTCGCCCATGCTGGAGTGCAGTGGCGCGATCTCAGCTCACTGCAACCTCCGTCTCCTGGGTTCAAGCAATTCTCCTACCTCAGTCTCTTGAGTAACTGGGATTACAGGCGCCCGCCACCAGGATCAGCTGATTTTTCCATTTTTAGTAGAGATGGGGGTTTCACCACATTGGCCAGGCTGGTCTCGAACTCCTGACCTCAGGTGATCTGCCCCCGCTTGGCCTCCCAAAGTTCTGGGATTACAGGCGTGAGCTGCGGCGCCCGACCCCATTGACTTGTATTTCTACCATCTGACTTAGTTGGAAAAGCTCATCTTGCTCACATTCATAAGACAGCAGTGAAGATTCACAAATTTACATCAACTCTGTTACAGTGATACTGCTTAAAGAAGCTAAGAGGCTTTTCTGAAAAATCAAATGTAGCTGTGCAGACCTTACCATTTTGGGCTGGCCTAAGGATCTGCTTTACAAATTTGATTGTAATCATTACAAACAAGCTATCTCCCAAATATGGATTTGCTTGCGTCTTTAAGAAAAGCCGGGGGGATGGGGGAGGGATTGCACCGGGAGTTATACCTGATGTAAATGACGAGTTGATGGGTGCTGACGAGTTGATGGGTGCAGCACACCAACATGGCACAAGTATACATATGTAACAAACCTGCACGTTATGCACATGTACCCTAGAACTTAAAGTATAATAATAATAAAAAAAAATGTGTAAAGAAAAAAAAAAGAAAAGCCAAAGGTTTTGTCTTTCCTTTTGCGCCCAACAAAATCAGCAATATTGCCCATTCCAGTGTGCAGTGTTAGAATAAAACAGAGAACAGCCAGAGGCTCATTGTCACTAGCTGTATAATTCAGTGTACTAGTTTTTTAAATGCTGCAGTGATTCTTCCTGCCCTTTGGAAAGCGTGTACTCCTGTCTGCAGTTGCAGCTCTGCATTTTTGTGTGTGTGTGTTTGTTCTGCATGGACCACTTTGGCAGCTTGTGGGCAGTACAGCATAATGTGTATAAAGTTCTAAAATAAAACACTTGAAATTTTAAAGAGAATAATTAAAGGTATCAATTTTAAAACAAACTTGTGATATAAAAATATGCCTTCATGCATTAAGTAACAAGATGATACATATTAAACACAGGTAGGTTAAAGGTTAAAGACATCAGTGTGAATGCTGTTTAGCTTGAGTTAGAACATTAAATTAGGGGTGGTCTTTGGGCAAGACAATATGGATATCCAATTAGGTGTCCACATCAGTTCTGTTTTTTTGTTTAATGGATACAAGGGTTTGAAAAAAATCTCAATTTCACAAATAATATAGTTTCACAATAAATTAAAGCTTCTTTAACTCACATTGAGGGCAAAAACACTTGAATCCACCAAGGGTTTTTGAGTTAAAAGTCCAGTTATAGAGAAGTATTCACACTAAGATAGATATGCCCTTTTATAAGTCAATAATAGAGAAATTAACCCAACTTAAAAATCAGTAAAGGATTTAAATAGACAAATCTAAATAAGATATATAATTAGCTAATGAATACACAAAAAGATACTCTCTATTAGTCATTAGAGAAATGTAAATAAAAATCACCATGAGATACCATTTCACACCCACCTGGATGGCTAAAATACAAACAATAACAAGTGTTAGCAAGGTTGCGAATGATTAAACCTTCATACGTTGCTGCTAAGAATGTAAAATGGCACCACTGCTATGAAGAGCAGTTAGGTAGTTCCTTAAAATATTAAATATAGAATTATCACGTGACCCAGCAACTCTATTATTAGATATATACAAGAGAATTTAAAATGTGTCTAACAATACTCTGTAAATAAATGTTCATAGCAGCATTATTCCTAATAGCCAAAAAAGGTTGAAACAACCTAAATGTCCAAATGAATGGGTAAACAAAATCTGACATATCTATACAATGGAACATTACTTGGTGATAAAAGGGATGAACCTTGAAAACATCATGCTAAGTGAAGGAAGCACAAAAGGCCACGTGTTGGATTATTCCATTTATATGAAATGTTTAGAATAAATCTATAGAAATAAAATAGATTACTGGTTTCCAGGGGCTGGGAGAAAGGAATGACTACTGATGGGAATGGGCATTCTTTTGGGGGTGATGGAATGCTTGGAAATCAGATAGGGATGATGGTTGCCCAACCTCGTGAATATACTAAGAAACCACTGGATTGTACAGCATAAATGGGTTATTCTTTTCATATGTGAATTGTATCTCAGAGCCATTATTTTTTAAAAAATCTATAAGTCATCTTTGGCTAGGCCAAGATCTTTGATAGAGTTTTATATTTACAAAAAGATTATGAATCCATGATTTAATTTTGCCTTTAAGGAAAAAGGACTTTCTGAAAAAAATTTTGACTTGCAGCTTCATCCTGGTAAGGCACCCCCCCAGCATTGAAGTGATGTAGTTTTCTGTGCCTTCCTAGGAAAATGGTTTACAAGTGTGACTGGTTTTCCTTCAAAAGTTGTATTGTAAATGTGGGGTGTTTTCACAGAGTAATACATAAATGCCCCTCATAAAATACCTTGTATGTGCCTTGTATATATCTTTATTTCCTAACAGTGTGCAAAAAGAGTATAAGAAGAAAAAAATCACTTGTTATTCATGTTTACCCTGTGCGTGACCTACCTACATCATTGTTTAATCTGTTAGTAATAACTGTTAAAACATTATTTGAAGTTACTGCAGCTGTTAGATGTGTTTGAACTTGCCTGGTCCACCCTTGTAGTCTATGTACTCTCTGTTACAAAAGTCATGCTGCCTTATGGAGAGTTAAGAACTCTCATTTGAGTGCTAGTTTGCAACAACTTAACAAGCATGACTTGCCACCTTTAGTGAATTTTAAAAAAAAAATTGTAGGCTGGGCGCAGTGGCTCATGCCTATAATCCCAGCACTTTGGGAGGCTGAGGCGGGCGGATCATCTGAGGTCAGGAGTTGGAGACCAGCCTGGCCAACATGGTGAAACCCCGTCTCTGCTAAAAATACAAAAATTAGCTACGCATGGTGGTGTGCACATGTAATCCCAGTTACTCGGGAAGCTGAGGCAGGAGAATCACTTGAACCTGGGAGACGGAGGTTGCAGTGAGCTGAGATGGTGCCACTGCACTCCAGCCTGGGTGACAGAATAAGACTCCATCTCAAAAAAAACAAAAACAAAAACAAAAACATGTGGATAGGGAGTACTGGAAAGCAACGTGACTGCCTTGATTACCCATGAAATAACTTTCTACTTTGTTTTTTAGTAGCTGAATATCTTACTGACCCATAGTTGAGCAACTGTGTTTTACTATCTGTGGACACAAAAAGAGCAGTCATATAAGATCTGGTGGCTAGTCTATTTACTACCATAGTTTTGAAATAATGATTAGCACAAGTTATAATTTGAAATCTGCAACAAGGTAATGTGAAATGAAAATAGCTGATTTCTGTTGTGACAAATTCACAGGTTCTGCTAATGGTGCTGTGGTTTGAATGTATTAGCTAAAGGAAGTATTAAATTTAAGTTGGAGGTTACTGAAAATAAAGACAAATGCTTTCTACATCAAGCTAAAAAACCCCATGAATATTACAGACCCCCAACTTAAGAACCTGTAATGTAATAGATTGCTTATTTTGGCCTGTAGCTCATGGGCCAAGGTGATCTCTACTGTGGTAGCATGTTTCGTAAGGCTAGTTAATCAAACAAGTTATTCTATTCTAGGATCTAATTATAAGTTTTTAAAAGATCTGTGACTTTGGGCAAGATCTCTGACTCTATTACTTGACTTCAAAAAACAATTTCTTTTTTCTTTTTTTTTTTTTTTTTGAGACGGAGTCTCACGCTGTTGCCCAGGCTGGAGTGCAGTGGCGCGATCTCGGCTCACTGCAAGCTCCGCCTCCCGGGTTCCCGCCATTCTCCTGGCTCAGCCTCCTGAGTAGCTGGGACTACAGGCGCCCGCCACCGCGCCCGGCTAATTTTTTTTTTTTTTTTGTATTTTTAGTAGAGACGGGGTTTCACTGTGGTCTCGATCTCCTGACCTTGTGATCCGCCCGCCTCGGCCTCCCAAAGTGCTGGGATTACAGGCTTGAGCCACCGCGCCCGGCCAACAATTTCTTTTTAAGTAATCATAGACTCCTGGGAAGTTGCAAAAATAGAACAGAGTGTCCCATGTACTTTTCATCCATTTCTCCTAAGAGTCACATTGACATAACTCTGGTACAATGTCAAAACCAGGAAATTGGCATTGGTATTTTGTTTTTTATTTTTATATTGGAATATTGGGATGTCTTGATCTAAGGAAATTAATCACCTAAGTTGACTATCCACTGTTAACCTCAAGTACATTTTGTTAGTTGCTTCTTACTCTGAAGGAATACTTGGGATTTGATAGCATGGGCCAATCTTCTATCACCTGAGAAGGAACAGGATCCCAAAGTTCGGAGTGTTGTAAGCTGAGGTACCTCAGTTCTCAGGAGCCATCCTATGTTCACTTGTCTTGGGCTTGCTCAATCTATTAGGCAGTATTTCGTCCTCACCAAGAGGCTTTCTTCTGTTCCCTGCAAGTAGTTTTGTGCTTCAGAGCTCCACAGGGCCTTGGGAAAACCTGCCTCACATCCCAAGATATCATATGGAAACGTACTGTTCTAAATGTCTAGCTTTTTTGATGTAAATTCTGGATCCTATGACAGCCTGAGCTGTCATGTCCTTGCTCATGTTCATGCTCATATTACTGAGCATGAATAGCCCAGTGAGACATTTTAACACCTAAGGGTGTGCTAGATAATATCTGGCAGCGTATCAAGCAATTTGGTCATATTTAGAGAATGCATAGACCTCAAGTGCCAGAATACTCTCTACTTCATGCAGTACCGTCACACAGTTGTTTTGTATTGCCACAGGTCTTGGTAAATACTTCATATTCCAACATTAAAATTCAATATAATAGAGTCTGTTACTAGATGTAATAACTCTTAAGAGGCAGATAACTATGTTAGTCATCTTTCTCCCTAGCACATGAAAATGACTCGGGGTCTATGGAATGAAGAACTACATATTAGCAGAAAGCCTAGCTTTGACATTTTTTGGCCTCTAGTATATTCCTACTCAACTTCTTAACGTATGTTCTGTGGCAGTTAGTTTGACCACATTTTCCAGATACTCACCCTCTAGAACCCAGTCTGTGGCCAAGACTATGTCACATCCTCTTAGTGTGGGATATGGCTTTTAACCCAGCTGGAGAAATTCAAGTGTGAGGCTTGAAAGGTGTCATATTGGTGGTACTGTAGTCACAGTGTTTGAAAATAGCTGTGTAATTGTGCTATGATTGTTAAATAGAGCACCTGAGCCCACCTAGGACTAGCCAACCAAATGATCCCTAGAAGATGCCATTAACCTTTGTTTGGAAGAGTCTCTCCACTGAGTACTCCTCCCTCCTCTCCCACTGCTGTATTGGTGTCCAATTTGTGAACCAGCAGCTACCTTGCAAGTTGCCACATGTTGCTTTCAGGTGTTTGATACTATGCTTTGAACCAGGGCTTTCCATGTGTGTTTTTGTAACTCCTTTGACATAACTGGAGGCCAAACCCTTCTTGCTGTTACGTTTATTCTCTTTGATATTATCAGTTGTGTTGGCAGAGCGGAGACTACTGACACTGGCCCTTTGTCTCACTTTTGTGAAATCATAGAATACTGAGGCAAGGCTGTGATTGGAATGCCATGTCTGGAATATTCCTGGCGTCCTAGTATCAGGCTCACCATTTTCATGAAGAATGATGACTCTATTGGCTTTGTACCATAAATAAAATTTTATATCACTGTTCTTTCCATAAACTTTGTTTTTATACATTTAACATGATAAAGGACATTATTCATAGAATAAATATCCTACCCAAACACTAGTTATTTTTCTCTTAATTTGTATAACTGATTTAAAGAAAATAAAAATTATTGCTATTTTTAGCACTCTTCCATCTTTAAGTGAAGTTTTATGTGAATGTAAGAATTCAGTAACAAGAGCGAGGTGTGGTGGCACATGCCTGTAGTTCTAGCTACTAGGAAAGCTAAGGCAGGAGAATTGCTTGAGGCCAGGAGTTCACAGCAGAAAACACTGTAACCTTTTAAAAAAAATTTCAAATAGATCTAGGTCTCAAGGTAGTGATGATCAAACTCATAATAGGCTGGGTAACCTAATTTGCCTACTGACGTTTTAAATGAATCTGATAAAAAAAATAATGCTTTATAAATAGTGATCAAAAGCAAGGTTTCGCTGGGCATTGTGGCTCATGCCTGTAATCCCAGCATTTTGGGAGGCCGAGGCAGGCAGATCACTTGAGTTCAGGAGTTCGAGACCAGCCTGGGCAACGTGGTGAAACCCCCACTTCTACTAAAAATACAAAACTTAGCTGGGCGTGATGGCACATGCCTGTAGTCTTAGCTATTCAGGAAAGTGAGGCAGGAGAATCGCTTGAATCTGGGAGGCAGAGGCTGCAGTGAGCTGAGATTGTGCCACTGCACTCCCACCTGGGCGACAGAGTGAGGCTCTATCTCTCAAAAAAAAAAAAAAAAAAAAAAAAAAAAAAAAAAAAAAAAAAGAAGCAAGGCTTAGCATACATTCAAGTAGAACATGTCTAGGCTATAGGTATCTCTAAAATCTTGGAAGAGTATAAATCAAGAGTTAGAAAGAGGGCTCTACAGACCTGATTTGAAAAACTTGTTAGCAGATTTAGGCAAGTCCATGCATCTCTTGTTTTCTGACTCTTAATTCGTTTCCCAAAACTTGGTGGCAGAGAATTTTGGAAGCGCAGGAGCTATTACTTTAAATAAGAAAAATGTGTTCCCATTCCATTTCCAAATCCTAATCCTTTCCTCTAAATTCTACTAAAAAACAACAAAAACAAACATCTAAACACCTATAGCAATTCACAAGAGGTTTTTGTATAATAGCACATTCAACTGATTCCTAGTTACTTAACAATGAATTCATTGGCTGGGTATGTTTGTTTTCAGGGTTCAACAAATATGAGCTATCTTCCTTCTACATAGCAGCAAACTCATAAGCAGTAGAATATTAGACATCACACATGCCAATAAAAAGGCAATACAAAAAGTGTCACTGGTAGAAGAGTTGCCTGAGTAAAGTTTGGTGAGAGGAGTAAGATGTGCAGGACCCAGGCATTATTTCCTGACAGACTTTTTGCCCTTTTCTTGCTCTGCCCTTCCTCATAAAGCTATATTCCCTTGGCCTCTACAAAGGTGATTTCTGGCTGGATTTGACCAATAGGAGACAAGGATCAGAGATCAGATTGGAGGGTGGGGAGAAGTCAGGATCTCTCTCCATCGCCCTCTTAGCCTTAGGTACAGCTTTGGCAGTGGTTCCATTCCTTCCTGAAACCCAATTTCTGCTATGTTTCCAGCCTCTTTCAACTCCCCCTGGGCTCTGAGAGTTGCTTCTTTCCTTTGACCTTCTAGGTTAAGAATTGTAGTCAGTTCCTGTTTTTCCTCATTTCTACGTTGCCTCATCCCTATGTTTGCTTCTTATTTACTCTATTATTTGTGAACAATTTATTGTGTTAAATTTCACCTGTTGCAAATCCTTGAAGTGGCTTCTGTTTTCCTGTTTGACTGATAGATACACTTGCTGCTTGGTGAGTGAAGATGAGAAAGTGTGAGTCTGTGAAGGAGAGAGTGAGATAGTAAATGCCTGCAGTTCAGCCACCTCAGAATGAAAGGAATTCATGAACAGTCTCTTGTTTTGATGACATTCAGGCACTGCGACTAGATGGTTGTAAACAATCATTGAAACCATAGCTAAAGCAACTGAAATGGACAACTGTTCACATTTCCTTTGCTTGCAGTAACATTGCTTCTGATAACAGGATTGCATTTGTAATTGCATTTTGGAGTATGTTGATTGTTTGTGATGGTTACATAGATGTGATTTCTGTTAAAAGTAAATCTTTAAATTTGGCATCAACAATCGGTGCCTCTTCTTTTTTTAATTAATGAAATCAAATTAAACAAAGCTTTTCTTCAAATGCTGTTCTACATATTCAGGTGGTGCTGTGGGTTGAATTATGTCCCCCAGAAAAGTATGTTGAAATCCTAACTTCTGGCACCCATGAATTGAATATATTTGGAAATAGGGTCTTTGAAAATGTAATCAAGTTAAAATGAGACCTCACTGGATTAGGGTGAGTCCTAATCCAATGACTGTTCTTATGAGAGAAGGAAAATGCACACACAAAGGAGAATGCCAAGTGATAACAGAGAGAATAGAACGATGGGTCTACAAACCAAGTATCAGCAAGGATTGCTGCTAACATCAGAAGACGCAAAACACATGGAACAGATTCTCCCCTAGAACCTTCAGAGAGAGCATGATCCTGCTGACATCTTTATTTCAGACTTCTAGCCTCTAGAGCTGTGAGAGAATAAATTTCTGTTGAAAGCCACCCAGTTTGTGGTGCCTTTTTTTTTTTTTTTTTCCAGCAGCCTTAGGAAACTAACGGTTTCACTTAATATGGGAAGCATAATGACCATAAATGCAGAATACGCATTCTTCTGCTTTGGTATCAGGTAATAATTGGCCTCATAAAATGGAGGAGATTGTGAAATACTGGTGTTAATTCTTTAAATTTTTGGTTGAATTCTCCAGCAAATCATTTGGTCCTGGAGATTTCTTCTTTATAAGCTTTTAAATTATAGATTCGATTTCTTCGTCACATGGCTACTCATATTATCTATTTTATCTTGATGGAGTTTTAGTAGCTTTTGAGAAATTGATCTGTTTCTTCTAAGTTGACAAATTCATGAACAAAAAGTTATTTGGAGTATTTGCTTGTCATCTTTTTGATGGCTGCAAGATTAATATTGATGTCTCCTATTTTATTCCTTATATTGGTGATGGTGGCTTTTCTCTATTTATCAGTCTTGTTAGAAGTTTATCAATTCTATTGACTTTTTTCAAAGAGCCAGATTTTTGTTGCACTTATTTTTTTCTCTATTGTTTTCTAGTTTTTAATTTCATTGATTTCTGCTGATATTTTATTCCTTCTGCTTGCTTTGGGTTTATCTTTTTCCAGTTTCTTGAGGTAACAAGTTAGATAGTTTTAAGACCTTTTCTCATGTCTAATATAAACCTATAGTGCTATAAATCTCTCTCTTAGCATTGCTTGAGCTGCATCACCTACAATTTAATATATTGCATTTTCATTTTCATTAACTTCTGTGTAGTGTATTTTTATTTGCCTTAACTTCATATTTTATCCATGGTTTATTTAGGAGTATGTTTATTTTCTGCATATTTAGAGACATCCATGTTTTCTTTAAGTTTCATTCCACTGTGGTTGGAGAGCAACACTCTGTATGACTTTCATTCTTTTAAATTTGTTTTATGGCCAAACATATGGTCTATCTTGGTGAATGCCCCTTGAGCATTTGCAGGAAAAATATTCTACTGGTGAGTGGTGCAGTGGTGTGTTTTATATATGTCAGTTAGATCCTATTGGTTGAGTTGCTCGCCTCTTCTATATCTTTGCCAATTTCTGTCTAGTAGTTTTATCAGTCACTGAGAGGGGAGTGTTATAGTCCCTAGCTATAGTTGGGAATTTGTCTGCTTTTCACTTCATCTCTATCAGTTATTGCTTTATGTATTTTTAGGCTCTGTTTGATACATACAATTTAAAATTGTTATGGCTTCTGGATGGACTGATCCTTTTATCATTATGTTCCCTTTGCAGCAGCAGATGTTGCTGGAGCAAATGGCCAGTCATGAAATCTACAAGGATTCCAACTTCATGCAGGTGCAACCTGATAGCAGCTCTATACCTAAGCCACAGAGTGCCTATCTCTCGCTCCTGGGGCATGCTTGATGCTGAGGCCTAGGAGGATCACAATAGCACAGGAGAGATGATTTGGTATGGGCTGAAATTTTAAACAATGAAAAGCAGCTGGTAGACAAATTCTTCCTCTTTTTTCCACAAGCACACTGCTCTGAGAAGTAGCTCTTTATACAGCCTCTGGGAAGACAGTTGCTCTTGATACCAAATAGGGCAATCTCATAGAACCAGTTGCTCAAATTTAGTAATATACCTTCCTCAGCTTTCCCTCCTCACCTTTCTTTCTGTGGGATGATACTTTCCTTAAACATTAGTGGCACATAAGCCTTTGCCTTTAAGTTTTTTGTTTGTTTTTAATGGGTCTCTATTAGCCTGAGTTTCCCAGAAAGAAGATAAATTAACTTTAGGATATCATCTTTCATTTTTTTCTTTCCCACCCATGTCCTCCCTACTCTTAAAGACTCTTCTTCAGCAACATTCTGTGTTGGAAGTGACCTCTTATCAGGCCTGTTCAGCTTAAATAGACAAGGTACTTTCCTCTTCTCCAAATATAGTGTGACGTGTAGAGGTTCAAATAGTGATTGAATTATGTTTGGAAACCAGAAACCCTGATGAACCCAGATCCTTAGGCATCCCCAGCATGATATCCCTTTAGGGGCCAATTGCCCCCTGCTGAGACCAGCTCAGTTGGGGAGACCCTAACCCAGCGGCGCTAGAGGAATTAAAGACACACACAGAAATATAGATGTGTGAAGTGAGAAATCAGGGGTCTCACAGCCTTCAGAGCTGAGAGCCCCAAACAGAGATTTACCCACATATTTATTAACAGCAAACCAGTCATTAGCACTGTTTCTATAGATATTAACTAAAAGTATCCCTTATGGGAAACGAAGGGATGGGCCACATTAAATGAATAGGTTGGGCTAGTTAACTGCTACAGGAACACGCCTTTAAAGACATAGATCGCTCAGGCTTTTGTTTGTGGCTTAAGAATGCCTTTAAGCGGTTTTCCGCCCTGGGCGGGCGGGCCGTTGTTCCTTGCCCTCATTCCCGTAAACCCACAACCTTCCAGCGTGGGCGTTAGGGCCATTATGAACATGTTACAGTGCTGCAGAGATTTTGTTTATGGCCAGTTTTTGGGGCCAGTTTACAGCTGGATTTTGGGGGTCTTGCTCCCAACAGCCCCCATTATAATAGGGTACAGTTCCCGCAACATCCTGTAATATCACTGAATGCTGAAGACCTGGCAATCAGGAGTACAGTAATCTTTTTCCTTCCTGGCCCTTCTTTGGATAGGAAAAATTTCGTGAGAACACAATTCCATCAGATGTTATATGATTCAGAGTTGTAAAGACATACAGAATTTTGATGGCAGTTAAATGTGCTAAGTGGAGAGAAGTATATATGGGTTCCCTGCTCCAAAGTGACCCCTGCCTGAACTACTTGCTTCCTCAAGGTATCTAAAAAATACATACATGGCCGGGCGCGGTGGCTCAAGCCTGTAATCCCAGCACTTTGGGAGGCCGAGACAGGCGGATCACGAGGTCAGGAGATCGAGACCATCCTGGCTAACATGGTGAAACCCCGTCTCTACTAAAAATACGAAAAACTAGCTGGGCAAGGTGGCGGGCGCCTGTAGTCCCAGCTACTCGGGAGGCTGAGGCAGGAGAATGGCGTGAACCCGGGAGGCGGAGCTTGCAGTGAGCCGAGATCTGGCCACTGCACTTCAGCCTGGGAGACAGAGCAAGACTCCGTCTCAAAAAAAAAAAAAAAACCATACATACATAAACCAAATAAAAATTCGTAATTCAAAAGCTTGGCTGGATTATATAGACATTTGTTTTCTCTGGTACTTGCTTTGCTGTAGAAGCTGGGTAAAATGTGAGGATCTATAAGAGGAAGAGACCTGTGAACTCTGTATTATTTCAGCTTCCCAAAAGATCATCAAGAATTCCTGTTCTGGAGATATTTTGGCCTGAAGATGTAGGTGTAAAGTTAGAATTTCCCTGTCCTCTTGGAAATCATCCAGACATACCCAGGAGGCAGAAAAAGATGAGTTTTCCATCTTAGTGGACTTCTGCTTTCACTAAAAACCCAAACCACAAAATAAGTGGAATGCGTGCTCAAAGTGATCATCAAACTGGAATACATATGGGAGGAAATGGAAAGAGAATTTGCGTGGCTGTAGATTTCAGTAAGGGCTGACAAAACTCATTTCTCTAAGGCGATAAACACACCCTATACATAAATTCCTTGATTGCAGTAGTAGAAATGGGAAACACAGACAGCCTGGCTGCCAAAGGTTTCCTGGTTCTTAGAGGGAAAAGCTGGTGAAGCTGTACAGAAATGCACACAGACAAGCCACATTTTGTCCATGTGGCTGTTGGGAGAAGAGGTAGTCATAGAGGTGTTCCTTATGCTAAGTCTATATCCATTGGATAAAATTTTCCTTGTTTAGAATGGGGCCTAATCCATCCACCATAAATCTGCAAATGACTTTGACTGGCAGAAAAAGCTTTTCTGAACTAAAGATGAGTAATTAAAAAGGAAACAGCGGCCAGCCATGGTGGCTGACACCTATAATCCCAGCACTTTGGGAGGCTGAGGTGGGCAGATCACTTGAGGTCAGGAGTTCAAGACCAGCCTGGCCAACATAGCGAAACCCCATCTCTACTAAAAACATAAAAATTAGCTGGTCATGGTGGCATGTGCCTGTAATCCCAGCTACTCGGGAGGCTGAGGCAGGAGAATTGCTTGAACCTGGGAGGCAGAGGTTACAGTGAGCTGAGATCACGCCACTGCACTCCAGTCTGGGTGACAGAGTGAAACTTCCTCTCAAAAAAAAAAAAAAGGAAATAGCACATGACCTGTTTAGAGATGAAAAAAAAAAAAAAACAGGATTTTCATACCTTGTGGTATGAAAATACCTTGTGGCAGACTAATACAAGAAAAATATTGTCATGGAGAAAATAAAAACTAAAATATTTTATCCTAAAAAAGAAAATTTAAAACAATTGTCTCTCTAAAACAATAGCAAAAGTAGATGTATAAGAGCTCACGGAAAATATACTGACCCAGGAAAACCCATATTTTCTTTTCTGATTTTTTTGAGACGGAGTCTCACTCTCTCGTCCAGGCTGGAGTGCAGTGGCATGATCTCAGCTCACTGCAACCTCTGCCTCCTGGGTTCAAGCAATTCTCCTGCCTCAGCCTCCCGAGTAGCTGGGATTATAGGCACGCGCCACCACACCTGGCTAATTTTTTATATTTTTGGTAGAGACAGGGTTTCACTGTGTTGCACTAGCTGGTCTCAAACTCCTGACCTCAGGTGATCCACCTGCCTCAGCCTCCCAAAGTGCTGGGATTACAAGCATAAGCCACCATGCCCGGCCGATATTTTCTGAGCTCTACCAGCTCACACTTTAAATAGAAGAAAAAAACACAAATTAAGAGGAAATGTAGAAGAAGGTAGGCATTGCTGAAATTACAGCAAGGAATAGGAAAGAAAAATAAGAAAGAAATGAAATTGTGCATATTTTGGAGCTCCCCTATTTCTTTTCTCACTCATCCTTTTAAATTCTTTTTATCCCTTTACTTCTGGGCCACCATTCCATACTTTTAATGGTTTCAAATTAAGCATTAATCTATAGCTTCAAATTTTTTCTCTTTCTCTTGTGAATGACAGTCTTTTTGCCTGACTGCCCAAAGATTCATTTTGGTTTTGGATATAGGATGTTCATCATCAAAATGTAATAATCTTATTGAAATTGTCTCTCCCTAGGTCATGGTATGGTCTTCTAGTTTTAAAACTTTCTGGATAAAAAGATTGCCTTCGGCTGGGCGCGGTGGCTCACGCCTGTAATCCCAGCACTTTGGGAGGCCGAGGCGGGTGGATCCCGAGGTCAGGAGATCAAAACCATCCTGGCTAACACTGTGAAACCCCGTCTCTACTTAAAAAAAAAAAAAAAAAATGCAAAAAATTAGCCGGGCGTGGTGGCGGCGCCTGTAGTCCCAGCTACTTGGGAGGCTGAGACAGGAGAATGGCGTGAACCTGGGAGGCGGAGCTTGCAGTGAGCCGAGATCAGGCCACTGCACTCCAGCCTGGGCGACAAGGCGAGACTCTGTCTCAAAAACAGGAAAAAAAAAAAAAAGATTGCCTTCATTCTTTAGTATTCACTACTTCTTGAAGAGTAGTTGCTGCATATGAAATTCTTGGGTGATGCTTTATTTTCTTGAGTTCTTTCCTTGCCCTTATTTGAACAAAAGAAATACCTACAAATATATTTTAATGAGCATTCTAGATCTCAGGGAATGAGCCCTTTCCTTAGAAATGATTAAGCATTAAATTCAATCAGATAATATTACTGAAAAAACTATGGTAAAAGAACTTACGAAATCAAATGTGCTTGAAGGATTGTTTCAAATAAATTTGGACATTCACATTCTATTTTGTAACCAGTAAACCTAGAATGAAAAGGAGAAGGATGCTGGGAAGTAATGGTCATTTCTATATTATCAGAGTTTATACATATGCTGATTTTCTCATCTTGTATAGCTGAGGGGTGACATTGTTTGCTATGACAGCATTTATATTTAATTTTATACCATTAAAGCTAAGAAGGACAAGGTAATCAATAACAATCAGGTTGTTGGAAAAAAGGGAGGGGAAGAGGGAGGAACAGTAAATATACTGATTTGAGAAGTAAAACGTCAAGCTGTTTGTATTCCAAAATACAAATTTAAGTTAAAACAATTTTGCTAGGTTAAAGCTCACAGAACCCAAGGAAAAGGGTAGATTTATGCTTAAACATATTGGATTGGAACTGTTTTTCTTTGGGGGTTAATACTTTTAAGGAATTCCTGCTTCTCATTTTAATTTGGTTCTGTAAAGAAACAGGCAGAAGATGGGAGAGGAGACGACAGTGGAAAAATATCAACACATCTTTGAAAGCTAGGAAGGAAATATTACCAGCTCTTCTGTCTCCTTTCTAATAGCAGGTGTTGGCAGAAGGGATGCCATGAAAAGTATTCTGATTTGGTCTGCTGACAAGAAAATGCTTCAGACAAGACACTGTACCTCAGAAGATGAGGTAGTGTTGGAACCGAACTGTCGATTCCCTCCTGGGCAGGGGTCGCCGCGAAGGATCACCGACACGAGATTCACAGCAGAGAGTTATTTATTACTAGCGCGCTAGGGTCCCAAGCTCTAAGTTGGCCCTGGGACCCCGACTGCTTGTTACAGGCTGTTTATATAGGCAAACACAAGTTCAAACACAGCTTAGGGCGCGAAATTCAAACAAAGCTTTAGGCGCGTGGTAATTGGGTCTGTCTATGGCCTGAGCAAGGTGTCTTGTTCTAATTGGTTAGAGCAGGACCTTATGAGGTTTTTTTCCTGGAGTTGTTGATTCCGGGAACTTCGAGGCAGGGTGGGACCCCCGGAATTGGCAGGGTGGGACCCCATGAGGTTGTTTCCCGGAATTGGCAGGGTGGGACCCTATCAGGGTGGGACCCTATCGAGGCAGGGTGGGACCCTATCCAGAGCCACCTGGTGTTAATTTTTTTAAGTTCTTTTTTTATGAGGCCTAGTTTCTAAGTTTTATGCGGCCTAGTTTCAGTAGTGGCCAAAATAAAGGAGTTGTTTAAAAAGTCTGTATAATGAACTCATTAATCTCCCAGCCCCCTTTCCCTCTCCTATGAATCCTGGAGACCACTTATCCCAGAATGGCACTGGAATCTGGAGGCTTGTTTTGAGGAAACATGGTACCACAGAAGCTCTAAATTTCAGGGCATTAAACACAATAGGAGTTGATCCCTCACCTGCCACATTGAGAGGAATGATGAAATGAAGATACTCCTAATCGAATGGGGACACTCACAATCCTTTCTCAAGCTCACCCTAATGATGCTGGCCATTGGGCTTTTTTCTCTTCCTTTCCATCCTGCACTGGAGATAGGACTTGCTCAACATCTCCAAAAGCAAAATTCCTAGAGAAAACCTATTGATATGACAGTTGGTGGGACTCTAACAAGCTTGCATTACCTTACCAGATCAACATCCAGTGAGCTGCGAAAGAAAAACTGAGGGCTGCAGGAGAGGTGGCTCCAAGAAAACAAAACACTAGATTTTTTGCAATCATTTTTTAAAACTTTTATTTAATTGATAATTGTATATGTTTACAGGGCACAGCATGATGTTTTGATATATGTATACATCATAGAATGATTAAGTCAAGCTAATTTTTGGATGTAAAGTAAACTGCATTAGGCCATGCATTGCTTTCTAAAAATGATAACTTTAACTCTGAAATTTATTGATTGTTGGAAGGTTATGTCTTTCTTTCCCCCCAGAACCTCTGTTACTCTGTGGAGATCTGTAATAAGTTGAAGGTGTACTTACTGCAGCATACTTCTAAATCGTTAAGTATTTTCTGCCAGCTTTTTAAAAAACATAGCTTTTTCACTATAAATCATGAAAAATATTTTTGGTAATCATTTGCTGGAATACAACATTATGATTATTATAGATCTTTCATTTGATAGGTTACTCATTTGCTTGTTGAGAGTAACATGAAAGACCCTTCTCAGGCCAGGACTATGCCTTATTCATCTCTGTATCTCTTGCCCTGGGAGCATAATTCTTTACACATAGTGGATACTTAATGGCTTTCCTTTTAATACAATTGAATTGCATTAAAATAATGAAAAGTCTCTTGAGTTTAACACTGAAGGGTGTTTTTGGTCTTTAAAATCTTAACAAGATATGCATAAATTACAATTAAACATCATTTTTAATTGGCATATATTTTGGGGGGTACATGTGATATTTTGATACCTGACCGCAATGTATAATGATCCATCAGCATAATTGGGATATCCATCACCTCAAATATTTATCTTTTCTTTGTGTTGGGACCATTATAATTCTTCTTTTCTAGCTATTTTGTAATATACAGTACATTATCATTAACTATAGTTTTCCTACTGTATCATCAAATACTAGATCTTATACCTTCTATCTAACTGTATTTTTATACCCTTTAACCAATTTCTCTTCATCCTCTCCCATCCTTCTTCCCTTCCCAGCTTCTGGTAATCACCATTCTACTTTCTACCTCCATGAGATGTCCTATTTTAGCTTCAAAATATGAGAACATGCAGTATTTGTCTTTCAGTGTCTGGTTTATTTCACTTAACATAATGCACTCCAGTTCCATCCAGTTCATTCTCTTTTATGACTGAATAATATTCCATTGTGTATATATACCACATTCTTTATCCATTCATCTGTTGATGAATATTTCATTGATTACATACCTTGAGTATTGTGAATAGTGCTACAGTAGACATGGAAGTATAGATATCACTTTGATACACTTAAATCAAGCTAACATGTCCATCACCTCACATCTATCACTTTTACATAATAGATCTCAACCTGATTCTTCTTGCCTAACTGGAATTTTTGTACCCTTTAACCAACATCTTCCCATCTCTCTTTCATTTCTCCCAGCCTCTGGTAACCACCATTGTACTCTATACTTCTAGGAGTTCAACTTCCTTAGGCTACACATGGAATTGAGATCATGTAGTATTTTTCTTTCTGTGCCTGGCTTGTTTCAGTCAGCATAACGTTCTCCAGATTCATCCATGTTGTTATAAATGACAGAATTACCTTCCTTGTAAGGGCCAAGTAGTATTCCATTGTGTATATGTACCACATTTTAAAAATCCATTCATCTGTTGATAGACACTTACGTTGATTCCATATCTTGGCTATTGTGAATAATGCTGCATTGAACATGGGAGTGAAGGTATCTCTTCAACATAGTGACTTCAGTTTTTGGATATGGACTCAGAAGTGGGATTTTTGGATGATATAGTAATTCTAGTCTTAGTTTTTTTTTAGAGAAAACCCTATACTATTTTTCATAATGGATGTACTAACTTACATTCTTAGTGTACAAGGGTTCCCTTTTCTCCACATCCTCACTAACACTTGCTCTTTTGTCTTTTTGGCAATAACCATCCTAAGGGGTATGAGATGATAGCTCATTAGGGTTTTAATTTGCATTTTCCTAAGTATTGGTAATTGGCATTTTCCTAGTGGGGTTGAACACTTTTTCGTATACCTGTTGTCCCTTAGAATATCTTCTTTGGAGAAATGTCTATCCAAGTCCTTTACCTATTTTTAAATTGGGTTATTTATTTTATTGGTATTGAATCTATTTCTTTATATTTTATGGATATTAACTCCTTATAAGAGGTGTGGTTTGCAAATATTTTCTCCCATTTCATAGATTATCTCTTCACTCAGTTTCCTTTGCTCTGCAGAGGCTTTTAAAATTTGATACAGTCTCATTTGTCTATTTTTGCTTTTGTTGCCTGGACTTCTGGGGTCATATCAAATAAATCAAAATTTAAAAAATCAAAATAATTGCCCAGTCATGGATTTTTTCCCCTATGATAAAATATTAGATTTTGATTATGTAGAAAGTAGCATTCTTAAGAGTTTTAGAGTTCTATTATAGAACCTAAAGAATTAATAATAGAAGGAAAGTGAGGTAATGAAAAATAAGACAAAAAAGGCATTTGTGGGTGAGTTTCCCATGCTGGCAAGTCCTATAGCTGAGGCAGCTAGTTTTTCATCCCTTCTATGAAATGGTTTCTGCACCCAACCCCACAGTTGACACCCATGCTGGGGCCTCTGGACAGCACTGTCCCCCTGGGTGACAACTGGATGCTCTGAGCAATGCTGCAACAGCTTCTATCCTTACCATCTCTACTACTTTTCTCAGAGGTGTAGCACCTTCTTGATTCCCAGCCTTTCCCCTGGGCACCACCCCTTCTGCACCTAATGCCCTCCTTGTTTCATGGCCTTCCCGGATTCCCAATTTTCATCCAGAGCCTTGTAATACTTCTGCTGAGAAAAAGAATATTTCAAGATGCTGTCCTCAGTACGACGATATTAAAAACTCATATTTTTTTTGTGGAAAACAAGACATAGATTGCAATGACTTTAATATCTTCAGTAGAAAATAGGAAAAAAAGGGTATTCTACTTCCTTGCAATACATGTGACCATGGCTTTAGTACTCAAATATGACAGATACATATCCAAACATGCAAAATATCCCGAGGTTTACTGTCCTTTTAGTGTACATGAAAAGATTGTCTTGGTCCATAGGAAATTATGCAGCTTCTGCTTGAAGATCAGATTGGAAGACTGCAAAATGAAGGGAAGAAGGAAGAGAAAACCATGCAACTCCAGCCAATCTTGCAAGAAAGTGAAAGGGGAAAAAGGGAACAGTATTGATGTCACAGTATGGGATAAAAGGGAATGTCTAGACATTTGCAAGTCGCAGAGATGAAGAGTTTGGAAAAAAGGTTACAAATTAAAAATGATTATGCTGGACGTAAAGCAAAAAGTGAATCAGGCAATCACTAGTGTAATTCAAAAATTGAAGATTCATTTGAGGCGGATGCACAAAAATGCACAAAAAGGCTTCAGATTTTCTTAGTGTTTTGTAACTTGGATTCTGAAGCTGTTAAGGAAAATCCAGAAAATACTGGTATACTCAAGGAGGTGCCATTGACCCAATACTCAGTAATGAGCAGACATCTCCACTTGGGGACTTAGGACTATTGCTCAGAACATGTATGTAAGTCTCGATGGAAAAGAAATCTCTCAGAAAGAAGAAATTTTGAAAATGAATGCCAAGCAAGAAAAAGACCCGCCTTTCCTTACTTCCTTCTCTTCCTCTGTCCCATTGACAAAGGGCACATCATCAATATCTCCTGAAAACATGTCTACTTCTGGACATGTAGTATAAGAGAAATGGGGCTGTGAAGTGTGTATAATACATCATCAAATAATATTTTTGGGGACTTGGCAATTCTGGAAAGAATTGAGAACGTATAGGCATCTGTTTCAATACACAAAACTGAAGCAATATAATAGTAGTGTTTTTTAGTTCAAAAAGGTTTTTCTCCACTAATGACTGATAACTAAATTGTAAGTCTTGTAAGACATGTTGAATTTCCAAATTATTTCCTTTGAACCTATATAAATATATAACTGATGATAAAAAAGAAGAAAAGCCAGGCAAATTCCAGGAATGAGGTAGAAGAATATCAACAAGGACTCATAATCATATGTACCACTTGGCTTAGCAGTGACTCATTGTAATCATAAAGGTAAATATTAAATACTGGTTTAACTAGAAACTTATATAATATTAAAAGAGAGAGAAACTGGCATTGTATAAGAGTGCTAATATCCTCTATAGTAAGTAAACTTATGAAATGTTAAGGTGGAGCATGGAAGAAAAACCTGTTTATTTTCAGTATAAGTCTTGCAGTCTATGTTCAATTTTAATTATTTGATACTTCACAAAAGTTTTAGAATTCAAATAGTACTGCATGATACTGTTATATATCATAATCCCAATCTTTAAAAAGAGACAATAATGTGCCTAAGCAAAAGAGCAGAAGGAATCTAACACAAATTCTCTTTGCGTTGAGGGATTTGGGATAATTTTACCTTACCTCTAGTGCTTACTTTCTGTGTGTTTTCCAAGTCTATCAAATATTTACTCCTATGTTTTAAAATAAGATCAGTTGGTCAACCTTCTCCCAAGTTGGGGCAGCGCTGGGTACAGCATTCTCTCCAGTTTAGAGCCACCTTGTTTCTTTTCTTATGGTATCAACCTGGACTCTAATAGTTTCTGGGTTTTCTTGAGTTGGTTCATGTTCTGTTAGATTCTGACTCTTTCTAGATGTGTCTGTGCTATCTCTAAAGCTTTAATTGACTGCTGAATTGGTTTCGAATGGACAGAACTAAGATTCTCCACTCGCTTATGTCTGATTCCTAAAGTCAAGACATGACAGGTGTTGGTTTTTCTTTTCTTTTTTCTTATCTTATCTTATCTTTTTTTTTTTTTTGAGACGAAGTTTCGCTCTGTGGCCCAGGCTGGAGTACAGTGGCGCTATGTCGGCTCGCTGCAAGCTCCGCCTCCCGTGTTCACGCCATTCTCCTGCTTCAGCCTCCCCAGTAGCTGGGACTACAGGCGCCCGCTACCACGCCCGGCTAATTTTTTCTATTTTTAGTAGAGACAGGGTTTCACTGTGTTAGCCTGGATGGTCTCGATTTCCTGACCTTGTGATCCGCCCGCCTCGGCCTCCCAAAGTGCTGGGATTACCGGCGTGAGCCACTGTGCCGGGCCTGGTGTTGGTTTTTCTTAGTCTTATTTTCTTTCAATTCTTTTTTCATTTGGTTTCCACCCTGCCCCACTGTGTTTTGGTTTAAGAGGCTACCTACCTTAGGCTCATCATGTTCTTTAATTACTTATGGATTAATTATACCATCCCACAGAGCTTGTGTCTACACTGTGGACCTCTTAAAATAATTTTTAGAGGCGACAGCCCAGGTTGCCCCACCCCTATAGATAGCTCCCTTTGCACACCCACCCACCCACCCACCCACTGTAAGTAGCTCCCCTCCCTACTACCATAGGTAGCTTAGGAAATGCTGTTTCCCTGCCTGATTCTGGCATGGGTGTGCAAACTTCCCTGCCTGCCTGATGTTTGAGAATGGCATGTTCCTCCTATCAGAAATATGTTTTTCTGACTCTGTGAGCTCAAGAACTTTTAATTGATATTTACAAGACTGGTTGGGTATTCCCTCTCTCCTCTCCACTTCTTCATAAAAATGTGGAGTTTCAGGTGAGTGGATCCCTCTCCTGGAGCACGTTCCATAGTGCGCCAAATCATATCCATCCCAATAGAACATTTCACTGGAGGTGGGTTCAAAACATCCAGTCTCCTAAGTTCCCAACATCCCACAAGCAGTAAGCAAGCCTGTAGCTTGGAAAGGTGACTTCACACATAATGGAAGTTGAATCTGGTATTAATGGAACCAGGGATATAAGTTGGATCCTGGGTAGACCGTTGCTGCTAGTGCAAACTCATTAGCAAGAAAAAGAAATGTAATTGGATAATGGTTGTGGGGTTCTATTCCTGTCAGTGACAGTACTGATGAAAAATAATATGAGGTATGTTTACATTTAGATGTTGAGCCAGGAGGAGGGGAATTCACCATAAATGGTACTTGCTAACTGTAATTTTTCACAATCAGTTTGTTTAACTTGCAGAGACCCTGATTGAGAGCAATATCTAGTGCTGGTCAAAGAGGGTGAGGCCAAGCACATAATAGCCAAGCCTCTGTGTACATAGTTTTAAACCTGTAAAAATTACTTCAGGGCTGGACGCGGCGGCTCACGCTTGTGATCCCAGCACTTTGGGAGGCTGAGGCGGGCGGATCATGAGGTCAGGTGTTTGAGACCAGCCTGGCCAACATGGTGAAACTCCGTCTCTACTAAAAATACAAAAATTAGCCAGGCGTGGTGGTGGGTGCCTGTAATTCCAGCTACTCGGGAGGCTGAGGCAGGAGAATTGCTTGAACCTGGGAGGCAAAGGTTGCAGTGAGCCGAGATCGCGCCACTGCACTCCAGCCTGGGCAACAGAGCAAGACTCGGTCTCAACAACAACAACAAAAAAAAAACAAAAAACTTTACGAAGACAAGACACACGAGGAATTGCTGACATACCTTATCTCCCCTTCTCCCTCCTGATGGACAAGAGACTAGTCCTTAACAAATGACTCTTACCTGCAAGGTCCCCCAAAATAAATGTGTGCACAGAAGACAACTATCAAGAGAATAATTATTACTCAGAGCCTTCCATTGGGCCACGTGAAGCTTGTTGCCTAATTCTTCAAAAAGTTACCCTGATTTTTGTAAAGAAGTCAATTACGCATTTGTAACCTCCTGCTCTTTAGAACTTTGCTACTAAACTGGGGACCATGAACTGACAGGATAGGCATAACTCTGGAGGTTCCTAGAAATGTAGATGCTCAGACCCTACTCAGGACTTACTGAATCAGAATCTGCTTTGTAACAGGGTCCCCAAGTGATTCATATGCATGTTAGAGTTTGGGAAGAAGTATCCTAGGTCAGTGGTTCTCAAGCAGGCACCCACTCAGGGTTTCTTTTCAGCCTTATGAAACGGAGTGAGTCTGGAGATGCTAAAACTTCTCCTCAAGAGGACAGCACCCAGAACTATGCTTTACCTTTTCAGGGACAAGATATGAAGAAGCTGGCCCTATTTTCTTTCATCAATCCCTTTAGAGATAGTGTCTCTTTTTTTTCCCTTAGAAGAAGTCCGATGGTCAGTCAGGAGGAGCCTTAATAGTCCTATCACCAGAGTCATTATCTAGTGTCAGTATCACTAGAGTTAAACTATAAGCAACAGAAAACTCGTTCCCCATATGCTGGATGAGGGCCAGGGTTAGGGGTGGGTGGTATAAGCTTGACCAATATCTGTGTCCTGCTGTGAAGGATCTCTATTCCTGTCAGGAAAGGAAAGATGTTTTCATTCTACCTGAAAATAGTTTTTTTCATACTTTAATGTAAGTAGTAAAAGGCTGAGGGATAGATGTCTGTGTTAGTCAGTGTTCTTCAGAGAAACAGAACCAGTAGGATGTGTGTATATATAGAGCCACTTAAGGAATAGACTCATGTGATTATGGAGGCTGGCAAGCCCAAAATCTACAGTTCAGGTCTGAATTCCTTCAGACTGGAAACCCAGGGAAGAGCTGATGTTGCAATTCAAGTCAGAAGACCATCGGCTGGCCAGATCCTCTTTGCATGGGGGGAGTCGGTCTTTTCTTCAATTCAGGCCTTCAGCTGATTGGATGAGGCACACTCACATTAGGGAGGGAAAGTCTACCAATTTAAATGTTAATCTCATCCAAAAACACCTTCAAAGAAACATCCAGAATAATGTCTGACTGAATATCTGGGCATTGTTTGCCCAGCCAAGTTGACATGTGAAATTAACCATCACAGTCTTTCCTTGCCCACTGCCTTTCTTCATGCTCTTCTGCAGCAATGCTGGCTGCCAGAGCTGTACCTCAAGCCCTTCTTTAGAGCTTCTGTATTGCAGACTTGTCTATCTGACTGGTATTTCAAATTCACTATGGCCAAGATGTCTGATTTGCTTTATCATCACCTGCCTACCCGTAACCTTTTTTTTTGGGGGGGGGGTGGTATTCAGGACCACAGTCAATGGTATTCTTATTCGACTCATCATGGAAGGCATGAGGATCTTCAATGCTTTCATCACCTTCCCTTCCCCCATGTCCTCCTCCCCAGTGCCCTCATTACCAAAGGAAGATGTTTTAAGTACAGCAGCACTTGCCTAGGAAATACCAAAACTAAATGTTGTGTGTCATTACAACTGTCTATAACCAGCTGAAGTATTTTTCTTTTCAAAAAACTAAAACCACACTGTTTGAGTGCCCCTGGTAAGCCAAACACTGACTGGACCTAACTGATGATGGTTTCCTTGCCAATGAATAATAGGAATTGAGTAAACCAACCTTGTCAGATCTATGGATTCATTCTGTGTTATCCAGAGTGCTAGTTTTTAATCCTCAATTAGTATAACCATTATGAAACCTGCTTTCTAGTATTTAAAAACTATTTTTTTTCTCTCAGTGAAGAAATCAGTGCATTTCTTCAAAGGCATGCTTTCCTTTGCGTAGGAAGTTAATCGACTAAATGTCTTAGTCCATTTTGTGTTACTAGAACAGAATACCTGAGACTGGACAATTTATAAACAAAATAAATTTGGCTCATGGTTCTGGAGGCTGGGAAGTCCAAGATTCAGGGTCCGCCTATAGCAAAATCCTTCTTGTTGCATCATCCCATGGTGGAAGGCATCACATGGTGAGAGAAGGTGAGAGTGCACAAGATACAGTGAGAAAAAGAGGGCCAAACCCTTGGGCTACCTAGTCCACTCCTGTTATAATGGCATTAATCAATTAATGAGGAAGAAGTCCTCATCAACTAATCCCCTCTTAAAGGTCTTACCTCTGTTTTTTTTTTTTTTTTTTTTTTATGGAGTTTCACTTCACTCTTGTTGCCTAGACTGGAGTGCAATGGTGCAATCTTGGCTCACAGCAACCTCTGCCTCCCAGGTTCAAGGGATTCTCCTGCCTCAGCCTCCTGAGTAGCTGGGATTACAGGCACATGCCACCATGCCCAGCTAATTTTGTATTTTTTTAGTAGAGACGGAGTTTCTCCATGTTGGTCAGGGTGGTCTCGAACTCCCGACCTCAGGTGATCCGCCCGCCTCAGCCTCCCAAAGTGCTGGGATGACAGGCGTGAGCCACCGTGCCCGGCCAAAGGTCTTACCTCTTAAAGGTCCTATATTTTAATACTGTTGCAATGACAGTTAAATTTCAACATGAGTTTTAGAGGAAACATTCAAACCATAGCACTCAATTTTGTAATTTTTAAACCTCTGGTGGTTTTATTTTATTCCTTGACATCCCTAATATTTCAATATCCACGTCTATTGATGTTTTACCTTCTGAAGATTTATCATATGCATCCCAAGTACCATGAATCTGGTTCAATGTGGACACATAGAGGGGAACTATACACACTGGGGCCTGTTGGAGGATGCAAGGTGGGAGGAAGAAGAGTGTCAGGAAAAATAACTAATGGATACCAGGCTTAATACCTGGCTGATGAAATAATGTGTACAACAAACCCCATGACACATATTTACCTATGTAACAAACCTGCATATTGTGCACATGTACCCCTGAGCTTAAAACTTAAAAAAAAAAAAAATCTGGTTCAAATTGCCATCTCTTTAAGTTGTGGTAAATTTTTCCTAACTGGTTTCCATGTTGCTAACTTTATGCCTTAACCACTGTCTTAAATCTCTATGTTGGGTAGAAGTTATATTCAAGATTCTAAACCACTTAACTAATCAGCGTCCTTTAAGAACTGCTTTTATCCCTCAGATGTAAGTTTAAGATGCTAAGGTGCCAGATCAAGAGAACCTCGTGTCTCATATTAACTCCTTGTCACCTTCAACTGAACTGCCATGTCTAGTCTTATAACTTTTTTCCTGGTGGTACTAAATTACTCATAGTCCTCTATGAAAACATGCCACAGCCTTCATGTAAACCACTCCTTGCTATTCCTTGTCTTTATATGAGCTTAGTTATAGAGGATGAATATAATTTAGCCAGGTGTTGTATCAGGCAGGATCCCAACAGGAAACAGATGGCATACACAAATTAGGATCATTTAAGGAGGGTTTATTTACAAAGGGTTTAATTAAAGCATAGGTGGGGTGAAGAGGACTACAAGAGAGTGCAGGAACCCAAGACTAGAAGCGGCTACTACTACTACTAGGCTAGAAGAGATAAGGGGAAGGAATGGTTGCTGGAAACTAGAATGAGAGAGAATCCTGTAGAGCAGGCCCATGGAGAGGAACAGATCTTCCGCAACAGGGCCAGGCCAAGGCAACATCAGAAGAGGGAGTCCTGGGAGTAAAAGCCTGAGCATATGTACCAATTTCCTTGTGATCTTGCCAACATTTTCACAGGTGCCTTTATCTTCTGGCTTCCAATCTATACAGATCAGCATCTCTGGACAGGGAGAGGTAAGGAAAAGGGTAGAAAAAGTAGATCTGGAGGGGAAAAGAAAATACCCAACATGGGCTCATTCCAAAAACCTTGGGCCTTGGTCTTTTGTTTTTCCTCATGTAAGTGCATATAGTTTTTCTCTCTTACTAGACTATGTCTCAAGGAAAGAGATTGCTTTATCCAGCTTTGGATCCACAGAGCCTCAAATATAGGAAGTTCCATTGAGTTTAACTGGCCAGGTTCACCTATATCTTTTCCTATCCTTCCCCTGCCTTTGGAAGCACCCTCTCTTGAATTACTGCCTCTTGATTACCTTGTGCTTGGTGTGTCTCTCTTGGCCCCAGGCATGGTGTTACTACACTAGGCTTCATCTTGAATTGAGGTGGGGATCCTGGCAATCAAAGCCAACTTCTGCCAGATGCCCAGGAGAGTGGAGAGAAGAAAGCATAAGGTCTTTTCCACTAGGTGGTCTTTTGCTGCCACCTTCTGGCATCCTTTCACTACAACCCAGATTCTCAGGAAATTGAATCAAGTCACACCTCCCCTGGGGAGGTAGGCCCAGGGGAAGTGAAAGAAGTAGACCTTGCTCAAAAACAAGAAGGCCCAGCTGGCCCTGGTCTCCTGTTGGCTAGAGGGCAGGAAAAGCTAGTATTTCAAGAAGCAATAAAATACAAAGTTTCTAGTCTTTAGATGCCAAACCCTAAACTTTGGTTTCATCCTCTTACTACAGCTCTAAAAAAAAAAAAAAAAAAAAAAAAAAAAAAAAGAAATGCCAGCAACCGCCACCTCTTTGCCTCTCCACCAACTTCTGTACAACTGCCAGCACAGATATGGATATATCATACTTCTCTGCCATGCTTGGAGTGGTTGCCCAAAGGGCAGGAACTGACTTATAGGTTTTTAATTTTTTGTGTGTGTGTCTATATATATATATATATATATATATATATAGGCACACACATAAAAAAAGTTATGTTTTATACATATATATAACATAAAACCATTATAAACCAAAAAAATATGTTATATATATACCAAAAAAATACCAAAAATATATATATACCAAAATATATATATATACCAAAAAAATACCAAAAATATATACCAAAAAATATATATATACCAAAAAAAACCAAAAAAAGTTATATAAAATGTAACATATGTTATATGTTATAAAAAATGTTATATAAAACCAAAAAAAATGTTTATATATATATATATAAAACATAAAACCATTGTAACTATTTTTAAGTGTGTAATTCAGTAGCATTAAGTACATTCACATTGTTGTGCAACCATTGGCACCACCCATCTCTAGAACTTCCTTATCATCCTAAACAGAAAATCTCTACCCATTAAACAATAACTCCTCATTCTTCCTACCCCCAGCTCTGGTAACCTCTATTCTCCTTTCTGTCTTTATGAATTTGCCTATTCTAGGTACTATATAGAAATGGGATTATACAATATGTGTCCTTTTATGACTGGCTTATTTCACTTAATGTCCTCAAGATCATCCATGTTGTAGCATGTATCAGAATTTCATTCCTTTTCATAGCTGAGTAATATTCCATTGTATGTATATAAATGTGCAGAAAATATTGAAGGATACAATAAATAGCAAAAAATAAATAGCATACAAATGTTAGATTAGGAAATTTTTATAACTGAAATTGCAGTTATAGTTAAACTCCCTTTATTCCCCTTCCCAATCCTATTCTCTCTCCTCCCTCCCTAAAGGTAATCACTACCCTGAAGTTGATGGGTTTCTTCCCATTTTATATTTTTATATTATATGTTTAGTTTTTCAAAACAATATATAGTATCCTCTTATGTTTTTGTATTCAATAAATAGCATACTGTATGTGACATTCTGAAGTTTCCATCTCTCACTGTTGTTTTCAGGATTTATCTATGTTGATGTTTGTGGTTCTAGTTCATTTAGTTTTACTGTTTTATACTTTTGAGTACGTGCATATGACAAATTAGCCATCATCCTATTGCTGAACATTTAGGATATTTCCAGGTTTTTTTTTTTCCTATTACAAATAATGCTGCCATGTATTATTTGTATCCTTGTAACCATCACCACATTTCCTTGAGCACAGGTTTTTCCTGGGGTCTGGAATACATACCCTGAATTAGAATTGCTGAGCTACAGGCCATGCACATCATCACTTTTACTAGATTCTGCTAAATGTCTATTGGTACAGCAAAATAGCACTTCAAATCTGGGCAGCAGTGTTTGAGAGTCCCAATTTTTCCATACTCATCTCCCATTGGTATTATCAGTCTTTTTACTATTTCTCAGTCTGTTGGATAAAAATGGTATAATGGTATCTAATTGCTTCAGTTTTCATTTCTTTGGTTTTTAGGGGAGATAAGCATCTTTAGTGTGTTTATTAGTCATTTGGAATTTCTTATCTCTAAAAATTCTAAGACTGATTTATATTTTAGAGTTTGAAGGAGTTCTAAAACATATCCGCCCGATGAAGGTTTATTATGGGTGTTTACCTATTTTCCCTTTTAGTGAGAGAACTTCAATTTCGTGTTTCAGGGCTTATTGCCAGCAGATGTCAGCACTGTACCATAATCTCAGAGCCCAGCTTTGCTGGAAATGTGTTTTCCATGATTCAAGATGGTGGGTCTTAATCATGTTTGGTAATACAATTGGATTTCTGCACATTTATGCAAATAACTTGTAAAAATTCAAATATGCTTAAATAAATTATATTCTTTAGAACAAAATTTTGAAGCAAATTGAGCCCTGAGTCTAAATATCTGCATACATATTAGATTTCTGATTTCTCCTGTGTCAATCTTACCATTAGATGGTAACAAAATGTTAAAGGGAACATCTTTTGAATGATTACGTGCAGAGAACTGTGCTACGTATTTTTCACATATAGCCATGTTATTCTTACAGTAGTTATGTAAGGCAGGCATCCTTACCTCATCTATCAAAAAGGGATAGCTGAGACAGAGAGGTTCAGTTGCTCACTAGCACACAGCTAGTTAAATGTCACATCCAAGGTCTTTCAACACAGGCAGGTTGCTTTCAAAGTCTGTGTTCCCTGCTATTATGCTACTCTGGCTTTCAACATATGGAATTCTGCAATCAGCCTGCATCCAAATCCCCTAGGCAGTTTGTGCTTAGGGATAAGAATAAACTTGAGCTAACAAGGGGGAATCCTTTCTAAAACTGTCTCCTGGTGCTGGAGGCGCATCTGCTTATTTCTGAGGTCAGCTGTATCTTCTAGTAAGAAGCATTTTTTTTTAAAATCTTCCTTCTTTCAAAATCAGTTTCTAAAATAATAACCCAATTTTTTTTTCACTCTGCCTCTTGGCAAACTTTCTCTGAATTTTACAGCACCCAACAAAAAATACCTGTGTGCTAATGCTGTATGTGTCAGGGTATTTTCCAGCATATTTGCCACCTTCCCGTTAGTACGTATGCTCACAGTATACCTTCACTTGGAAAGAAGACATTGCCCTGTCTCTCTGCCTCTTACCTTTTGTGCTCACAACAGATTAGCACCAGGCAGGTAACAGATATAAGAGGGTGTGGTCTAAATACTAGAGAGAAGTAGAGACACCTGACCCCTGCCTTCAAGCGTCGGAGCACTCACTCCTCACTTTTCACCCCCGTTGTCCAGTCACTGTGTTTCACTAAACATGGGGCAATATGATCTCTGCATGGGTAGCAAGAGTGTGTCTGTGAGCTTCTTGCCTCTGCTCGGTGGAGCTAGGGCTCACAAGGTTTCCCCTTCAATGAAAGACCAAGAAGTCTCTTGGGAAATAACTCCTCCAAACAAACTGGATTGTCTCAACTGTCCTTCCTAATAACAATGCCCATGTTGATCGGGGTTGGGATGATTTTGAGTATTAACGTGTCCTACTGCTCAGCCAATTTTCCAATCTAATTCCCACTGACTGATGCTGAAGTCCTGGGGTGAGAAAACTACAGGAAAAAAACTGGCAGAATAGCTTCATTTAAATGCTTTTACTCAGGATCTAAAACAGTGCAGCTTTATTTTGGAGTAACATTTAAAATGCCAAGATGAGGAAAGAGGAATAGTCTCTGCTTCTGAGGAAAACATAGCCCAGATATGGTAGAACAAAGGCTCTAAATAACCCAGTGAGTTCCCTGTTATGTTATCTCACCCATGGCAGTGCCAAGGCTCTCATCTATGATGACAGAGTTGTTATAAACTGAAGGACATTGCCTCCTGAGGGCATGGGTGGCCTGACATCTCAGCTACAGGGAAACACAGCAGAAGAAAGAAATGGCTAATGCCATGGAGTGGCAAAAAAATATATATTCCTGTGGGCTCAGGCAAGGTGTCCCTTGGAGACTCCTAGAAATAGTGCCTCTGTCCTTTCCTCTCCCTCCACCCCAACCCAAAGATCTTACTTTAGCAGGCATGGGAAAAATATTCAGAGAAATATTACTGATGATTGTGATTTGTACAAGTCCATATTCAGATGAAATCCCCAGGAATCAAGACAGATCATACAAAAACAAATTAGAGTAATTTTCCCTTAGGAGTTCTTGTTGGGGTGTTCAAAACATAGCTTTACAAATCAACATTTTCTGATCACATTAGATTCAGGGAAAAAAATAATGCCCCTCAAGTACAGTGCCCCAAGCTATAATTGTCGTCGTCGTCCTCCTCCTCCTCCTCCTCCTTTTTTTTTTTTGACAAGGTTTCAGTCTCAAGCTGCAGTGCAGTGTCACAATCACGGCTCACTGCAGCCCTGATCTCCCAGGCTCAGGTGATCCTCCCACCTCAGCCTTCTGAACAGCTATGAGTATAGGCACACACCACCACACCCAGATAATTTTTGGTGTTTAATATTTTCTGAAGAGACAGGATTTCGCCATGTTGCCCAGACTGATCTCGAACTCCTGGGCTCAAACAATCCACCTGCCTTGGCCTCCCAAAGTGCTAGGATTACAGGCATGAGCCGTTCCACCCAGCCCTCTTGTCTTCTTAGATTCATATTAGCAGAGAGTTTAGCCCCTCTCTCTCTAGGTTTTCTTCTTTGTAACAAGCACAAGAATAGTGGTTTAGCCAATCCTACAATCCTAAGGGTCTACCTTGCTGCACCCCGAGGAGGAGAAAAGCAAATAAATTGCTTGGAACTGCAAAGGGTTCTACTTGTCTTGCCATTGTGGGGGCCAAGGCCCTCACTGAAAAATCATGGACATGAGGCAGATTGATTAATAGGAGAAAAGGCATATAAATTTATTTAACATGTATACGTGGGAGCCTCAGAATGAAGAACCAACCCCCCAACAGAGTACAGAAGTTTATCTATTATCTCGAGGCAATAGAAAGAATGCAGGCTCAGAGCATGGCCCAAAACAGGTATGTTGGTAAATCAGGTTTTCGTGGCAAGACAAGTTATGGGAGTGAGAAAGGAAGAGGTTTGGCTAGCAACAGTAGTCTTGTTACACAGATGAAGGCTCATAGGTAATAGCCCTCAGAGGGAATAAATGATAAGTGTT
This sequence comes from Macaca fascicularis, assembly GCF_037993035.2. Lineage (NCBI taxonomy): Eukaryota > Metazoa > Chordata > Mammalia > Primates > Cercopithecidae > Macaca > Macaca fascicularis. The sequence continues at coordinate 43,619,429 of NC_088395.1, read as the reverse complement.
TCTTTTCAGACTTTTAAAGTTGTCAGACTTTTAGTAGACTTCTTCTAGATCCAGGAAAAACCTAGAAAGGGAAGTCCTGGCTGCTTTAGTGGAGATTCTCTACAGATGCAAATTTCTTCCATCTCAATCTTCTGGCTCTGTGACAGCGATCTCAAAATTTATCAAAGAAATATATCTTGGGGTAAAATATTTTGATTTCCTTTACCATGCAATTCAATTCTGTTTCTATTAAGTGACCTGTGATGGCTGAGGTGCCCTCTTTGATATGGTGCTAGAATCTCCTTTTACCCATAATTCCAGATTATCTCACATTTGCCTTGGTCTCCAAGTTACAGTTCTTCACTTACAAGGCTTTGTTAGTATCTCCACTCACAGGTACTTCTCTGGGGTTAAATCCCATGACCAGGAGAAGATTTTGTGTCGAATCTTCAGTTGGTCTTTTCGTAAACCCAGGACTGTTTTCTCTTTTGGCAATGTAAATACTGGTGCAGAAGCCAACATCCTAATCCAGTCTGTTTCTATTTTCAGAAAAATTTCTTCATCAACCTATGGCTTTCTTTTCTAACATTAGGCCTTAGACAGAAGCACTTCCAAACACCAAAATTGGTTTTAATAACTTTGACTCTCAAGAAATAGTTTGTGGCCTCATCTTCTCTCATAGTAGTTTCCTGGAAAAGTTTCTCCCCACCTTCTCAGAAAGCTTAGAGAGTTTTACAGTTTGTAGAAATGGGCAGAGGTGGGGATGGTGGGTGATTTTGCCCAGTTGTTGAAAGAGCTGGAGCTCCAATGCTTCCTCCCAAAATGGTGAATTTCTATTTGCCTTGCTTCCAGACAACCAAAAGGGAGCATTAGATTTATTCCTTACGAAACAGGGAGATTTAATGTCTCTACTGCTGTAAACAGAAAGGGTTCTTAGAGAAATGATGACTTATAAGTTATCAGGGAAAAAACTAATACAAACTTTTGGGCTTATTGAGTACCCCACAAATTGTTACTTATAGAATATAAAGGAGGCTTTGAGAGTTAACCAATTTGTTCACTGTTGTAATTGTTGGTGTTGCTTGTTTTAGGCTCTCTGCTTTCCAAGCCTGTGGTAGGATTGAACTTTCTTCTCCTCTGTAGTTGGGTGGGAATCATATGACCTAGTTTGGCCAATGAATTGTGAGCTCTTGTTAGTGTGAAAACTAGTGGAGCTCTCCCTCTACCACAGCTACTGGCAATGCTCTAAATGATGGCTCCTCTCTTAGCTTGGGTCCTGACCTTGGGACAAAATAGAATAGAACCACAGTCAACCCACAAATAACGTGTAGCATAACCAAGAAATAAGCCTTTGCTTTTTGTATCACAGTCCCAAGAGACTAGATTATCTTAGTGGCTGTGGAGGCGTGCTGCTTGGATTTCCTTTCAATAAAGAACTTGCTGATCAGCTGCAAGGCAAGTAGGACAGCTAGCTGACAGCCTCCAGCTGCTTCACCCTTGGGATCCACTGCAGTGTTTAAGCGAAGGCCATGTTTTTCTCAGGCAGCCCCCCACACAATGACTGAGACTGAGCATAGCAAGGATATCCTAGGGCCTAGCCTTTCTGCCCAGTGTGGGACTCTGCTATTGGACACCCTTTGTTTCTGTGCTGTCCATTGCGTTGACCACATTTGCATTGCATTCTGAGGTTCTGCCTGCCAGATTCTGTCTTCTTCCTTCTTTCCTTTCACGAGTCTGATTTTTTTTTTTTTCTGCAACAAAAGCCACAGTCAATCACAAGTCTGATTGGCATCATGATCTTTCTATGACTTTCTATGTCTACTCCTGCTTTCTCCCCAGTCGTTTTTCACAGGCATTACTCCCCAATACATGTCTTATACTGCTAACTTGTCCTTGATGTCTGCTTACCAGAGGACCTGAACTGATACCATTATACTATGGTAAAAGTCATCCACTTTGTGTACATGGTAAATAGAGCATGTATACTGCAGCATAGACAAGAAGGAGAAGAAACTATCAGAAATGAGTAGAGATGAAATAACATCCTTCTGGGAGTAATGGACGGTTACATTTAGACCACCAGCGACTGAAACTAACAGAGCAGTTGAGGGAGACTCTAAAACTTTTTTTGAATAGTTGCCTTGCCCGTGAATGTGTTGCCCCTTTTGTTTGAAGGGTGCTGCTCGAGCTTTTCTTTCCAAGGTCAAACCCAACCTCTGACCCTTTTGTTATCAATGCATGCTCTGTCTATGGACTGTGATGTGCATTTGTCTACTACTTTCCACTAACTCTAAAGTAAGAAGGAGAATCACTTTCATAATTAAAGCAGAACATTAACTCATGAGGGAAAGAAGAAAAGCTCCTACCCTACAAGTTTTCTATTTAGAAAAACATACTGCAGATATATAGCATTTCCTAATAATGAGAAGAATCATTCATCTCCTTCACTCTCAGATGGTTATTATTTAGCTGGGAATGAAAGCACAAAATAGGTCAAAAGGACATAATCTGCAGCTCCTGCACACAGCAATAAAAATAATATGCTTTGGGTTTTTATAATCATCTTAGGTAGCTACTGACTCATTAAGTATGATATGCCCTACAGGTTGTCCTTACTGACACTGAGCCAGAAGTTATAGCCCCATGCTTAAGTGTTTCACAATTACCTTCCTCAGGATGTTAATTATCAACTTGAATTTCTCTCCTGGATGACTCAGTAGGCTGTAATAGCCCTGATGGTAAATACCTATGGCAGGGCTACAAAGAAATCATCCACATAAAGAAGGACTGGGTCACTAAGATAGAAATGGTCACAGAAATACTATTGCCTGACAGGTCTCAGGGAGGCACTCCCTCCAGCTAAGAGAAGCCATTTGGCATATTCAGCACAATCTGCTTTACTGAGCTAGAATACAAAGGTCTACCACAGCTGCCTTATCTATAGGAAAATATGTCTTGCAAAAGAACTATTTTCCCTTGAATTCTGCTTCTCTTGCTCGTTCACTCACTGTTTAGTGTGCCAGAACCTGAGATGGAATAAAAAAATGCAAGCAGTCTATTGAGGGGTAAATGCTTTCCACTCTTCTCAGTGTGGAAAACTGAGAAGAGGCAGGATTGGGCAGGCACAGCTGCCAGACTATGATACTGATCTGACTCCTGAAGAAAGAGGGAAAAAAACAGGACTGGGCAAAAGAGCTTCAGACTGCCATGCAAACATGACAAAGTTTTGGCCAACCCAGTGGGGAGCCCCAGAGCAAAGACAGTTCATTAGAGAAGTCCCATGGTGCACAGGAAATGGCAGGGCTCTAGGAGCCCTGCTGAGCTCAGTCATCAGCTGGGGCTTCCCAGGAAGCATAGCCTTGGCTCAAAAGCAGGAAACTGTCAACTAACTGCATTTTTTTTTACAGCTGAATGACAAGTACTTTCTTGGAGGGGGATATGAGTGGTACACCTCCCTGGCTGCTACACGTCATGTCTTCTTGTGAGTGCAAACTGGATTCATTTTAGGGTTACCCTTGTGGAATACATAAACCACACACACACACAAAATAAATAACAACAGGTGTTAAATACGATCTTGCAGTCTTAAGGGTCAGGGTTTGAGATAAATGACACCAGGGAGAAGCTGAAGGCCTGGGCCTTTCTTTTTTCCAGCCTAGTGTTTTGTGACCATCTGTAGTTCTATCGCTACCAGTTAGATGACCTCTGGCAAATCTTTCCTAACTTCTCTGAGCCTTGATTTCCTGATATATGATATAGGAATATCATTGAAAGATAATTGTGAGGGTTAAATGACAGGTTTTAAAAATTCTCTGCACAAAGCATCTGCCGTAAGTTTTTAGTGCATCTTCTTTTTAGGTGAAAGTTGACCTTTAAATTAAGCTCAATTAGCCTGATTAAGACCAGTTTGGGAGCTGGAGGTTCAAGAAGAGGAATGTCTGATTATTTGGGGATTATTAAAGTAAGATGTATTAATTAGTATTCACATCTTGGGTTTCTTTCATTTGCAACCCAAAATAAGATGAAGCAAAAGAGGGATTTATTGGCTTATGTAAACTACCTGTAAGAGAGCCAGATATATTACTGGCTTCAGGAACCAGGAGTTGAAATGCCAGCTGACCCTTACTCTTCTCCTTCCTTCTCTGCTTCTCTCTTTGTTTCAGCTTTGTGCTCTCAGGCTATCTTTCTCCTCAAGGCAAAAATCAAGGCCCATATTTCTCTATTGGTGAAGCTGGGAAAGTTACCATATTCATATTCATATATGTGAATCCTGGAGCTGCCAGTGAAATATATTTCCTTAATTCCAATTCAGAAAATCTTGTTATGGGCAATCCTCACACAAACTAGATAGAATGGAGGAGGGTGGAGAAGTTTATCAAAAGAATGGTTTACCCAGAGCCACTTTCTTCAAGATCATCACCCCAAACTAGAGATCTCTGCTATACTGTGTCATCAGCCCTCTTTTTCTTTTTCCATCTTAATCTTTAGCAGTGAGCTGTAGAGTTTATGGTGGTGAGGGGGCATATTTGCACTAGAAGATATTATGTGATCAAGAATAGTCTTGTCTTTTTTTTTTTTTTTTTTTGAGACATAGTCTCGCTCTGTCACCCAGGCTGGAGTGTAGTGGCACGATCTTGGCTCACTTCAACCTCTGCCTCCTGGTGCCTCAGCCTCCCAAGTAGCTGGGACTACAGACATGTGCCACCACGCCTGGCTAATTTTTGTATTTTTAATAGAGACAGAGTTTCACCATGTTGGCCAGGCTGATCGCAAACTCCTGACCTTAAGCGATCCACCCACTTCAGCCTCCCAAAGTGCTCGGACTACAGGTGTGAGCCACCATGCCCAGCCATCTTGTCTTATTAAGAAAAAAATTTCTTCTTAATTTCTTACTGTATATTTTTTCTCCCATAATTTTATTTCATTTTAATAGAAAGGCTGGGACTTAATTATCCAGTGATATCTTAGGTGAGGTTACCCCAAAAGCCGACCCTGAGGCAAGGATTTGAGTAGCAGTACTTTGTTTGGGAGAATATATCAGTAGTCTTAGGTAAGGGACTGGAGAGGTAAGATGAACATGAAATGAGAGCAGGTAACTTACCTGCGAGCACCTGTACCTCACTTCTGTTGGAGGACTCTGGAAGATAGTTTTCTACATTCAGAGGCAGGAAGGTGAAAATGTTTGTCCACCAAACTCTCTGAGTGATTGACTGAAAGCTACTTCTGAGGATGTTGACTCTCTGATACTTCCAGCCTGCCCCAACTTGATGAATGAGAGGGTAGCAGCAGCCAGAGAAACCTCTCAGGCACAGTTACAAGTACCTTCAGTTGGATTGGCAGGTACTAGAATAGTGAATAATTGTCTATTGTTGCATAATAAATTACTTCCACATTTTGTGGGATAATAAATGTTTCTAAGCCATTGTTTCTGTGAATCAGAAAATCAGCTTAACTGGGTGGTTCTGGATTGAGGTTTCCCATAAAGTTACATTCAAGATGTCAGCCAGGCTGCAGTCATCTGAAGGCTTGACGGGGGCTGGAGGATCCACTTCCAAGATGCATGGCTGTTGGCAGAAGGGCTCAGTTCTTTGCTGGCTGTTAGCAAGAGGCCCCATGTTCTTACCATGCATTCACCTCATTAGGGCTACTTGAGTATTCTCAAGATATAGCAACTGATTTCTTCAGAGTGAGCAATACAAGAGAAAGCACAAGGAAAAAATGACAATGCCTTTTATAACCTAGTATTGTCAGTCACACACCATTATCTAGTCCTGCCATATCCTATTTTGGTTAGAAGGAAATCACTAATTCCAATGCACACACTCAAGGGGAACTTTATCATCACCTTTTGAAAGGAGGTATGTCAAAGAATATGTGGACTTACTTGAAAACCACCACAGTGAATATGGGAAGATATAGGCTGGGCACCAATGGCATCTGCTAATGGTGGGTCTATATATCCTGTGTTTTACCTGTTACCAACCTGGGTTCTTATATTTTCTGGCATAAAGGATGAGTGCATCTGCCTCCTCCTCCTTCTTCTTCTTCTTCTTCTTCCCCCCCTCCCCCTCCCCCTCCCCCTCCCCCCCCCTCCCCCTCCCCCTTCCCCTCCCCTCCCCCTCCTCCTCCTCCTCCTCCTTTTTTTTTTGAGATGGAGTTTCACTCTTGTCTCCCAGGCTGGTGTGCAGTGGTGTGATCTTGGCTTACTGCAACTTCCGCCTCCCGGGTTCAAGTGATTCTCCTGCCTCAGCTTCCTGAGCAGCTTCTGAGTAGGTGGGATTACAGGCACATACCATCATACCTGGCTAATTTTTGTATTTTTAGTAGAGATGAGGTTTCACCATGTTAGCCAGGCCAGTCTCGAACTCATGACCTCAGTGATCCTTCCGCCTCCAAAGTGTTGGGATTACAGGCATGAGCTACCATACCCGGCCTCAACTTCTTCTTAAAAATTACTTTATCCCTTCCCAAACACATAAACGTTCTCTCCCTGATTCCTCTTTACCCCCTGTCCCAACCAAAAGGTTATTTTTTACCACTAAACAAATGGATCTCAAACAAATTACTTCTTCACATCAGAGTCTCTATATTGCACTACCCTGGAGGCACCATCACATTTTAAGCTAACAACTATGATGCTGAGCAGCTTGGTGGCATGCCAACCTCTATATTCCTTTGACTAAGAGCTCTGAGTTGTATATGTGGTCTGCCCAAGGATTGGTCCTTTAATTGAAAGAATGTTGGCAACCTTGGTCTCAGATTTTTTGTTTGCATATATAATTCCTTGTTGTCCCTAATATCACCACTTTTCTTCTACTTTAATACTATGTTTATTCCCTCTACCTTGTAGATCTCTATACCCCTCCTTTCTTCCTCTTAAATGTTGTATATTGTTTGGCATTTTCTGGAAATGAGTAATATAGGAGACAGAGTAAAACATGCTATATGACTATCTTTGACTCTGCCTTGCAGGGAACCCAAACTGAGACAAGGATTTGAATGTAGATGGTTTATATGGGAGATGATTTCATGAAGCAAGAGTGAAGAGATGGGGAAATGAGGCAGGGAGAGTGTAAAACCTAACATATGGGCACTTAATTGAGGTAATTGCTATGATGAAACAGGGTCTTGATTCCACCAGGGCTTCTGAAGAAGTATAAAGAATCTCATGGTTGGTCACAGCTTTCATCTATTTATGTATCACTCCCTACCCCCTTATTGTTTGAAAATCACCCCTGCAGACACTACTTTCCCACACTTTTGGGGTGTGCTTATGTACAGGCCAACTACTAATATGAGAAAGCTCCAAAAAGTTCATGAGACAATTTGTATTATGAAAAAATTATGGATGAATTTCGAAATATATAATACATGTATTGAACAATACAAAATACACGTATTATTAGTACAATAAGCTAGTACTAACTTTTGACATGATCTAGTTTGAGATACTAGGAAGGATAAGATACCAGTTTGAAAAGAGCCCCTATTGGAGCAACATGAATTATGCTAAAATTGAAGCAAGAATAAACATCAAATTCATGGTAAAGCTTGGGTAGACGAATGGTGAAATCATTGGTGCCTTATGAAAAGTTTACAAGGATGATGTCCAAAGAAATCAGCAGTTTAGAAATGGTTAACTCATTTTAAGAACAGACAGGATGGTGTTGAAGATGACGCCCATGGTGGCAGACCATCCTCATCAATTTGCCAGGAAAAAAATCCATCCTGTTTGTGCTCTAATTGAAGAAGACTGATGATTAACAGGAGAAACAATAACCAACACTGTAGACATTTCAACTGGTTCAGCTTACACTATTGTGACTGGAAAATTAAGGTTGAGCAAACTTTTCACTCGATGGGTACCAAAACGATTGTGCCTAGATCAAATGCAGACAAGAGCAGAGCTTCCAATGGAAATTTTAAGTAAGTGGGATCAAGATCCTGAAATATTTCTTTGAAGAATTGTAACAGGAGATGAAACATGGCTTTATCACTATACTCCTGAGGACAAAAAACAGTCAAAGGAATGACTACCAAGAAGTGGAAGTGGTCCAGTCAAAGCAAAAGCAAACTAGTCAAGAGCAAAGGTCATGACAACAGTGCTTTTGAATGCTCAAGGAATTTTGCTTGTTGATATTCTGGGGGGCCAGACAACAATAGCATCTGCTTATTATGAGGGTGTTTTGAAAAAGCTAACCAAAGCTTTAGCAGAAAAATATCCAGGAAAACTTCGACAGAGAGTTTTTCTCTACCATGACAATGCTCCTGTTCATTCCTCGCATCAAAACAAGTGCAATTTTGCAAGAGTTTCAATGGGAAATTATTAGGCATCTACCTTACAGTCCTGGTTTGGCCCCTTCTGACTTCTTTTTGTTTCCTAATCTTAAAACATCTTTTGCCTAGTGCAGTGGCTCATGCCTATAATCCCAGCACTCCGGGAGGCCAAGATGGGTGGATCTCTTGAGCCCAGGAGTTCAAGACCAGCCTGGACAACATGATGAAACCCTGTCTCTACAAAAAATACAAAAATTAGCCAAGTGTGGTGGCATGTGTCTGTAGGCCCAACTACTCAAGAGGGTGAGGTGGGAGGATCGCTTGAGCCTAGGAGGCGGAGGTTGCAGTGAGCCAAGATTGTGCCACTGCACTCCAGCCTGGGCAATAGAGCAAGACTTTGTCTCAAAAAAAAAAAATCTTTAAAGGATACCCATTTTTCTTCAGTTAATACTGTGCAATGACTGCATTGACATGGTTAAATTCCCAGGATCCTCAGTTCCCTAGGGATGAACTAAATGGCTATTATTATCACTTACAAAAGTGTCTTGGACTTGACAGAGCTTATGTGAAAAAGTTTATATTTTTAATTTTTATCTTTTAATTCCATTTTTCCATGAAGTTTTTGAAGTTGCCTTGTATAATGGATAAGGCCCTAGGGCAAAAAGCAAAAAGAGGTGTGGCTTGAGGTGGGATAAAGGCAAAAGTGGGCCTCTGCACAGAACTACTTATCCTATCTTTGGCTGAAATCAGAGGTGAACATAGGGGATAATGCTAGGGTACCAGAGGCATCTGCTATAATGACCAAATAGTGGAGACTGAGACACTCCTTGGTCTAGATCAAATACCCTGATGGCAAATAACTGCTGGGGGTGGAAGTTGCTGAGACCGATTGGGCTGTGAGTTTACCTGCCAGCCAAAAGTCTTGATTTAGAAAGAAAATCATGACTTTATCGATATAGCAGCATAAGTAGACTGTCAGGGTAACTAGAAGGCAGATGTTAGCAACACACAAGTCAGCAAAGATACGTGTACATAAATACAAGCAGCTCTTGGCTAGGAGAATTGGTATTTAAAGATGGCTCCCTGTGAGACCAGGTACCAGTCAAATCTGTAGTGGGTCTGCTAGCAGAGTTTGGTACCTGGGGGAGGGAAGCAGAGCCAGAGCAGACACTTGGGGCATTTCATAAAAATAACATGGTCTAATAAGGAGTCCTGTTTAATGGGGATGTCTGAAAACAAGAATATTGAAGTGGCACTATAGTCAGTTCTAGAGGAATCTAGTAAAATAGAAGGAAAAGAGTATGATGGTTGAAGGAAATGAAAATATTTTACTGCAAAATATACTACTTTGACATATTTTGAGATGGCTGTTTAGAGGGTCTGCAAACAGAGGTAACCCTGCAAAGCTGTCTTTTGTGGAGGATATTTGTTTCTGTAGAGAAAATCTGCATTGATACTTCCAGGTTTTCTCTGAGGGCCTTCCCTTGTCTGTATCTAGGAAAGATTAATCGAGAATTTGACACCCTTAAAGGTCTGAAAGAAACATTTACAATCCATATTCTCACTTAGGGCTGCTACCTTGGAGGTTTCATCTACATAACAGGACCACCTTTGCTAACCAGACCGCTTCTTCTCCCTCTCCTATAATCTATCTTGCCACCCTAAACTGTTTCACCAGGATTAAAGCCCATATTCTTTCTGTAACCTCAAGATGGCACATAAGCTTCTGAACCCCATTGGGGAGTTGGAGTAATCACTCTGGTATTCTCCTGTACATGTTAATAAATTTGTATGCCATTTCTCTTATTAATCTGCCTTTTGTCAGTTAATTTTTAATGCAACTTCGAAGGGCAAAGGAGAAGTTTTCCCTTGGCCCCTACATGGTGGTAGTAGAGGGTTAAAATAAGATGAAGTCCTCTCCAGAAGACAGGGCTAAATGAGCTGTGACCACATTTCTGGGTATCGTCCTCAAGAAGCATGACTCTGCATAAGAGTAACCACAGCTAGAATTATGAAGACTAGATAATCCTGTATCTCGGATATTTTCTGACTGTCTATCTCTCCCCTACTCTACTGCCATTCTCTAGTTTAGGTCTCCATATACTACTGTGACTGCTACAGTAGGTAGTTAGTCAGACATGAACAGGGCAGGGGAACACCCCCACCACCACCCCGCACCAGGAATGTCAAGCAACCATCAGGTGATGGTCAGGCAGTTAAACTCTCTCTAAAATAATGCTTGGTCGCAACCAGCACCAGGGAAAGGCAGTCTCCCAATGGATAGGAACACCTGAAGCTGGTGATTAGCAGCTTCCCAATAAGATCTCGGGAGTTGGGCAAGTGGGCTCAAGCATGTGCGCTAAGAGGCAAAATGGCGGAGTTGAACTGACATATCATCTTCCCCTAGGAACACTCAACTGCTAAGGGAAAAAATGCCTCAAGTGAGTATGTGCACAATTTCAGTAAACACATGCAGCCCCTCCTGAGTGCTGGCAAGCCACTGTGCAGGAAGACAGCCCATCCCAAAGGAAGAACTGGGGGAGAAGGGATGCAACCCCCTGGAAGCCTGCCAACATTTAAAACCCCAAGTTAAATGTCAAATGGGCACTTGAATTTCTCAGATCGTTTGTTTGACCCTCTTCCAAGTGTACTTCTTGTTCCTGCTCTAAAACTTTTTTTTTTTTTTTGAGACGAAGTCTTGCTCTGTCGCCCGGGCTGGAGTGCAGTGGCTGGATCTCAGCTCACTGCAAGCTCCGCCTCCCGGGTTTACGCCATTCTCCTGCCTCAGCCTCCCAAGTAGCTGGGACTACAGGTGCCCGCCACCTCGCCCGGCTAGTTTTTTTTGTATTTTTTGTAGAGACGGGGTTTCACCGGGTTAGCCGGGATGGTCTCGATCTCCTGACCTCGTGATCCTCCCGTCTCGGCCTCTCAAAGTGCTGGGATTACAGGCTTGAGCCACCGCGCCAAACTTTTAAACAAACTTTCACTCTGCTCTACAACTTTCCTCGGCCTCTCACTCTGCCTCATGCCACTTGGTTGAATTCTTTCTTGTGAGGAGGCGAGAATTGAGGTTGCTGCAGACCCATACAGATTCTCTGCTGCTAACATGACCATCTTCTAACCAGTCCCTATCCCAAGTCTTGACTCAATCCTTTCTTCACAAAGCTGCCAGTGTAATCATTCTAGTAAGTACAACTATCATGTTATTCCCTTGCTAAAGGTAACTCCTAATCATTATTTCATAATCAGATTAGCCATTGTAGGACAGTTTAAATGTTTTTCTGAAGGTTTGATCATTTGAGTCTGTGAAAGAAACTGATAATAGATTAACAAGAAAAAATACACACATGTATTACATGTGCATGGGAGTCACACATTATATAAAAACTCAAAGGTAAACTGGTTGATGCTTTCATACCATCTTAAGGTTATAGAAAGAATGGGGGCTTGGATCCTGGCAAAACAGGTTATGGTGACAAGACAGATTATGGGAGTGGGCAGAACAGGAGGCCTGGCTAGCAAAGGGGATCTTGTTATGTAGTTGAAACTTCACAGGTAGCAGCAGCCCTCAGAGACAACAGATGGTAAATGTTTTTTTTTTGTTTGTTTGTTTTTCAGACTTTTAAAGGTGTCAGATTATCAGTTAAATTTTCCTAGATCTGGACAAGGTGGCCTAGCTGCACCAATGCAGATTTTCTCTCCTGATGCAAATCTCCTTCACAAAAGACAGCTTTGCAGGGATACTTCTGTTTTCTGATTGTCTGAATGTCCATGTCAAAATACGTCAAAGAAGTATATTTTGGTGTAACATATTTTCATTTCCTTGACCATCCTCTACTCCAGGAAGCCCTTGTAACCTTTGGACTAAATCAGCCTCCCTTCTTCTCTTTCTGTGGGACCTGGTTCATACCTGTACTGTATTATCCAAACTATAGTGTAATTGCATGGTTGAACCTGGGAACCATATTTTATTTGACTTTCCGTCTCTAGTACTCATTTTAGTCTCTGAAATAAAGAAGGCTTCACATTTTACAATAAGACAAAGAACTTACTTGTTTCCCAAAAATGTTGCAAGGCAGCCGTTCCTCCTTTTTTGGATAGGGTTTTTTCCCCTTATATTTTATGATAAAGAAGGGGGTTTCCCTGGCAGAATAACTCATGCGTTGTTGGAAACATTTACAGAAACTGACCCCTGGTCCTGTTGATAGGGCCTATGGAGGCAAGTGTCTAGGTGATGGTACCTAGAGGACATAGCATGGTACTGACTGCTCCCAAACACCTCCTCTCCATCTCTAACACATGACTCTTACTTTTTTTTTAGACAGAGTTTTCACTGTTGTCTCCCAAGCTGGAGTGCAGTGGTACGATCTTGGCTCACTGTAACCTCCGCTTCCTGGGATCAAGTGATTCTCCAGCCTCAGCCTCCCGAATAGCTGGGATTACAGGCACCCGCCACCACACCTGGCTAACTTTTTGAATTTTTAGCAGATCATGTTGACCAGGCTGATCTCGAACTCCTGACCTCGTGATCCACCCACCTCGGCCTCCTAAAGTGCTGGGATTACAGGCGTGAGCCACCACTCCTGACCGACTCTTACTTTTAAAATACCATCTGCAGATAATTTAAGACAATACTCTTAGGAGTTCGTTTTAAGATATTCATAAAATTTCTCTTCTCTTGAGTATAACAGGTTAAGCAGCCAATATTTGTTACCACCTCAAGCTACTGTCCCTCACTTTGCAGAGAATAAGGGCAAGGATAGATGACAATGCCTTTATATGAGGGAGAGGGGTAGGGAAAGGATAGTGTCTGGCGGTTCTCAAAGTACAGTCCCTGGACCATCAGCATTTAGAATGAGTTAGAAATCCAAATTCTCAGGCTTCACCCCAGACCTACTGCTTCAGAAACTCTGCCTCTGGGGTTCAGCACTCTGTGTTTTAGCAAGTTCTCCAGATGATTCTGATGCATGCTAAAGCTTGAGAACTTCTGATAAAGACACACATACACAAAAAAGCTAAGCCAGATTTTCCACCCAATCACTTTTCAGCTTCACAAGTCAGGACAGTGCTCCTGGTGTCCAGTATTGATTAATCAGTTAGGAACATCTGCCTTGGCCGTGAGATGGGGTAGGGGATGGAGGCTGTACATGTCATTTACAAGGGCATACTCAGTTAAGCACTAAGGATCTCAGACAGAACAAAAGGCTTTCAGTAAATAGATACTTGAGATGTTAGCCTACCATTTTTCTCTTAACCAGGGCTGCTCAAATTTCATCTGCATATTAATCCCCTGGGATTTTATTAATATGCCGACTCTGATTCAGTCTGCCTGGAGTAGGACCCACATTCTGCATTTCTAACCAGCTCCCAGATGCTTCTCCTGCTGCTGGTCTTCAAACTATGATTTCAGTATTGAAGCTGCCTTTGCAAAAACTATAACTATGAGAAAATTATGACAGTGAAAGAGATCCGATCTAACCAACCCCCATCTTGCCTTTAACCTCTAAACTGCCCTTAATCCTTCCTGGGCCTGGGCCAAGCTAAATTTGGGAGACATTTAATTTATAGTATAAATGATAATAGCCCTTTCCCAAAACTAAACCTCCTTCATAAAACTAATGAAAGGCCACCAGGTTAGGAGGATGAGAGGAGCCTAGCTTCTGCTAAGGTGTAGACATAAGTAATTACCAGCCCTTATTCCAGAGATACTCCACAAGATACGCAACGTTCCCAATTACTCCTGTGGATAACATCACTATTGTAGAACCTGAGATTGGCCTTTTGAGATGTCTTTTCAGGATTTTGCATTTCTGACAATGATGGTTCCACCCAGACCTGCCCCCATGTGCTCCCTAAAAAAAGAAGGACTACTTTCCACACACCCCTTCCCTTGCTCGCCAAACTATCCTTGAAAATCCCTAGCCTCTGAATTTTCAGGGAGATTGATTTGAGTAATAACTCCATCCCCCACATGATGTGGCTGGCTTTGTGTTTGTTAAACTCTTTCTTTATTGCAATGGCATGGTCTCAGTGAATTGGTTTTGTCTGTGCAGTGGGCAGGAAGAACCCATAAGGTAGTTACAGTACCAAGCCTCTAAACTTTATTTATCGACCTTACTTTTCTGAGTCCCTGCCAAAATATTATTTTTAGCAAAAATAGACCAAATGTTATACCATTTTACACAGAAAAATACTGAAAGGAGTGCCACCTGGTAAAACCCTCTAAAGGGCAACTAACTGCAGAGTTGTGAGTGTACTTTTTCTGCAGTGCTTACTGACTGCTCCTGGGCCCAATGGCTCTGTCAGATCCGCATTGCAGCACTGCCAAAAAGAAATCCTTGGAACCTTCTCATTTTTGTTTCTGCTTATTCTAGCCATTGTTTTCAAACTTCGGTTCAATGCAAAGTGGGAGCCAAAATGGTAAACAGCATTTGATGACTGATGTTTTTCCCTTCTCTCTTCTCCCTTTTAAATAAAATCCACCTGCTGTCAATTACTGAATACTTCTAGGCAGGATTAGAAATGTCACTAAAATCAGGTCAGCACCACTCTGAAACTTTTTCTACCTGGGATTCCCTTGTATGATAGCAATAATTTGAAGCCTCATCATCCTCTCTTCACCAACCTCCTTTTTCCTTTGTGTCTTTTATTTCCCTAGGTTGCTTAAGTTATTCTATTAGGTCTAGGTCTTTTCCAAAACAAAACAAAACAAAACAAAAAATAACAACAAAAAACAAAACTCAGTCACCGTGGAGTACAGCCAGCTGTGGTAATAGCAATCAAAATCCTCTTTGCATTAAGAAACAACAACACAAAACCTTTCTGTTATTGTTTTTCTTCCCATAATATTCCAACCCATATGGCATATGTTAGAACATATTTCTTTCTTTTCTTTTTTCTTCTTTCTTCCCTTCTACCTTTCCCCTGTGTGTTCCCCCTCCCTCGTCACTTTATTTTTCCCTTCTTCTATACCTCTCTGTTCTCTTTTTCTCTTCCTCTCACCTTCAGTGATTTTTCCCTCCCCTCTTCCCTTCTCTTTGTTTCTCTCTCTTGTCCTCCCTCGTTATTATTCCTGGAACGTGTGAATATTATAAAAATCTTTCTTTCTTCCCATGAAGTCAATGCATGTATCCAAAGTCTGTCATTGCAGAGTCACCTGAAACCAAGCTCAATGAAACCTGAGAGAGTTCAGGCTCCCCATCTAGTAACCACCCATCAAATGAATGTTCCAATTGTTTGTTTTAAATTAGTGAATTGTCATTAACCAACAACCTGAAATCTAATACTTGTAGCTAGAACATAGAGTTTCCATTAATGTGGAACAAGTACAAGATGCTTAAGGTAGCAGCATGTTTTTAGCTTTTCATTTGAAGGCATTAGGTAATGAGGTGGGATGTACAGCATCTGCCATTTCTGTTTACAACTCACATCTCACGGTGTGAGACCAAGTGGCTCCATCCAAGTGAGGGGTGCAGACATTAGCCTCATGCTCACAACCTAGAATGTCCTCCTGATATGATGAAAGTGTTGACTGTAGCTTTCTTGACAAACAAATCCTGAGCCTCTGGGAGCTGTATGAATATGTGTATATTATCAGTAACAGCTCAACCAAGTACTTCCACCAGGTCCAAGGCTCAGAAGCCCTTTGGTGATATTTTATCAATGCAACAGGGGAGCAGAAAACAAGAGAGCTGTCAGAAATGCTCAGTGCCTTGCCTTCCTGCAGCAGCCTTGCTGGGAGGAACCCTCCCTGAGGTTTTCCATTTTCTCCTTATCTTCCTAGCTGCACTTTCTCCTGCAGAGCTTGTTAGAAGCACCGGCCAACACTTCTTCAATTGCATGAGGCTTCAGACCTGTCTTCTATTAACCAGCGGAAATCATGCTGCTGCACAACCACAGGCCGACTAGAAGCAACACACGGCAAGGAAGTTGACCAGTTTACAGGCCTTAGATCCTTTTTATCTATTTTATCTATCAAAGTACTATCTATAGTACTTTGAAAATCCACACACCTTGCCTTGTTTTACGGATGATGGCCTGGCCTCATGTGCACATTTAATGTATGTAAAATTTCCTGTATGTGTGTAGCAAAGAGGGATGGAGGAATGTTATGTATCTTGGAAATGATTCCAAATACTTACATAGTTTGCTATTTGAGTAACATGTTTTGCTGTGCAAGAACTTGGAATGTACTCCTTCTTCCCCTCGAGCATGTGATGTCTTATCAGACCTCATATGAGAGACAGAGAGCGTTTGCTATGACCGGGCTGCACTCTGTCAGCCACTTCTCTGATACCTGATGTTTGCTGTGTTCATCTTTGAGCTTTGAAGCCTTGCCCACCAATACTGGTACTGTCCTCTAGCACTGAGGGGCCTTACATGTCCTCATGGATCTCTGTTATGTTGAATGCCATCGCTCCCAAAAAACTGCTTGTAACCAAAAGGTATAACTCAAACCTTCATTTGATGTTACTTCCCACAGAGGCCTGCTTCCATCCTGATTGAACAACTAGACTTTAATAATTTTGGATCTCATTCACTATGTGCTTAATGTCTCTAATCTATTGAATGTGTTCCCTGTAAGATTTGTTTACATTATTCCCCCTCTTTTTAAACATTGTGAACCTAAGGAAAAAAAATTCTCTTTTTATGGCAATAAACTGTGTGATTAATGAGATCACATTTTGATAATTTCCTTATTGTGATCATACATAACAAGGAAGGATTTAAACACTTCAAGAGATTTTGCCCATCCTTCACTCAAGAGGTATGTGCCCCAGATTGAGACTTCCTGAGGGGATAGCAGATTCTAGGCTTCTGTCGCATGCTCCTTGCAGTGTTTCTTGCTTCACTGAGTCTGATTCTAGTATTTAAAGACTCAGCATGTATTTTGAATACAATGTAGCCCCTGTGTGCAACTGGGCTTTATGGAAAAATTCTGTTTCTCTAAACTGAAGTTGTAGTGGAGTAGTTAAGAAAGAGCATAGGGACTGAAATCAGACTGACAGGTCCCAAATTCTGGCACTAGCTACTTGCTGTTTTAGCCTCAATTTCTCCAACTCAATTTCCCATCTATAAAGTGTGGCAAATGTTGTAAGGGAGGGAAAAACTTTGCCCTTTTAGGTTCAAGAGCTGGGCCTGCAAATTAAATTGACAAAAGAAAGATTAACAGAAGAAAATGTTTACTATGCATGCATGCAGGAACTTTATAAAAAAAAGTAAAAATCCAAAGAAGTGGTTAGACTTGAGACCTTATGTACCATTATAACAAAGGGCAATAAATTATGGAGAAGTGACTAGACAAAGCAAAAGTGGTTTGGATTTTTAGGGGCAGGAAATAGTGGGAAAGTAAATATATGGGAAAAAATTAAAGAAGATAGGGTTACTTATTAAGCTTTGTTATGCAGACTCAAATCAGGGCCATCTCCAGTGTCTGTGATGATTAAGAGTCATTCTCCTCTTCCCAGTACTGGAGAGGGGAGTGGGGACACCTTCACAAAGGGAAATTTACTCCCTGCTTTTAGGCAGAAGTGGGGAGGATAAAGAATTCCTTTTCTCACTGGTCAGGTGGGTGGGTGTGGTGGCTCACGCCTGTAATCCCAGCACTTTGGGAGGACGAGGCAGGCAGATCACGAGGTCAGGAGATCAAGACCATCCTGGCTAACATGGTGAAACCCCGTCTCTACTAAAAATATAAAAAATAAGCTGGGTGTGGTGGTGGGCACCTGTAGTCCCACCTGCTCAGGAGGCTGAGGCAGGAGAATGGCATGAACCCAGGAGGCGGAGCTTGCAGTGAGCTGAGATCATGCCACTGCACTCCGGTCTGGGCGACAGAATGAGACTCCATTTCAAAAAAAAAAAAAAAAAAATTATCCACGCATTCCTCCAACAGGTGCTTTGTGTGCTACTTATTAGTATTTCCATGGTAACCCCAAGCCTCTCAGAGACTCCTCTCATTTAAACTGAATCAATCTGGAGTCTCTTCTCTAGGGGCTCAGCTCTAAATTAGCTAATAGGGTAAACTAAGGCCTGCTGATGTATTAAAGAGGGTTAATGAGTTAGTTTCATCCAAGGCCAGCTTGAGGTGGTATAGTTAACTATCTACTAAATTATTTGATGGCATAATTTTTCCATTCTTCTTCATCTGACCATTCACACCGGGCTGTTGAAAATGGCCAGCATTTAATTCTGAAAATGTCCAGCATGAATCATTTATTTGGGTTAATAAGCTGTTGTGTGTGGTCTGAAAGTTAAGTTCTTAAGCAGGGATGTGCTGGAACAAAAAGGAGATCTTAACAAGAGTCCTTTATTCAAGCAAAAGCTACCCAGTTTCCATGGACACAGTGATTCAGGGTGGGAAGAGAACATAGAGAGTGTTTCTTTTGTACTTAATAAAGTAACTACCCCCCCACCCCACCCCAAGCTCATTTCTCTCAAAGCTGCCTATGCATATCACATCAGGAACATTCACAAAGTACCTTACCTCAGGGCATATTCTCATGTGAAATATTTGGAATAACTAAGAGTGTAACTTGGCAACTGGTCTGTTAAAATTGAAGTTTCTTTTCCACTCCTGTATATTGGAGGATCTTTCTTATATATTTTTGGTGTACCCAGCCTCAGACTAGATCTTGCTCCTGGACCTGCTGTCCACCTAGATGTGTCTTAAAAGCAAGGAGGTATATTCATGATTCTGAATGCTTATTCTATACAACAAGAAAATTCTCAGTTGACTTCCAGAAACAAGTTTACATCCAAATGCCTCAGGGCTAGGCAAATTGTCCTCTTACAATTTGTCCCGAGATAATCTTCTCAGTGGAGGCTTTGTGGAAGTAAATGAAGACCACTCCAATGAAAACAAACAAAAGCTATTTATTCAGAGCTTGCTATAGCAAGAGAGTCAGCCACCATCACTTGGGTTTTGGGATAGACTCCAAGGTGGGCAGAGGAGTGGGAAAGCTTTATGTTGGACAAAAGGGTAGGTCTCATGTATGCCCTGATTAGAGGCTATTGACATGGGGAAGTTGTGAGGGGCTAACTAGAAGCGTGGCATCTTATGTGATTGGTTAGGGTTACGTATTTTTCTCTGGTCCTAAGTTGGAAGAGGGGACAAATATTAGGGAATCTATCAGTTATTAATCAAGTTCTGTCTACTTTGGGCTGATTGTACACAGATTTCTATTTAGTTTCCTGGGTTGTTATTAGAGATAGCAGTCTGACTTTCTACAAGTCTGACTTATAGATAGCAGGCTGGCTTCCTGGGCTGGTTACTATAGATAATTGATTGGTTTCCTGGGCCTGTTACTCTAGGTTGTGGGTTAGAGTTCTATTTTATATATGATATGGCCATTTTTCTATTTCTATTCAGTCTATCAATTGAAAGACACAGCACGTCATATCTCTTTGAATAAAATTATCTGATAAATTTTCACGTGACTTTTTCATACACTCTGCATTTACTTTGGGAAGTAGTTCATTTTATAAATCCTGTAGTGGATGCTATACTAAGTTGTCAGGATTCCCCTTCAGGGTGGGAGGATTTATTCCACCAGCTGCCCACAGGTGTCAGTCCTGTCCTCTCTGGGAATTGCCCTCTGCTGAGGGAGTTGATATGATTCCCAAGTAATCCCCTGTCCCATGGGCAGCCAATATCTAGTGACTGGTCAATGCAGGAGGCATAAAGGCCCAGCCTCCTCAGCCCAACTTGGGACAACTCTGAAGGACTGCTCCAGCTTCACAGCTCCTGTTAGAGTCCACCAAGACCTTGGCTGAGATGACATTACCAACCCAACTTCTCCCTCTGCCCAAGTCAGCTTCCTTTTCTTTCCTAAGTTTTGATCCTTACAGCATTGCACACTAAACTTTCTGTTTGCTAATCTCTATCTCAGAGTCGTCTGCTTCCTGGGGGATATTACCTATAACAATTCCTCTTTAAATTATCCTAATTTGAGTGTACCATCTGTTTCCTGCTGGGACCCTGGCTGGCACAGGATATTATGTTTATTATTTATCCCATTAAATGCAGGTTCATGATTCACAACAGGACTTGTTTGTTTGTTTGTTTTTCACATAGACCAGGGTATTTGGGGTTGTTCTGACTGTGGGAATAGGATATGTTAAACATGCTTTTTACTTATTTATTTTATCACCTTTTTTGGTCTGTCACATTTACATACTCCCCCAACACACACACACACACACACAAGCACACATGCACACACACACTCCTTTTATAATGCCCAATGTATTTATTGAGGCTTCAGAGCTTTGGTGGAATTGAGGTACTACACAGAGAAGGGACAGAAGCAGCATTATCTTGTTTTGGACTTGCACAAACACTGTCAGAGGCAGCTGAGGTGCCCTGATAGGGTACAAAATTGACAAAACAGCTTATTTGTTGCCATGCTACAAATCATTTATACTGTGGCTTATATAACTGTTCTGGAAGAACATACACCAAGAATCTGTGTAGTTCCGTTTAGGGCAATTTTCACAAACATCAGTTTCTCCTGGTTCTTGAACCAAGTTCAGCACCTCTAAGACATCACTGTAGGAAAGAAAGCAGGATCAGCACCCAGCTGTCTGTGAAAAATATGTCCATATCCAACTACTTTGAGCTCTGGAAAGATATTTTTCTATAGAGTTTGGCTGTCTGAAAGGCAGAATTATAGCACAGTGCTTTACAGCGTGGGTCCAGGAAGCAGAAGACTGTCTGAGTTCAAATCCTCCCTTTGCTGTTTACCTATCAGTGGCTTTGGGAAAGTACTTAGCCTCTCCGTGCCTCAGTTTCCTCATTTGTCAAATGAAGGAATGATCATAATATCAAAATGATCATAATATCCATCTGATAAAGTAGTTATACAAATTGAACGAGTTAATCTGTATAAAGCCCTTAGTATAGTGCCTGGCATATAGGAAGCATCATATTACAATTATAATGTGAACTTCATCGCTTGCCATGTAGAATTTTTAAGTTTAGTTTGTAGTCAGATCCGTCAGTATTTCCTTTTTATTTTTTCTTTAAGGTAAGAAATCATAGAGGAAGAAAAATAGACAATCTGATCCTAATACTATTGGCCTTCATTTATATTTTCCTCTAGCCTATTTCTCTAAATAATTAAACATGTGTTATAGCAAATAATAAAATAAACTTTAAAGCCAAGAAACATATACTTTGGGCTGGGTGTGATGGCTCATGCCTGTAATCCCAGCACTTCGGGAGGCCAAGGCAGGTGGATCAGTTGAGGTCAGGAGTTCAAGACCAGCCTGGTCAACATGGTGAAACCCCATCTCTGTTAAAAATACAAAAATCAGCTGGGCATGGTGGCGTATGCCTGTAGTTCCAGCTACTCAAGAGGCTGGGGCAGGAGAATTGCTTGAATCTGGGAGGCGGAGGTTGCAGTGAGTTGAGATCTCGCCACTGCACTCCAGCCTGGCTGACGAGTGAGACTGCATTTTGAAAACACAATACAAAAAAAAAGAAACATATACTCTGTTTCCTCCCAGTCAATCAGACAAAGTTTTGATATTCTTAATATATAAAGAGAACCATAAATTAATAAGAAAGACAACCCATTAGACATGGACAAATTGTACATACAGGCAATTGACAGAAGAAATATCAATACCCAATAAATGTATGAGAAGATAAGTAACTTCACTAGTAATGCAGAAAATGCAAATGAAAACAAAAATAAGACCCCTTGCTACCTACTATTTTGGCAAAACTGAAAGGAAGTG
The DNA here is from genome assembly GCF_037993035.2 of Macaca fascicularis. Classification (NCBI taxonomy): domain Eukaryota; kingdom Metazoa; phylum Chordata; class Mammalia; order Primates; family Cercopithecidae; genus Macaca; species Macaca fascicularis. The sequence continues at coordinate 43,597,433 of NC_088395.1, read as the reverse complement.
ATTGAACAAGGTTTCTGCATTCTCCACTCCTCTCACCCTTTGCCCCAGACTTCCTCTTGTGTTCCAGAAGCTATACATCTTATATTCATGCTGGTGCATGCTATTAAAGTGAAGCATTTTTTGTTTTAAACTGAAAATTTTCTATCAACATCGAAAATTACATTATTTTTTAACCTCCTCCTTTAATCTGCTTTTCATCTTTGCTTCCCCCACATCTTTTTGCTGAATTAATTAGTGAACTGGAAAATCAAGCAGAACAATTCACTAATTTCTTCAACTATGTTCATTCTGCTATTCAATTCATTTATTTTTGTTGTCATAAATCATGTTTTCAATGTCTAATAACTGATTTCATCTTTTTCATAGCAATTGGGTTTGTGCTTCTGAGTGAGTTTTTCTCTTTAACCTCATGGACTGTGGCTGCTGTTTGGGACTTTGAGTATTATGATACCCCTTTCATATTTCAGATAAATTCCCCCTTTTATTTAAACCATTTGAGTGGGTTTCTATTACTTGCAATCCAAACAATCCCTAAGTAGGACATGAATCTTATGGAGAATCAGAAGTGGGAGAGATCACATCTAGTTAGTTGAATGGGAGAAGACTTTCTGTGGTGGTTTATAACATTTACCTTTCTGGATGGATATGACTCAAACTACCAAAAATGAGGAGTGTGTTCCAGGTTGAAGGAAGAACAGTATCAAAAACAGGCCAGTAAAGAGTTCTCAAGACCGGGAAGCATTACAATTTGGCTGGATCTGCCATGGGGTAGGTAGAGTAGTGGTGGTGGAGGTGGAGGTTAATGGAAAAAGACTAGGAAGGTATTTTAGGGACATTATATTGAGGGCTTTCAGTGCTAGGGAGAAGACTTTGCAACTAGCTTGTCATTGGGGAGATACTGAAAGGTTTTGAATAAAAGCATGGCATAATTAAAGCTATTGTTCAGAAAGATTAATCTGACTCCAGTACGCAGAATGGGTTGGAGTAGTGGCTGAGATCAGGACAAGTGGGCAGACTATGGAATTAGTTCAAACAAGGTGTAATGAGTGTCTGAACACATGGAAATATTTCACACTCTATACAGAATTTGAATATTTACTTTAGAAAATAGCACATACAAAGGAATAGTTGTATTTTCATATTCTAATAATCAAGCAATACGCGATGCCAGATTGTAGCTATAAAATGCAAAATGGCCAAAAATGTGACTCCTGTTGTACTAAAAATAAATTCACTTATTACCCGCTTTAAACATTCATTTAACAGTTTCTCATGATATTTCAACAAATAACACTGATAGCATGTGTGAAATTAGAATTGCATCATTTGGCAAGTTCCTCAGACTTAATCTTTAGAAATGTGTTTCTTAAAATGAATTTCTAATTTCTCTTCTACAGTACTCAAACAGTATTTCTGTTTCACTTTTAGCATGTTTCAGAATAATTATATTGATTTTGCTCTTGAACAGTTTCTGGGAAAATCTGCACTCTGAAGCTTTTTCTTAACTTTAGAAACCCAAGGGAATTGAGGCATAGAGAACACAAATGTAACCCTCCTCTCTCCAAATAAAGCAGGTAAGCTCAAGAATGTTAAAGTGAGCATAGGATAAAAGAGTTTAATTTTCTTGGTAAGAGTACAACTAACTGAATTTTATTTTTCTACGTATCAGTACTGCAAGGACTGGAGGTGAGGATGGGGAAAACGCATAGATTTTCAGAGCACAGTGGTTGTCATGTTATGCCAGTCAGATAAATCTCCTCATCCTTCCAGGGCTTAGGCACTAGTTTGCCTCAGTCCCTGGGAGTGCTATAAGTCCTCTCTGGGAATTGACTTTGGCTGAAAAACAAAACAAAACAAAACAAAACAAAACCAAAAAACACTGCCTTGCGCAAGGTCACAACCATTTCTGAGGACCAGTTCGTTTCCAGTGAGTAGTTTATTTGGGGGGTATAAATGCCCAGCCCATCAATCCAGCTTGGGGAAACTCTGAAAGACCATCTCAACTTCAGAACTTCCTGCTGGAATTGGCTGAGGTCTTTTGTATACATTTTCTTTTGTTGGATGTAATAAATTACCATAAATTTGTGGCTTCAAATAACAATAATTTGTAATCTTATGGTTTTTGGAGATCAGAAGTCTACAATGGATCTCACTGGACTAAAATCAAAGTGTCAGCAGGGCTCCTTCCTTCTGAAGGCTCTTGGGGAGAATCCATTCCCTTTCCCTTTCTAGCTTCTAGGGGTCATCTGTAGTCCTTGGCTTGTAAACTCTTCTATCTTGAAAACTAACAGCATATCAGGCATCTTATCTTCTCTCAAACCTCTGCTTCCATTTTTATATCTTCTCTCTCTGACTTTGACCATCCTGCCTCCTTCTCTTCCTTATAAGGACCCTTGTGATTATATTGGGCCCATTTGGCTAATATAGAATAATCTCCCATGTCAAGATCCTTAACTTAATCACATCTGCAAAGTTCCTTTTTGCCATCTAAGGTAATATATTCACAAATTCCAGGGATTAGGATGTGAACATCTTTGTGGAGCTGGGTTGGGAGGGAAGTGGCCATCATTCTGCCTACCATGCCTTTGTTGGTGGCTGCATCACAACCCAACTTCTCCTTCTGCCCAATCCAGATTCCCTCACTTTCCCCGCAGATGTTGATCCTAAGAGCACACCCTAGTAAACTTCCTGCACACAAAATCCATTTCAAAGTTTGCTTCTCAGTGAATCCATCTTGTTACAAAGAGCAATCCAGGAGGTTAGGAGAAGAGGCTGGTCATGGACTATACATTTGTAGTAGAGTTAAATTGTAATTATTCCTGAGAGCCTTGGCAGACCAGAGGCTGACTCAGAATTCCTTTGGACAGCACCCTGTCTTTACTTCCTGAAATAACATTCGTTAGCTCTCCAGAGACTTAGATCTTATTATAAAGCAAGAGACTTAGTTTCTTCTTGGCTCTTTCACGTAGGAGATTGTCTCACATAATGCTGAATGAAAATACCAGGAGTTTCAAGGAGTAAACTAGGCAGGAGGGGTATCACAGGTTGGGTTTTCTGGGAAGCAGATTTGAAGATGAAGGATAGTCTGCAGAAGGTTTCTGAGAGAATACCTTTTGGTGTCAAAATCTATGAAGGAAAGGGAGGAATCAGGAGTAGGCAGAGGGAGAAGTTGGGCTGCAATGCCCAGTCTCAGGAAATGACTCAGCCAATCCCATGGAGGAGCTCTGGAGCTGGGATGGACCTTTAGAGGTGTCCCAAGTTGGGGCAAGGGGACTGGGTCTTTATACTCCTGTATTAACCAATCATTGGAAATGAGCTGCCCTCAGAAAGGGGAGGAAAAACTGCCAGACTGTTCTTGCAAAGTGACTATATGATTTTGCATTCCCATGAGCAACATAAGGGAGTTCCAGTTACTCCACAAACTCATCAGCAGTTGGTATTGTCAGCTATTATTATTTTTAAAAATTCTTTTAGCCATTCTAGAGTGTGTGTATCTCCTTGTGGTTTTCATTTGCATTTCCCTATTGCTGAATGATGTTAAATGTCTTTTTCCATGCTTACATGCCATCTGCCTCTCTTCTTTGGTGAAATGCCTATTCAAGTCTGTCCAGTTTTTAAACATTTGGTGGTTTGTCTTGCTGCTGAATTTTAGAGTTCTTTATATTCTAGGTGCAAGTACCTTATCAGTTATGTTTTGCAAATATTTTCTTCTGGGCTGTCAGTTGTCTCTTCAAGAGATGTTTTTAAGAAGGAGTGATAGTAATCTCAACTCAGTGCCTAGATTTTGAAGGTAGGACAAGAAAGGTAGGACCAGGGTGGGGAAAACTGGAGTGGTCTAACTGTGCCTCCAGGAGTGCATCCAGGAAGATCAGTCAGTTTTATAAGACACAGTTTTCTGCTTCTATTGCTATAGCACATGGCACCAATATAGAATTACCAAAAATAAATACAGCAAATTATAACAAGCTTGATTGTGAAACTTTGAATTCCCTCCTACTAGGGAGATTCCTGCCAGTGAAAATAGCACTCACGTAATGCTAATTATACAAAGCAGTTTTTTACTCTGTATGTAATGAGGTAAATGGTAAGATGGTATTCAATAAATAAAATCAACTTTAAACAGAGAAGCTGCTGCTCTGAACATGCCTGGGTGTAGACAGCAAGTCGTCTCAGTTTCGGAAAGAGCCTGCAAGCTGCTCTGCATAGGTATATACATTTGGGTTGGTGCTCATTATTCTGAGAAAAGTCCCACACAACCTTTTGTCTTCTGACAAAGTGCACGTCTCTCATTACCCCCTACATGCTGAGCTCAAAGTCATGTGAGAAGTTCCAGCTCCAAGGAGGCAGACACCCGCTGTTCTCAAAGCTAATTAATTTGTGTTCCCTAGAAAGCAGAACCTAAGACAAGGCTTTTGGTGCAGAGGGTTATTGGGGGCAAGGGATCTCAGGAAGCAAGTGTGACGTTATGGGGAAAGTGAGACAGGGAAGGAGAATAAACTGATTAAAGATGTAGTGAATGATGTCACTACTATTGTGTATTTCCCCTATACTGACTGTCCAATTTCCCGGCTTCTGTGGGTTTTGCTCTTCATGGATTAAACATGCAGCCTTCATTATAGAAGCATTCTTGAACTATTAGAATTGCCTTATCTGGAGCCAGTGAGAATCAGGAGTGCCTGGGAGTTTATAGTCCCTTGGATCCCCATGCTCCAGAGTGGCCCATAGCCAATGGCTAGTACAAAAGTATGAAAGCACAGCTCCCTTGCCTCCAGGTGGGACACATTCTATGGTGTAATTTACTTTGCATAATTTCCCAAGACTGGGATTCACCTGAAATCTCTCTTTGCTTATTTCTTCCCTAGCCCTGCTCTGTTTCCCCTATACCCTTACTGCGCTCTCCTGGGAACACATCCTTAATAAATTGCTCACACAAAAATCCACATTTCAAGGTCTGTTTCTGGGGACAGGACCAAGACCTAAGGATGCATTATGGAGATTGCCTCTATGGGAAATGGGACCATTATTCTTCCAGTACGTTCTGGAAAGCATACAGAAACCTGAGCTCCCCCAACCCCACGTCGTCTGAGGGCTGGGAGGCTGGAACATTTATCTCCTGCTTGCAGTCTCCTATTGGTTGAAGGATAGACTCTGGGTGCTGTTAACTTCTCTCTATTTCTTGGCTGGGATATTGTTGTCCCTGTGAATAAGGTTCTCAAGGCATCAGAAAAGGATTCAAGGCATCAGAAAAGTCCCCCAGGCAGAAAGTGGAAAGATGACTGTGGAAAGCCGAAGATGGGACTTCTGAGCTTGAGTGTAACTGTCCGTGGTAGATGTGGGTGAATTCAGAGGCGGGCCAAGGAATGTGATGTAAGGCATCAGAATTGTGTGTTAGGGTGACCTAGCAAGTATAACCTGAAGAACTATAACCCTGTGATCCCCCTGGACAAGGCATGACTGAAGTCTGTGCTTTAGCTAGTTGAGGGAGCAGTCGACAGAGTTCAACAGTTATACTATGTGACAGGGATAGTGCATCAGCAACTGGAAACTAGGGTTAGCCTGTCAAACTAGGCTGTGTGACCCCTAAAGATGTATCAAGATATCCCAAGGGATTTGTTTCAGTCAGCTTGCATTACCCTAACAGCATACCACAAGCTGGGTGGTTTAAACAAGAGACATTTTTTTCTCACAGTTTTGAAGGCTGGAAGTCCAAGATCAACATGCCAGCATAATTGAATTTTGGTGTGAAATTAAAATAGAATCCTAAGTCCCCCAGCAGACTGAATGGACCCCTCTTGGCCAAGGGGAATCCCAGTAAAACTGAAAACTAAGTTCCCTGGCCATGACAAGACAGAGGTTTGGTCACGCCTCAGTGCAACCCCTTCCTCACTAACCTTTCCCAGATTATTTCCTGAGTTAAACAGAAACCAACCCTGAAAAAAAACAAAAAAACGGAAGATTTGTTCCATGATTGACTTCATCCAATCGCCTGATGCTGCAACCAGATTCCCTTCCCTTTTTGTGGTTTTGACACAGCAAATGACCATTTATACCTTGTGTTTCTTCCTTATGTTCTTTCCATGGACTGGTTTTAGCTGGCTTTTAAAGGTTGTACACAAGACACCTCTGTGTTCTTTGTTTCACCTTTTGACATATAGGGCCAAATTGTAATACATTTAAATGTTAAGTCTCCATCCCAAAGTGAACATGGGATGCATGTAACATATATATTTGCCTACTATGCATGTATGAGTTCCCCCTTCATGAATATTTGTAGCTATACATATTCATATTGTCTAGATATGTATACTTGGCTAACCTGTTCAGCATAAATTCCTGTCTCACCCTTCCTCCCTTAAAGTGCCTGCTTTTGGTCATAGCTAAAGGCTCCATTTCCCAGCTTGCAGACTGTAACCCTTTTTATGAAATAAAACTATTCTTTCCAAATTTATAGAGTTCGTGATATATATATATATATATATGTGTATATATATATATAATTATTATTATTATTATTATTATTTGAGATGGAGTTTCATTCTTGTTGCCCAGGCTGGAGTGCAATGGTGTGATCTCGACTCATTGCAACTTCTGCCTCCCAGGTTCAAGCGATTCCCCTGTTTCAGCTTCCCAAGTTGCTGGGATTGCAGGCATGTGCCACCACGCCCCTCTAATTTTGTATTTTTAGTAGAGATGGGGTTTCACCATGTTGGTCAGGCTGGTCTCGAACTCCTGACCTCAGGTGATCCACCCACCTTGGCCTCCCAAAGTGCTGGGGATTGCAGGTGTGAGCCACCTTGCCTGGCCGACTTTGTGATTTTTAAGTTGACATTCTTGAGGCCTCTCTTTCTGGCTTGCAGATGGCCACCTTCTCACCGTGTTTTCACTTGGCCTTTTCTCTGCATGCACACTCTTGGTGTCTTTTCCTTTTCTTATAAGGACACCAGTCATGTTGGATTAGGGCCCCACCTTTATGACCTTGCTTAACCTTAATTACTTCCCTAAAGGCCCTATCTCCAGATATGGTTACATTGGGGGTTATGGCTTCAACATATGAATTTGGCAGGGTGGGGGGGAACACAGTTCAGTCTATAACAAGTACATGGACATGGAAATTTTGTGAGAATCAGTTTCTAGACTCTAAATTCCCATATGTACTATTTGCTAAAAATGAGAACATACATGCCATCATGTGTCATGAAGATTCTCCTTTTTACTTCTCCTTTCATAATTGTCTTTTTCCCACTTACAAAACACAGGCTTGCCTTTCACCCATCCCAGATTTTACTAAGGTGCATTGATTGCCCTGGGATGTAAAAACACCCTGCAAACCAACATATAGGCAATTAGACATTAGACAATTAGACACAGCTTCTTTTAACCAAGGTATCATAAGCCTGCTATTAGGTTTCATGTTTTGCTCTGGTATGCACATTCTCTTAAGGATAAATTAAGAAATTGGAGTGAACATGGGGTACTTTAGCTCGTGTTGGAGTAGTCTGAATTTAGTTACATATTTAGACTGGAGAAGCAGAGGTGATGATAAATTTCTTTTGACAGTGTTCAGGGGATGGGAGAGGCAAGGGCTTTTAAGAATGCACACATTATTCCTGAGAAAGAGTCTGAAAGAAAAGGAAAGAGAGTGTTGGAAAAATGACAATGCCATGCCTTATTTCATCCAGGTGACAATAACAAGGCTTCATAATATGAATATTAAAGAAAAGTTAAAGTATTATGAGAAACATCAATCTTTTACAAAGCTCATTTTTCTGCATTTTCAACGTTCTCAGTAATTAGATAGAGAATGAAAAATTTCATTCATCTACATCTCAGTGTCTGTTTTAAGCTCCAAGGATTTGGTGAAAACAACATTAATTTACACGCTAAGATAAAAGTGCTGTATAAAGCCATAACAGTGTTTCAATTTTCCCAGCCCTTTCTGTGTATACAATATTACAAAAGGTGCCTCTAAGTGGAAGAGTAACAGGGATAATGAATTGCCGTGTTTTACATTTAAGTAGTCTTTTAAAGTATACTTCCCACCGAAAAAAATGAGAAAGTGGATGATTGATTTGACTAGGTAAATCCTTTTGCAAATCATATACTTTTCCATTATTTGTTTTCAAGTAATTTGAAAGAGGACCTAATAAGGTTATTAGCAGATACATCATTAAAGATGTTTTCTGGAGCTGGGTGTGGTGGCGAGTACCCATAGTCTCAGCTACTCAAGGAGGCTGAGGTGGGAGGATTACTTGAGCCCAGGAGTTTGGGGCTCCAGTGCCCTATGATCCTACCACTGCACTCCAGCCCAGGTGACATAGGGATACTGTGTCTCTTAAAAAAAAGATGCTTTCTGATTAAATAACTACTATTTGATTTTTGCCGTATGACTTGGAATGGAGTAACTTTGCTATAATGAAACTATTTCTATTCATTTACTTGTCTAGGTGAACAGTGTTATTCAATTCTTACATCTATAAACATAATACAAATTTACTGTAACCTTTTAAAAATACTAAGTATATTATTTAGTTCTCTCATGAAAGGCCCACTCTGTGCACGGGTCTGACTTACTCTGTAGAGATTCAAGGCAAGAGTGGGGAACAGTTCCTGGCCCTGTACTCTGCCTTTTTTTTTTTTTTTGCTTTTTTGTTTTTCTTTTCCTTACTATAAGACAGGAAGGCACAGCCCAGGTTGTTTTTCTACTAAGTTTGGGCCTAGGGAGCCTGTGGACCTATTCACTAATTACGTAAAGAAATGGCAGGGAATCATTTCATGACACTCTTTCTTTAGACAAAATAGCATTAGCTCCACTGCTTTGAAATAACTCTTAGCAAAATGCCTTTAAAAAAGGCCACAGTGTTTGCTATATAATTAGGGAGCTCTGAGGCCTCAATGAGAATGGAGTAATGTATATATTTCCTCAATGGTTTTGAGAATCTAACACTTTTAGCATCTTTGATTGTAAATTTTCTAGGAGAGCAGTCTTTAAACAACATACCACTCATAATAACCAGCCCTACATGAATAGATCTTATTTATTTAAATTAGGAGTTGGTAGAATTTTCCATGACCAACTAACTTTACTTGATCCTTTTTGTTACACTTTATATAAATGAGAGCTCAGCAATATAATTATGTATTCATTGTACTCATTAATATCTTAACACTATTAAAGTGAGAAAAAAACAGTGGGAAGTGCCTTGTTGTTACAGTAAGTTTTAATTTTGAAAAGAACCTGCACTCACTGCAAAGAAAATGTGAAAGTTAAGATGACGGTAAACTAAACTGGTTGATTTTAAGGGACTCTGAGGGAATGAAGAAGAGAGAAAAAAATCATGCCATATTTGACTCCAGAAAATAAACAGCTTCATCATACATCAGTGCCCAAAATATATACAAGTGAACATTAGAATTGCAAATGAATTGGGGGAGGAAAGAACTGTCTGCTTTTACATAATTTTGTTTTGCACTGGGCTAGGGGATTTTTTCCTTGTGAAAAAAATGGAATCTAATGAATCTGATTCCACTTGAAAAAGTGGAATCTAATAAACTTGATTAATTAGAAAAAGGAATGGCATTCATGGCAGAACAACATCTTATCACAGATAAATGCTTAACTTGTAAAGCATGATGCCTTGTATGTGCATATATTCAGGTGCCAAAGTCTTGAAATTTACATTCTGATGAGCCACAGTCTGCCTGATTAAATGACCAGGTCTTGGGATACAGAACTCTTATCATTTGATTTTGAATTCCCCTGAGAGAATAAGCAATGATCAGTAACTACCTACTTCATACTGCCTCCTAAACACTGATCTCATTTTTAAACAGAAACTAAATGGGGATTTCTAATGTGATTATTATTACTATGTTTTGGAATTTTTCTGCCAATCTCATTTTGAATGTAAGCATGATGTACCTCTTTCTTTTTCTATTTAGGGGACTAAAATGAAAGTTAGATGAAGGCAAATCTGGGGGTAGAACCCAGCTCTTCTAAACGTGTGACCTCAGGCAAGTCACTCTAGAATTTGAGGCTTGGATTTGGAACTTTATTACCATTTACAAAAGATTTAATATTTTTATTCACTTTTAATGTATTGCATCTACTTACACCTCAATGTAAGACCTAGAAGAGATAACTTGACTTCTTCTTTTTTCTTTTTCTTTTTTTTACAGATAGTACAGATAAAAGGGCTTGCAAAAATGAGGTGTGGATGCCCACAATTAAACCCTCTTTACTTGGATGAATAAAGCAGCTCAGGGTCAATGTAGGTGACCTGGCATCTGTCCCTGTGCTCTGGTAACTCAACTTTAGCTGCATTATAGCTGGGGGAGCCCAACCTCTATAGAATCCAGGGCCATCTTTAGTGTATTTTCAATTTGAATAACTCTAGATAAAAATGGAGGAATAAAAAGGATGTTACCTAATGACAAACTAAAGGAGAAATCCCATGAAATAATGAAAAGCCAACGTGTGCTCTGTATGTAAATGTGAGGATGCACTGGGCAGTGAGGAGAGAAGTGAGATCCACACTTGGCATTCAGAGTGAGAATCACCAGATTGAGAATAAGGACTCAGGGAGAAACACTGGGAAATATCTCTCAGAAGAGATATGGCTGTTCTCTTGCTTGAAAACCCTGTATTATCTTCATTTGAGGGAGTTAGCCTGCAGGGAAATGCCAAGTCTCATCAAAACACCCTCACTATCTTCCAATGCTTCCTGACCCATAACTGGAGTCCAGTCACAGCACGCCCAGTGAGGGCCAAGTGCTAAGACTGAGTGAAAAGGAGAGCACTTAAACATTGGCAAAATGACAAGGTTTTAGCTAAATTGTATCAGCAACAATATGAGAAATATGTATGAGAATGAATTCTGAAGGTTCTAGACCAAGGGATATGAAATATATCATTGGCCAAGTATAACTGTTATTAATGAATTCTGCTTCATCCAGAAACTTAACAATTTGGACAATTTAGAGAAACTGGATTGCATATATTACCTGAAACAGCTGGGAGTGGTTGACTAAAATCTGAACTCAAGAGTGGACTGTACAGACAGTCCCTGACTTACGATGGTTTAACTTGATTTTTTTTGACTTCTGGATTGTGTGAAATCTATTCTCATTCAGTACGCTCTTCGACTTCCCTTAAGGTTATGTCCGGATAAACCCATTGTAAGTTGAAATATCGTCAGTCGAAAATGCACTTTTCGCTTATGATAGTTTTCAATTTATGATGGGTTTATCAGGAAGAACATTCGTATTCAGAAAGATGCCTGAATTAAGTAAGTTAAGATGCCAGAAGTAGCCAGAAGTATCCAAAAGTTGCCTGAAGGAATCCACAAGCTTAGAGAGTGTAAGGGGCAAGGAAAAAACTTTTCCTTGGCCTTGTGAAGGTTCACTGAAAATCAACTGAGAAAAGGCAAATTAAATAGAAGAAAAGGCATGCAAGACTTTATTTTAATATGTCTAACATGAGGGAATCCCAGGAGAATGATTACCCAATAACCCAGTGGGGTACAGAAATTCATATACCTTTTTCATAGGGGAAGGGGGAGATAGGGCTTGTAGACAACTCTTTTGAGGAGTAGTAACTTATTATTAGGGAGAATAATGGACAAAAGTTAACTTATAAATGATTCTCTTTGGAATTTGAGTCTGAGAGGCAGGCATTATTTTGTGGAAAATGTCTGTCCAGATGTGGTGGCATTCCTGTCTTCTTTTCTGAGATGGATAATGAGATTTCAAGGAAGGGAGGAAGGCAACTGTTTGTTTTGAAAAAAAACTTTCCTGGTCAGATCAGGGAAATTCCAGAGAAAGTCTCTCCCTCTACTTTGAGCAGGTAGAAAAAGATAAGGCTAGAGGGATCTTGATTCTGAGGCAGCTTCTAAGATTTCTCAGCATATCAAAGCATGAATCTTTGAAGGTATGGTTTTCTGAGTTCCAACAAGAGATAAGAATGTTGGAGTGAGTTTATTATGTGTGCCCCACACCACCTACCTCTCTCACTATTTCCTCTGGCAAGATGTAGATGACATACTCCCTTCTTGAGGCACTGAGAAATCCATGGGTGGGGGAGCTTCAGAAGCTCTTTCATAGCTTTTTTCTTCAGGTTAGCAATCATGGTGGGACATGCTGCCATTGAACTGAGCTTCCTCATTTAATTAGGAATGGTGGGATCCCAGAATCATAGAGGCCAAGGGAAAGCACTTAACCACTAGAGAAAAGGTGGGTATGATATGCTTTGCATTTGTGTCCCCACCCAAATCTCATTTCAAATTGTAATTCCTAATGTTTGAGGTGAGGCCTGGTGGGAGGTGATTGGATCAGCGGGGCAGATTTCTCCCTTGCTGTTCTCATGATAGTGAGTGATTTCCCACAAGATCTGATTGCTTAAAAGTGTATAGCACTTCCCCCTTTGCTCTCTTCCTCTTGCTCTGGCCGTGTAAGACATTGCCTGCTTCCCCTTCGTCTTCCACAATGATTGTAAGTTTCCTGAGGCCTCCACAGCCATGCTTCCTGTACATTCTGCAGAACTGTGAGCCAATTAAACCTCTTTTCTTTATAAATTACCCAGTCTCGGCCGGGCGCGGTGGCTCAAGCCTATAATCCCAGCACTTTGGGAAGCCGAGATGGGCGGATCACGAGGTCAGGAGATCGAGACCATCCTGGCTAACCCGGTGAAACCCCGTCTCTACTAAAAAATACAAAAAACTAGCCAGGCGAGGTGGCGGGCGCCTGTAGTCCCAGCTACTCGGGAGGCTGAGGCAGGAGAATGGCGTAAACCCAGGAGGCGGAGCTTGCAGTGAGCTGAGATCCGGCCACTGCACTCCAGCCTGGGCGACAGAGCGAGACTCCGTCTCAAAAAAAAAAAAAAAAAAAAAAAATTTCCCAGTCTCAGGTATTTCTTTATAGTGTGAGAACAGACTAATACGGGGTGCAATTACCAAAATGGCCAGAGCCAGAGTGGAATCAGTTTTGTCCTGTAGGGATCTTTGGGGATGGTTTATTGATCTCAGTGTCCCTAAGACTGAAATAAGTTATCAGCCTATTGTCACGGTTCACCTTCCTCAGGACAAAACTCTGATACAAAATTTGCGTTATGAAATTTTCTTGGGAAATGCTCTTGGGATCAATACCCATGGGAAAGTGAAGGAAGCAGCATTAGGCAAAAAAAGCTGAGATGGATCTGCAGAGTGTTCTGATTTGGAGCAAAGGTGCCTGACTTTTATGCCTCTGTACTGACCTGCCATTTGATATAGGCTGCCCCCAGCAAGGGGCATAATCTTGGGCAAGAAAGTTCTCTCTTTAGGCCCAGGCAAGCTCCAAAGAAGGACTTGACTGAGATGTTGCTGCCAACACCCTCATCAGTTGTGGTAATGAATGCTCCAGTCTTAGAAGAAGGGTTGAGTTTGTGAAAGGTACCAAAGTATCCACACACCTACTGAAGTTTTATGGGATCTATATAACTAGGAGGAAAAATCTAGGTCTAGTGGAGAGAGACCTGACTTGAATTATTACAGTGAAAATCACGGTCTCTCACTCTGTTCAGAGACCTGAGCCAGGACACAGAATCAGAGCATCTTGAATAAGGGGATATTGGGTCCTCTAGAAGAAGGATCCCTATGATATTGCCGTAAGCATATATTGTAAATTTGTCTCCAAATTTTCCTCAGGCAATTTAGAGCCATTTATCAGGGACCACGGACTGGAGAATGGGAAGTAGTTACATCAAAGATCACCAGATGGTGGCTCAGAGTTGATCCTAGTCCTGGAGTTCTCAGAGGCTGCTGTGGCTCACCAAACAGAATGGCGGCTAGAGGCTAGTTGACTCATAGAATTTCAGGCTGAGAATATGATTATTTCCCCAGATTTGGAATTATGATAGACATACTCAGAATATGACAGAATCCCCACATTCTTTCCCAGGCTCAGACTGAAGGACATTACAGTAGGAGTAGCCAATAAAAACCCCTGGAACTTCCCTTTCCTACCAGGATAATAAATCATAAGCAGTATTACTTTCCTAAGGTAACCGCAAAAAGTGGTGTCACTATGAAAAAATTGAGAAAGATGGATCCTATCACATCACCACTTAACCTGCCTATTTGTCTTCTGCAGAAAGCGTCTGAGTCTTAGAGAATGGCTGTGGATAATCACACAGTTAATTGAGTGCTGACTCTCATTTCAGCAACTGCTCCATATGAGATCTCTTCTCAAGATGAAATCAACGTAGCTCTTGGAACCTACCTGGTCAGTAGAGGCTTCTTCTTGACCTCTGGGTAATACCACCTTCCCCTTATTCACTCCTCAGTCATACGACACTTCTATAGCTTATTTCTCTGGAATTCCTCTGCTTGAAATATCTAGAGTGGTGTAGATTGAATTCCCTGGGATGCAGACTAAAACAAATTAGCATACAGGGTATTTCTTCTATGCAGAGAAGGGAGGGCGGCACGATCAGGCAGAGGGAGAAATTGAGCACAAATTACAAGATCCACTGCAAGTGGGAAGTGGAGGGAGAAAGGGTGTTAGGGACAGTGAGGTGACACAGATGACAAGGTGATGCTCCATCCTAGGGTCAGTTATTCTGGGGTGGCCAGAAGAAACCTGACTAGAACTCCATACTAGTCAATTCCATGGCATAAGAAGTATTTCCTCATCAAATGATTGGTTCTCTATATTTCTCAGCTGTGCAAGCTCATATTATTCATAACCAGAGAATATACAGAGCAATATTTGTGCATACACATCACATGTAACAAATTTACTATAAGCTATATGATTGCATTAAGTGTTCTCTATGTTTCTCAAATTATTTTTGGAAGAAAAATTTCCAAAGCAGCAGCTCCTTTATGGCTGCAATGAACATCTTCGCAATTATACTTATTAAGTCTGTCCCACATCCTCTCTCCCCAACCCTGGATCTTCAGCTTTGCAAGAGAAGAAATGAGAGCTAATGAGACAGAGAGAGAGAGAGAGAGAGAGAGAGAGAGAGAGAGAGAGAGAGAGGAATGGAGTTTAGAAACAGAGCTAAAGGAATGCCTTCAAGATTTCTGAAGGCATGCTGCACCATTTTACATCCCTCCTTAAAAATGCATGGAGATGATCTAATTAGTTGGAGTGCTGATTTTTTCCCTGTATTTGTAAGAAGATCAACAGTGAGAAAACACTAACTGGAGCCTTTGTTGCTGAATGTCAAGAGAATCCCCAGAAAAGAGAATGTTATAGATGATAGGAAGTAAGGACATGAGAAATTTATCAGGAATGTTGGGGCAGATTTCAATGACACGTTGAGGGAAATGTATTAACAGATGACTGGGGGAAAGAAAAACTCAGAATGACGAATGATATAGCATTTGCTAGTGCTCGAGCTGACAGGAATGGAGGAGGAAGAATTGCAAGACACTGCCTCAGAACAGGACTGGCAGATGAAGCTGGCTGCCCTTGTGGCATCATGCCATGCTCCCTAGGAAAGTTGTCTCCATCATCTTTCCTTGCTGTACCCCCAGTTATCTCTGAACTTTCTGTTAGATATTACTTCATTGTGTGATATTTTCTATATAATTGCATTTTGAAGCTTATAGCACCTAGCACAAAGCTGGGTTTGTGTGACTATATTCTGTAAACACTTTCTGATTATTTTGAAAATGTAAATTCTGTTAGGAGTAGGAACGTGGCATTGCATGTTTCATAGGAAATGAGTACATATGACATACGTTTTCCTTAGCTATTTGAGAGCTCTGGACCTGCACCTGAGATGTGGGACATTAGGAAAAAGGGTGCTAAAAAAAAAGAGGAAATGCCCCCCAATGGTCCCCAAAAATCTGCCCTTCCTATTTTCTCATGCAGCTTCAGGCCATGGAAAAATTGTGTGATGAAGTCAGTGTTGTGGGTTCAGATCCCACTCTGAACTCATTTTTTTATAGTTAAAGATTATAATACTAACTCTACATCATTAGCTAAAAGATGTTTTGTGTAGAACACATCTCTCCCTTAATTCCACCATACTGATAGAGCAGTTGCTTTCATTTTCGTGCTCCCTTCCAGTATGCGTTCCTATACATATTTTAAATAATTATAATGGTAGCAAAGATATTTTATGTTTTGATTTTTCACAGAAAATAATTTTTCCATGTTGTTACAGTCTTAATTATAGTTTTTCATGGGCTTCTGTGCAATTACTCAATTGTATTCCCATAGGACAGTTGTGCTAGTTTGTAATTTTCATACTACAGATAAGTCTCAAATTTGAGAAGAGAAACTACTTGGTCAAAGGAGTATGAATATTTAGACAGCATTTGAGATATTGCTGGATTCCAAAATGTGGCAACTTATAATCCACCAAACATTTCCACCTCACTTGCTAGTGTTATTCTTTTAAATGATTCTATTATTTTAATGAAAGTATTTGGTGTAAAATGTAACTGTGAAAATGTCTTACTATGTATTTCTTTGAGGGTTGGCAAGATTTAGTGGGTCCCCATATGTTTAAAATGATATCAAAATGAAAAGTTGTGTGTGTGTGTGTGTGTGTGTGTGTATGTGTGTGTGTATATATATATATATATGACAAGTTTACAGAGAAGTTACAAGAAGAATACAAAGATCTCTGTGTACCGGTACCTGTACCCTAATGCATCAGTTGCACACATCTTGCCACATTGTTTTGTCATGAACCAGTTTTTCATGAACCTGCTGAAAGTATGCTGAATATACCATGTCGCTTTACTGCATTAATAATATTGCATTATGTTAAATTTTCCTGAATTTTATAGTTACACCATTATTATATAAGAAAATATCCTTGTTCTTAGGAAATATGCATTTGTTTTACTTAATCTACAGTTCATATCCCATTTTTACAAGTTGCTTCGATAGTATCTTTGAAAACAATTTTTTTCCTGTTCAGGAACGAACCAGTCCAAGACCATGCATGCACTTAGTCATCAAGCTTCTTCAGTTTCCTTTAATACGGAACATTTTCTCAGCTCTTTTTTGTCTTTCATTACCCTGACATTTTCAGAATATGGGCCAATTATTTTGTAGAATGTCCAGCAGTGTGCTGGTAAATGTTTAACAGATGTCTTAAAAAAAAAAAGTCCTGCTGTGTAGCATTTGCTGATTTCTCTGGTGTAAATATTCCTATCATGGCTGATGTCAAGCTCCCAATGTGATGTTGCTGAAAGTGCCATTGTGCCATTGGAAACAATTGTGCACAGTTGGCTCTCCCGAGCTGATATGTATGAGCCAGCTCCAGCACATCACTGAATCTACCTCAATTTGGGTTTGTCTGCTTGCTTTCTCATGAACATAACAGGAGCACCAACAAAGTAATGCAATGTCCTTCTTAGTGCATCATACCAAGGAGGCACATAATATAGATATGTTCTACCTGTACATATCTTTGAGTTCCTATCACATCACTATATGTGTGTGTGTGTGTGTGTGTGTGTGTGTGTGTGTGTGTGTGTGTGTTTATTTCTGCCTCAGTATATGGAATGGATGGAAATGAGGATATGGGGGTGTTCTGACATTCTGGTTGAAGTAGAGAAAGTCAAATCCTCAAAGTCCTGTCATCCCCATATTATGCCCCTGAAAGGTCTCTGAGTTGCACAATTTGAGAAAAATCACTATCCTAAAGACGGGAGTTGTTTTGTGCAGGCCTTAATAGTGGAGTATATAAGCCCAAAGCACCTACCAATAGGTAAGAAAAGTCTACACATAGAAACACAAACCCTGTTAGAGAAAATGTGGCTCATCCATAAATATATTCACTCAGAACAGAATCAGGAAGAGATCACAGAAGTCACAGTACTAGACTACAGTTCCAAGTTAGGAGTGTCAGTTTGCATTGAATTAAGTTGGATCTGGTGATGATACTCAGGGAAGAGAGGAGTGTCTTAGATTGTGGCACCCCAAAAGCCAACCTGGAGACAAGGATTTGGATGGTTTATTTGAGATCTGATCATAGGAAACACCAATAAGCAGAGGATGGAGTGGAAGAAAACTAATGCAGGGCGTGGCGGTGAGCAGTTGACTTCCCTAAGCAATCAGAACCTGATCCCACTGGGAACCACTGGGAAACTGTGCAGGGCATGTGCCAGAGTTGTTTTACCTGAGGTGCGAGGAAGCTGGGTATTTATCCACCAGCTCCCATCCATCACTGGCTGAAGGCTGCTCACAAGGGCATCAGACCCCTTGGAAATTTCTGCACTCATAGGTGAAACCTTGTCCTGTAGTCAGAGAAAGCCTCTTTTCAGTAGAAAGACATTAGCATCTACAGGAATGATGAAAGTGGCAGAGATATTGGCAGGTTGCAAACAGCGTCTGCTATAAAGGGCAAAAATATTTGCCTACCTGTGGAAATGGAAAAGTAAGATGTACTATATAACTGAACTCTAACCTGAGTCACTATAATGTCTAGGTCAGTTAAGACTTGAGAAGAATGAGAAAAGTGGCTCATCAGGCAAGGGTACACCTTTGTGGCTTCCAGATTCCCTTTACACCAGCTTCTCCTGCAGGTCTTGGCTGTTCCTTTTAGACAAACACAGACTTTTACTGCATGTATATGTGTCAAGGATGAGTTTACTCTGCAACCCTTAGTTATAGGAAATATCACATTCTTTTATTTCTTCCAATTAAATTTCATATATTCATAACCCTGCCCACTTCTTAGTTGGCAGGATATTTAATCTCATGCATTACTAGAACTCCCTAAACCTCAGTACATAAAACGTACAGGGTCCCGTTTTATGTGGGGCTAGAGAACCATTATAGAGATTAGGTCCTCAGTCCATGGTGGTATACTATTATTCCTTTATTCTGTCACTGATTGGTAATTCATTCAGTACTGCCTGGGCTCAGAGAGGCCCCCTTGTGGTGACCATCACCTAAAGAGACCCTTATCACTTCTCTCATGGCTGAATAGCACAGTCCCGAGGCTATACAGAATCCCTTGTGATTGCCCATTAGGGTGCAGTTTCAGATGGGGCCGAGTCTTTACCATATGTACTTCTCCTCCAGTTCCCATACTTACCTGCAAGTACATGCTTCCACTCCTCTCTCTCAGGGACTACAAATCATAATCCTTAGCAATGAGCTTCAAAAGCCCTTTACTCTGTTCTAAAAACCCTTTATTACCCTGTCTCAGAGCCTGAGACAAGAATGTAAGAACAGGTAGTTTAGTCCCAAAGAAGGGAATAGGAAGAGAGAGGGAATGGAAAAAGCCAGTGAAATGCACATGAATGATCTGGTTTTTCTAAGAGCAACTGAAGCTCTCTGTCTCCTTGGGGACCTTATTATTGTTTCACCAGGACTGGAACATTTATCTGTTTATTTTTGTCCTTCATTGGTTAAAGTTTTCCCTTGGGAGGCATCCACACCCCCATATTTCCAGGTTGCACCTGTGTGGAGCTGATCAGGCTTTCTGAGCTTGCGAGAAAGCTCTGAGGCAGCAAAGCAGTTCCCAAATGAATGTGGGATACTGGCAATGTACAGTAAATTATCTGCCTATGCTAAAATTGGGTGGGGTGAGGTTTGGTAGCATGATACACTGTAAGTATCTGTTAAATACCTGTTTTGGACATGAATCTCATCCACTTCCTCAGATTCTCTTGCCTACTTCTCTCTGAAGGTGCCATCTGCTGCCCAGGCTTCTCCACCATTACCATCTTTGCTGAGATCCCTAGGCTGGCTGGAGTCAAGTTGCATCCTGGGACTTTGATGGCCCATATAACCCATACTCTGGGCTAATCCATGCCAACACCCGCTCCATTTTCAGACTTAGATGAAATACCACACTCTGGGGGCATCTGGCTTCCTGAAAGACTGACAAGGGGCTGGATGACACAATCTAGAAGTAAAGGGGCGTTAGCTCTCTGTGAGGTAAACCTTGGCCAATGGAAAACAGGAGGCATGAGGGAGCTGATCATATAAATTCCTTCTCCTTTCTCTCTTCCATGGACTGCTGTGACATGTGGTTTCTTCTTGCACCTTCCAGAGGAATCCTGGTACAAGGAGACATACATGCCAACTTACCAATGCTTGAGTTTCTTGGCTTATCATAAAGCTGTGGCCAATGCAGTAACAAATTATGTCACTTATTTTTGCTTGCCTCATTGCCCTTTTTCTTTCTCACTCTCACTGTCATGAGCTTGTACCAAATAAAATGGCAGTGCTCTAATCCTTACCTTGGGTTCTGCTTATTAGAGCACCCAGACTAAGAAACCATGCTTCTTTTTTTTTTTTTTTTTTTTTTCCGAGACAGAGTCTTGCTCTGTCACCCAGGCTGGAGTGCAGTGGCACGTCTTGGCTCACTGCAACCTCTGCCGCCTTGGTTCAAGCGATTCTCCTGCCTCAGCCTCCTGAATAGCTGGGATTACAGGCACACGCCACCATGCCGGCTAATTTTTCTATTTTTATTAGAGACGGAGTTTCACCATGTTGGCCAGGCTGGTCTCGAACTCCTGACCTCATGATCCACCTGCCTTGGCCTCCCAAAGTGCTGGGATTACAGGTGTGAGCCACCGTGCCCGGCCTGAAACTATGCTTCTTATACCTCCCCCACCTGCACCCTTGCTAGTAGTGGTGGTGTATGAGACAAACCAGACATCTTGAATCACATTCTGGAGAAAAGGTATAAAAGAAGGTGCTGACCAATATTCTGGTTTTACTTGTTGATGCTAGAGATAAGTGACTATGAAAAAAATTTATAAGAACCTTTTTTCCCTTTATTTGTAATATCCCTAAATTAAGTAGTAGATATCTTGTCTTAAGAAGAAAAATTCTGGACTAATTTTTACTCCCAGATTGTATCTGCATGCCACAGAAGACTTAGACAATCTTCTGATCACACGGGTGCTCTTAAATGCAGAGAGAGACAAATCATACCATGATCGCCTCTATCATGGTAAATTATAAGCTAAATGGAAGACAAAGGTTTATTTTCAAAGGGCAGGGGGTTCTAATTATTCTAGAAGGTTGTACAGTGTTAATGGGAAGAATTAATGACTTATTAAAATCATGCCTGTCCAGTGCGCTGACCTAAATGCGCCAGTGGGACATACTTCCATCTATAGTTACTTAACTCAAATATATTTTTAATTAAATAGATTTGCATATCAAAGATCAGTTTCTTCTAAGTTAATTCTCTCTTATTTCTTCAAGAGTGGTATACTTAGACTCGATGTAGCTCTGTGACAATAAATATGTCACATAACTTACTGGCATCTAATCTATCTAAGGAAAGGATGCTACACTTACTGATACTTGATTCTGTATGGAAAAGGACTTTAAAATTCTAAATTATACTCTTCCTAAAGGTAGAGACCAACCTAGGCCATCATAGAATAACTGCAGAACTGTCATTCCATGCTCTCTGAACCTTGTCTGCCTCAAGTTGAAAATCTTGATCTAAGTAGGTTTAGACCAAAGGTCAGCACTTCCTCAGCTCTTATCTATGGAACCTTTTCTTCCCCAAGATTCACAACACTCTAGTTACATTTTACCTTCCACGGTACCCATAGTTCCTCCTATTATTCCATCACTTTAATGAGAAAACAATGAATGGGCAAAAATAATGACTAGATAAAACATACTATTTTTGAGATAGCAGTTTTTAGATGCTGCAATGTTAGCTGAAATACAGTAATGAAATATTTTTAAAAATAATATTACAGGCTGGGTACAATGGCTTACGCGTGTAATCCCAGCACTTTGGGAGGCTGAGACGGGCGGATTGCAAGGTCAGGAGATTGGGACCGGCCTGACCAACATGGTGAAACCCCGTCTCTACTAAAATACAAAAAATTAGCTGGATGTGGTGGTGTGCACCTGTGGTCCCAGCTATTCGGGAGGCTGAGGCAGGAGAATTGCTTGAACCCAGGAGGCAGAGGTTGCGGTGAATGGAGATCGTGCCACTGCACTCCAGCCTGGTGACAGGGCAAGACTCAGTCTCAAAAAATATATATAATAATCATATTACAGGTTACTCTTATAATAATAAGTACACATTTAGACTTAAGTGATAGAATTTCAACATGTAAATCTTATAAGTGGATTGTCATTTCAGGTTATAGAATTTTTACATATATTTGAAAATGAATACTGAGGTGTTAATGATAAATCTGGAAAAATGACATGGCCTTTTAATATTATGGATCTTATTGAGGGAGGCCAGAAATGATGGTGATGTGGGTGTTTGGCCATTCAGCTTTTCAAAAGTTGATATATAAGAGGAATATTTGATTTTGGTTAAATACCAAGGCTGAAGCCAACTTTCAAGTATCCTTAGCATTCTGTTCCTGCTTTAGGCTTTTAATAAGTTTTCTTTTTGAAATTACTTTTAAAATGTACTTTTGATGAGAAAGCTGCCAAGGCCATTGCCGGATCTGAAGCACCTCTAGTACCCACTCACAGTTGTGAATGTGCCAGGCTCTGTTCCCCACTGGGAGAATGTGCACATTTCCCCATGACTCCTCTTTGCTTTTAACTTTGGATGTGCTCATTTATTTCTTTCAATTTTTTTAGAGACAAGGTCTCTCTCTGTCATCCAGGCTGGAGTGCAGTTGTATGATCATAGCTCACTGTAGCCTCGAGCTCCTGGGCCCAAGCTATCCTCCTGCCTCAGCCTCCCAAAGCACTGGGATTACAGGCATGAGCTGCCACACCCAGGCTCATTTTTAATGGTGCCAAAAAACTAAAGAAACAAAAAATAGAAAGAAAGAAGTTATTAGATAAATTTGACCACTACTTTAGGTCACATTTTGGAGAAATGAGTAGCTTGAGGTATAAGAAGACGTGGAAATCCTATCTGCCTAGCATGTTGAAATAGTTCTGCGAAGTATCTTGAGGCCATAAAAGAAAAGAGAAAGGAGAAAACCCAGATAAAGAACTACAAAATTGTATAAGCTCTTTGAAGGCAGAGGCCATGGTTTCTGTTTCTTCATTATGATTTTGTACTGGAAAAATTAAACTTCCAGCAGCCTTTTCCCACCTAGTAAAAGAGCTATCCTGGTCAAAAGAAAACTCTAGGAAAAGGAAACCCCATGTTTTTAATGATTTTTCCTCTTCCACATCCTCTGTGACAGTTTAGTGAGCAATCACTAATTATTCCAACAAATATTTGTCGAATGTCTTCTATGTGGCACTTCCCATTGCCATAAAGATATGAACAAGACAAACTTCATCTTTGCCTCAGGGTCTAGCTAAAGTTTAAGCCCTAGCTAACTTTGCCTTGTGGATGACTTAGAATAGCCTCAGCCACATGCAGAGGGTACATCCGATCCTCTGATATATTTTGTAGGAAATACCACAGCTTCCATACTTCCATGTTCTCTTACATTCTTTCAAAGAATCAGAATTTCTTGGAGTATTAAAATTAAGGTTCTATTTATTAAAATGCATATAAATAAGATAATTAAACAACCAGACTATTTTCAGTATATACAAAACCAAGCCTGGAGCGGGGAAGTATTTCCCAGGATCTCTCATTCTGTACCTCCAACACCATATATTCCAAACACAGGAATAAAAATAATGTTGCAGATGGCTCCATTCAAAGAACATGCTGGGTTATTTTTATATCTTTCCCATGTTTATAAGTGTGTAGTCACTGATGTGTTTTTGCTGTAGCCATTGTATACATCTGCAGAACAATTTCTTAGACAAAATGCAATCCTTCTTATATGAATATTTGCCTCTTTCATCACTTAGATCATCTTAAATAATCCATTTTCAATGAGCTGTAATTTTTAGAGGCCAAGATACACATTAGAGGGCTTATTTTGTAAAAAGAGCTAATTTGAATTCTCCCTATATTAGTCAGGGCCCCAACAGGAAACAGATGATGCTCTTGAATTAGGATACTTCAAGGAGGGATTAATAAAGGCACTATTTATAAAGATGTGGGCGGGACATAGAGGAACCGTAAATGATATTTCAGGAACCACAAAACTTAGTACTGGTAACGATGAAGATGTTACCAGTTCCCAGCCTGAAGGGAGATGAGAAAGCACTAACTGGGACCCAGAAGGCAAGAGTTTTCTAGGGAAGTTTGCCTTCAGTTGAGAAACCCACCCAGCTCAAGACAAACTGTCAGGGAGGGAGATGTGGAAATAAATACTTTGACCTCACTTTATTTTTGCCCTAATCTTCCGCTAAGGGTCTTTATGAGCCAAATCTAAGTGGAAACTAAAGGACAAAGAAGACATTGATATAACTTATATAGACCAGGCTCTCAAGGCAGAAAGCAGGATGGAGAAAGATGGAGTATAGGTCTAGAGGGGCAAATGGAAGATATCCTGCTACAATATCCCTGTTAATTAGAAACCCCTTTAGCTTTGGGGCAAGGAGATTACAAAATAATTCTTTTGCTTAAGTCACGTTTCCAACTTTGTACATTTATATATGTCTTTACTGAACCCTTATTTTGTACTAAGCTCTATTTGGTGTAAGTAAAATAAACAAAAATCTCTTCCTGCAAGCAATATTCTATTGGTGGCCACTTCTCTCAGTCAAGAGTCATTTTGTTGCAAGAGAAAGTCACTCAAGTTAGGAATTTTAAAAAATATTGCTTGTAAGAAATTCTCCTGATTGTTGCAAATCTGTTAAGCAACTACTCCCTGGGATCTCTACTACACACCTCTCTTCTTTCTTTCTGTCCCCCATCTCTCTCTCCATACCTCCTTCCAACCCCCCAAAAAGTGATTTTGCTTCTCCACATATTTCTCCAAATCTGTTCCTTTCTCATTTAGGCAGACTTCATTTTGAGGTTCTTATTGTCTACTTCCCTATATTTTCAGTATGCATGTGCTTTGGTATCTACTCTGTTTCTGGTCATGTATATGAAAGTGCTTTGAAAACTTTGAAGCAGTGGCCATCCTCTTCCAGCCTATATTGCCTCCACTCCAAAAATGTTGTTCACGTGACAGTTGCTCTCCTATTGCCATATCCACTCACCCATTTGTTCATTTTTGAAAATTTATTTGAATATGTATTGAGTACTTTTGCACTCCAGAGGTAAAGGGGGAATTACCAAGGAATGATGGACATTTCATTTACTGAAGTTGGCGTTGGTGCTGGGGTAGGCTGGCATATGATGAACTATGGGCTGTGGGGAGAAATCACTAGCAGGTAAAAGAAACCAAAGCCAGAGTTCAAAGTGATATCCTTTCAAGTCAGATCTCAGATCTAAACACAGTGCCCAAGAAATGGGAGCACAGACTAACCAGTCTGCAGAGTGGTTGAAACATAGTAGAGGGCCCATTAGACTGAAGCAAGAATCTGGGTCCACCAAGAGCAGAAACTATCTCAGAGATTGTTTAACGTTTCTACACTCAGCAAACTCTTACACATGGTAAGAGTTGTGGGGGATAGAGCTGGTTCCTGCTCTCAAGTGATTTTACTCTTTTACAAAGGTACAATAGGCAGTTGTTGATGGTTTAAATGGTCCCCTTTTAGTGCTTTTGACTCTATCTCCTTCTGTCTGCATTTTCCTTAATATTGACACGTACTGAACACTTCTATTCCATTTCGAAATAACAAGTTAATGTGCTGCCCTTTGCAAGCATGGTTTTCATTTTGTTCCTGTTTATTTCGCAATAATACATAACTCTCTCTCTCTCTCTCGGTGTGTGTACATATCCATGTTTCAATAGGAGTTGAAAAAGTTCAGGGGTATTGTGTCTGTTAATTGATCTACACTGTCTTCTGCAGAGGTTTTGTGATGGAAGTGAAGTCGTAGTTTATGCCTTCACCATTTTTCTAGCCCCTGGTTTTGAAGAACAACCATGGCCTAGACAGTGCGACTCGAGTTGACGTTCGGAAAGAGAATTCCCTATATCCAAGGTGTTGTTCTGCATGTAACGTATCGTCTAGGATTTTGAAACAGTTGGGACAAAAGCGCACCTGTTTGGATTCACTCTCCCTGGGGTGCAGGTACCATGTTATTTATTTTACTCTAGACCAGCTTTCTAAAAGTTGGAGTGCAAGTAGAACTGCCTGAAAATCTTCTTGGAAGTGCAGAAGCATAAATCATACCCTTGGGGACTGTGATCCCATAGATCACAGGTGCATTTGTTTTCTAGGGCTGCTGTAACAAATTGCCGCAAAACTAGACAGCTTAAACAACAGAAATGTATTGTCTCATGATTCTGGAGGCTGGACCCTAAGATCAAGGTGTTGGCAGGGTCACCCTCCTTCTGAAAGGGATAGAAAAAGATCTTTTCCAGACGTCCTTCCTAACTTGTGGTAGCTCCTGGGCTTGTGGCAGCATAACTTCTGTCCTCACATGGTATTCTCTCTGTACGTATGTGTGTCCAAATTTCTTTCTTTTATAAGGACACAAGTCGTATTGGATGAGAAGCCCACCCTACTCCAATTTAAGTAATTTAAGAATTATTTAACTAATTACTTCTGTAATGACCCTATTTTCAAATAGCACCACATTCTGAGGCACTAGGGGCTAAGACTTCAATGTATGAATTTTGAAAAGACACAATTCAACACATAATGATGGATAACTACTAGAAACTGGCATTTTTACATGATGTATCAAAACCCCCTTAAGCTTCTGTTTATAATTTTGGCCCAATCTTGGATTCCAGTAGCCTTGATATGAAACAGTTCGAAGTAGAGTGGTCTGTTTCACACAGGTGCACCTGGATAGCACTGGCTAGCACTGTTACACCTGGATAGCACCTGTTAACAATTCAAAGTAGATTGCGCTGTTTCACACAGGTGCACCTGGATAGCACTTTTCCCCCAGCCAGCACCTTGTGTTTCTTGCTTCTTGCCCCAGGCTTCTCTCACACAATAGCATGGAATCCTGCTGCCTCCCAATCAGCTGTGACACATGAGTAACTCAGAATATGGAGGAGTTAACACTCCTTGGGCGGCCCTTGGCCGATGGGGGATGAGATGCAATAAATAGATGATTTCTCTCTCTCATCCCCAGGTGAATAGGTCTGAGATCTATTTCATTAGGATTTTTAGAAATTTCTTCAAATTCAAACACCAGTTACTAGTAGCAGTGGCCAACTTGGTAATGCATTTTTTGTTGTCTTGTCCAGCTTCCCTTTTATTTCTTAAGTTTTTTACCCTTGCTTCCTGAGTTCACTTCCCAAATAAATGATGTGTATCAAAACCTTTGCCTCAAAGTCTGCTTATGGAGATCCAAGCTTCCCAGGTGATCCGGATGTAAGTGATCCATGGACCAATATTTGAGAAATCCTCCAAATCTCAGTGCAAAACAAGATGGGTTAAAATTACTCTTAATGTGTTTGTTAAATAAGACATTCCCCACACCACTCTCTTTCTTTAATCCAAGAAATATGCAAGAGAGATTCTGAAGCCAGGAGTTATATGAGAAGTCCAAAATCAAAGTAAATCTCAGAATGAGGAGCAGGCCAGGTGCAATGGCTCATGCTTGTTATTTCAGTACTTTGGGAGACCGAGGCAGGTGGATCACTTGATCCCAGGAGTTCAAGACTAGCCTGGCCAACGTGGTGAAATCCCATCTCTACAAGAAATACAAAAAATTAGCCCGGCTTGTTGGCACACGCTTGTAGTCCCAGCTACTTGGGAGGCCGGGACCAGGGGCATCACTTGAGCCCAGGAGTTTGAGGCTACAGTGAGCTATGATTGCACCGCTGCACTCTGACCTGGGCAACAGAGACAGACCCTGTCTCTGAAAAATAAAAAATAAAAAACTAAAAGAAAAATGAGGAGCAAACCGCCCTCTGTGACAGAAGCCAGCAAGTACCCAGATACTATGGCTAGTACTGTCTGTCCTCAGAAGATACCTGGGTGATGGGTCAATGTGATTCAATTATCAAAGCCTCATTATCTCTGTGTACTTAGAAAATTTATTTTGAGGCCCTCTAAAGCTGTGGGTCAGACACTGTCACCCTTTCACGAAGCAGGGTCCTATGAGGCCCCACAGGTGATGAAGAGATGGGAAGGCCAGCGGGTTAATAGAATGTGATCATCTCTCTGCTGTGTCTCATGGAAACAGGACTCATGTCACAGAAAAGCCTATGCTAGTCTGAAAGCTTCATTTAAATAAGCCCCCAATTTATAATAACCTTAAACGTGGCAGAACTGATGTTCTAACCTGAATTTTATGCTTCTGCTAGTAGGCTGACAGAGGGCCAGTTCTCTCCGGGGCTGACTCAGCAGTTTAAAAAGCCAAACAATTACTAACCAGAATGGCCAGCTCAGCAGAAAGGATGACAACTGCGGTCTCTGAATAGCAGGATTTAAAATCCATGCCTGAGCTTGTCAGTCCTATGTGCCTAGACACAGTTGGGGGAAAAATCCCTGGGGGAGAAGAGAAATAAACAGAGGAAGATAAATTCAAAAATTATATATACATAAATACTGTGTGTGTGTGCATGTGTTCAAATGATAGCATTATCTTAACCAAGGATAAGATATTTAGTGTCCAGAAAACTGCTTTCTTCATGGATGACCCATCATGGAGGAAGAGTGAACAAAACAATATAACAAGGACAGACCAGCCAGGCTGGGCCTAAGCAAAGATCCTAAATCTGCTGGTAATGGAACAAGCCATTGAATGGATATCTTAATACCCATGTTGCACTTGAAGGGATTTGACTTGGGTAGATTTGGGTTTATACCACAACTATACCACTTACCAGCTGAGTGCCAGCTAGATATTTCACTTCTCTGATAATACTACCTTGTAGGGTTGTGAGGATTAAATAAAAGAATGGGTTAAAGGTATCCAGCTTAATTCTTAGTACAGAGTAGCCATTCAATAAATGGTGTATATTATAGTATTGCTATAAAAAAACAGTTTTAGTGAACTATAATTTAGTGTACATAGGATGCATCTTGGACTTTATGTAAGCAATCTTAGTTTATGAAGTACTTAAAGAACCTAGTTACATTACAGCCCCTGGACATGGACTACAAGAACAGAATTAGAGGAAATCTTGTGTATATACGAGATAATTAAATGTATGCATTTGTGTGTATCATATAGTGTTATATATTTATATGTCTGCATTTATATTTTTATTTTAAATATTCTTCTTTTAAATCTCTGTTCTTTCTTGTCCTTGTGTTTTCATGGTTGCAGTATCTTCTCAGCTCTGAGAGGTGCTGATAGATTATTTGGGAAGAGGAAAGGTTAAACAAAATGACTGTTTCCTCTAATTGCTTTTTTTTGCTCACCTGATGATCCTTGGCTGTCTGTTTACATTTACAAGAGGGACACTAAAAAGCTGATTGGAAGCTTTTAGAGTTGAATTGATCAACTGTGAATATTTCCATAGGGTTATCTGACTGGGCGGTTTCTTTGGGGAACCTTTGATTAAGGCTTTCCTCTTTGGGGGAGATCATATTCCTTAGAGTAGGCTCTTCTTGTAGCCTCAAGGCTTGCCTTAAGGATGAAGGCATGGTGGCTGGAATTCTGAGAGCAACATGGAAAAGAGAGCTGGGGAGACCTCACTGTCCATATTATCTGTTTCCATCGTGAACACAAGGCACAAAGACCCTACTTTTGACCTTTCCAGAAAATAAATCTCCAATAATGTTCTATGGTGAGTGGCAGAAATTTCAAAGGGTAAAAGAGTAGATCTAGCAACCTAATTGTTTCCTAAATAGATTTTGAACTCAATTTCCTTCTTTTGGATCTTTCCTTTCCCCTTTTCTTCCCCACTTCTAAAGATACATAAATGCTGTCATTGGAGGTTTTGTTGTGTAAGTTGAAGTACATTGTGTTGTTTCCTTGTGGATCTCTCCAAATTCAGTGTTCTCATGTCTCCTAAAATCTTTTATGCCTGCTTGTCCATCAGCTTTCCAGTTTCCAAAATTTTGTTAGTGTTGCATCCTCTCCTGTTTCCCTACATTTTGTGGTTTTATGGCTTTAAAAACATAAAAATAATAAAAATTTATTGATGTAAGTTTGTTCAATCTGCTCTTTACCTATACATATATACTTTTATTATGATCCTGAATTACTTTCTTATTTTATTATAATCCCGACTTAGAGATATTTAATGTAGACGTTTTACCTTTTGTCCTTTGCATAGACAGTATACAGCAAAGCAAAGTTCCAAAAATGAAGTACAAAAGTGGAAAAGAAATGGATTTTGTGCCTTGGGCTGTGTACTTGAAACTGGCCTTCAGTCCTGTCACATTCATGGTCTCATATTTGGTTAGGACATTTATGAGTGTTTCTTCTCACAATTCCCCTTGTGACTAGTTTAATGAAATACGCACTGTCTTCGTCTGGTATCTTCCCTCAAGAATGTGTCATATGAGACACTGAGGTCCATGTCTCAGAACTGCTCCCTAAGTTCTTGGTACCTCTAAGAATGTTAAATAGACAAGTGCAAGGACCAGGAAAAGGCATTGAGGGGTGTGTGTGTGTGTGTGTGTGTGTGTGTGTGTGTGTGTGTGTCTGTGTCTGTGTGTAGACTTTTTTTGGACACTGATATGGGCTGTGCTTTCAATTCTCATTCTACTTATTGAC
This sequence comes from Macaca fascicularis, assembly GCF_037993035.2. Lineage (NCBI taxonomy): Eukaryota > Metazoa > Chordata > Mammalia > Primates > Cercopithecidae > Macaca > Macaca fascicularis. Next base: position 43,566,931 of record NC_088395.1, on the reverse strand, counting down.
ATGAACTTCGGTGGTCATGAATAAAGCAAGCTCACGTTGCCTGGTGATGAACTTGGTTATGCAAGCTGTTTCTTATTCTGGCACACCTGTTCCAGCTTTCCCAGAAAGTTCAGCAAATACAGATTGTAGTTCCTTCCAAAACCTGTGATCCAGACATTCCCTCTTTGGGATGTGCTGCCCTTGTTTTCCCTTCCCACAGTACATCAAAAAATCAGAGGAAGGTAGGGCAAAAAAACAAAACAACAACAACAACAACAAAAAACAAACCCACAACAACAACAACAAAAGAAAACCTCCTTTTGATCTCTTCCAGGGGAGCTGCCATATCTTTCTGTTGTCACTGCCAGCCTGTCATATTGCCTCCTGTTTCTTCACTTACATCCAGAAAAGAAAAAAAAAATTGCAGATGTTTCTGAAGCATCAAACTTCTAAAGCTTATTTATCAGTTCTCCTAGTGTCTGATCCAGGAAACTCCACCACATAAATCTTGGGTCCAAGAAGCTGTCATTGAACCCCTCTGGGCATCAGTTTCTCTATCTATGACATAAGGAGATGAAAACCTATGATCCCTTCCAAACTTTAATAATTGTTCTCTATCTTTTGTTCACCCAGACTGTACCAGGGAGGATCTATATTTATACGAATTCAATTTTAGCAACCAAATGGAGAAGCAAGACATCAAAGCAGCCCTCTGATTAGACGTTGTTAATAGAGAGGATGGTAGATCTGTTAATCAAGGAGAGAGAGAACTGTTCTTTCTTCTTTCACAGGACATTGGCTATTGCCTTGGGGAAAATAACTTAAGCCATTTTAGATCAAAATGGGGATGAGCAATCCTGCGACCAGACACACAGATTATTGTGAGAGATATGATACGGTGTAGGTAATGGAGAGAAGGAGAGAGAAATGGGGAGGGGAGCTACTCTGGCTGACAGAATAGCCAAAAGAAGTAAGAGAATTGAGGTCGGTATGGGCAAGCCTTACCCTTCTAGGAATGAGCATGGATCAGGAGTAAAACTGAAAGAGGCTTTATCCTCTTTCCCCAGAGGAACCTTTAGAAAAGTTGAAGGGAAGCAGAGGCATGGGCACTAGGAACAGCCAGTCTTTGGGAGCTGTTTGTCAGGGAATGAGACAGACCAGAAGTGAAACTGGAGAGGGGTGGAGTAGTAAGAACTCGGGGCCAGGAAGCCAGGCTTCCAATTCTGGTTCCACAACTAACTAGCTGGACGATTTGACCGGGTCTAGGCTTCAGGTTTCTCATCTGAAAGACTAGCAAATTGGATTACTTCTCTCTAAGATCTGAGTGTTAACATTCTTATGATTCTATGAAATGGAAAAGCGAAGGTTCCTCTACATTTGTGAAAATACAGTTATTATTTTGATGATAATAATGCCAGTTACTGGCTACTATTAATTGATTGTTATATGCTAGGCATTGAATTTAGCATTTTATATCCATTACAACTTGTGAGTGAGGTAGTTATTTGCAAAAAGCACAGATAAATATTTTACCAAAATTACACATTTAATAAGAGGCAAAGCCATAATTCAAACTCAGTCTAATACACAATGAATTTTGAATCATAGAACTAGAGATTACCTTAAATTTAAACAAAGTATCAAAGCCAATATTTCCTTTGAACATATGAGGAAACAGAAGACTAGAATTCTTATCGCAGTTCTCATCATAGGTATAAGCTTGAGAAAGTCACGCCCCTTCCTCAGTTTTCTGGATCTCTAATTCTAACTGTAGCTTTTTTCCCCAATGCCCTAGGTTGCCTTGCTAAGAAAAATTACATCAAGCTGGTCCGCAGCTGTGTCTTTCAAGAAATAACAGCTTAGGGCACAGGGAAGTAACCTGAAACCCTTGGAGAAGGACAGTCTTTCAGACAGGCTGGGTTCAGTATTTCTGAAAGGTCCTTTGCTTATGTATGTGACTTTCAGGACCTGATTGGATGTGACTTGTTTTTTAATGAAAACCTGTTTTCCAGAACCTTATACTCTGGTTCCCACTCCATTCAAATTAGTGTATGTAGCACTCATTTCCAGTGTGTAAGATTTGCCTTGTCAAAGTTTACACAAGGTGTCAGCATTGCTAGGGGGCCAACATAGTGCCCTGCTTATATTTTTCCAGTGTGAAAGTTTCCTGTCCTCTGTGAGCACTTACTGAGAAAGGCTGGTGGCTTTGCTGTGTTATTTAATTTTGAACTGCCCTGGACCATTTCTGGAGTGAAGAGCAAAGCAGTAGGAGAGACAAAAACAGTAACCCAGGAAGTAAAGAGGGGGAAAGAAATACAGTAAACCTGTAAGAGCTTTCTTTTCACCTTGGACTGTATCTCAACGAATGCCCTCTTTTCAAATGGCCTTCTTCTCCCCACTTTTATTTTAGGATACAAATTTAAATGGTACTTTAATATTTGATGTAAAATAAATCAAAAACCCATAATACAAAATTATATATTACAGCTGCTATCATGCAACAATGAGCTTTCATAATGAAAAATCACTGGAAGGTGATATTTGAAAATAAAAATTGTTTTGAATTATGGTTGCTTGTATTTGTTCTCAATGTGCTTACTAATTGTTTTATGGCCTTTTAATTAATCAAGCACAGAGCTTTTAAATAAGTCTCTAATAGAAAAATGGGCAAAGGAGGCTGGACACGGTGACTCGTGCCTGTAATCCCAGCACTTTGGGAGGCCGAGGTGGGTGGATCACCTCAGGTCAGAAGTTTGAGACCAGCCTGGCCAATATGGTGAAACCGCATCTCTACTAAAAATACAAAAATTAGCCTGATGCGTGGCATGTGCCTGTAATTCCAGGTACTCAGGAAGCTGAGGCAGGAGAATCACTTGAACCCAGGAGGTGGAGGTTGCAGTGAGCTGAGATCGCGTCACTGTACTCCATTCTGGGTATGACAGAGTGAGACTCCATCTCAAAAAGAAAAAAAGAAAGAAAGAAAGAAAAACAGGCTAAGGATATAAGAAATTCACAAAAGAAGCAAAAACATGATCAATAAACATCAAAATTGCACAATTATATTTGTATTAAGCTGCACACTGTGATGGTTAATGTTATGTGTCAACTTCACTGGGCTATGAAGAGCTCAGACATTTGGCCAAAGATTAATTGGGTGTGTCCATGAGGGTATTTCTGGATGAGATTAGCATCGAATCAGTAGACTGATTAAAGGAGATGGCCCTCCGTAATATGAGAGTGCCTCATCCAGTCAATACCTGAATAGAACAAAAGACTAAGTAAGAGGAACTTCACCTGCCTGACTGCCTGAACTGTGATATCTGGCCTTTTCTTATTTTAGGAGTTAAACTGAAAAATTGGGTCTTCCTAGGTCACAAGCCTGCTGCCTTTCACAAAGGAACTTATACCATTAGCTCTCCTGGTTCTCAGGCCTTTCGACTAAGAAAGAAAATACACTATCGGCTCTCTGGGGTCTCCAGCTTGCCAACACCTCTCTCTCTCTCTGTTTCTCCATGGAAACAGAATCTATCTATCTATCTATCTATCTATCTATCTATCTATCTATCTGTCATCTCTCTGAAATAGACATGTGTAGAGGATATATATCCTCTCTATATAGAGATTTTATATTACATGTAATATATATTACAGCTGCTATCATGCAACAATGAGTTTTCATAATGAAAAATCACTGGAAGGTGATACTTGAAAATAAAAATCGTTTTGAATTATGGTTGCTTGTATTTGTTCTCAATATGCTTACTGATTGTTTTATGGCCTTTTAATTAATCAAGCACAGAGCTTTTAAATGAGCCTCCGATAGAAAAATGGGCAAAGGAGGCTGGACATGGTGACTCATGCCTATAATCCCAGCACTATATATATATATATATATATAATCTCTCTATATAGAGAGAGGATATATGTCCTCTTAATTCTGTTTCTCTGGAGAACCCTGATTAATACAGTATCTTAACAATAATAAAATATCTTATGCCTATTGTATAACTAATGTGTACTGTATTAATACCTCCCCAAAATTCATATGTTGAAGTTCTAACCCCCAGTACATTGGAATGTAACCTTATTTGTAATTAGGGTAATTGCAGATATAACTAGTTAAGATGAGGTAATACTGGACTATGGTGGGCCCCTAATCCAATGTGACTGATGCCTTTATACAAAGGGGGAAATTTGGAGATAGACACACACAGGAAAAACACCATGTAAAGATAAATGCAGACTTAAACAAGCCAAAGAATGCCAAAGATTGCTAACAACCACCAGGAGGTAGGGAAGGGCATGGAACATGGAACCACCAGGAGGTAGGGAGGGGCATGAGGACATTCTCCCTCACTGTTCTCAGAAGAAACCCATCCTGCCAACACCTTGATCTCAGACTTCTAGCCTCTAGAACTGTGAGACAGCAAATTTCCGTTGCTTAATCCATTCAGTTTGTGATACTTTGTTATGGTCACCCTAGCAAGCTAATATACATTTCATGTTAGAAAAAGTTAAAAGATGGATACAATCCAGCTGTGGAGAAATAGGTACTCATAAAGTTGGAGAAAGTGTGATAAGTACTTCTCTAAAAGCACTTTAGGAACAGGAGTAAAATAAAATTTCATGCATTTACAAAAGTACTTAGGAATTTATTTAACAGGATTATATACTCACAGAGCTGCTGGTAAGCATAAAAATTTCAAACAATCAAAATTTGTGTCAATAATGAAATGGGTAAAAAGTTATGGTACATAAATAATATAAAATTAATATATCTAGTTCAAAGAATGAGACAGGTCTAATTGAGTTGGTAGAAATGCTGTCCTTGATATGTTGGTTAATGAATGAAGCAATTCACAAAAAAGCAAGTGAAATTTATAAGTGTGTATATATGATGAATAAATAAAAGTTGGTGTATTAGTCTTTTCTCATGCTGCTAATAGAGACATATCCAAGACTGGGTAATTTATGAGGGAAAGTAATTTAATTGACCACAGTTCCACATGTCTGGAGAGGCCTCACAATCACCGTGGAAGGGAAAGGAGGAGCAAAGTCACATCTTACATGGTGGCAGGCAAGGCAAGAGATTTTGTGCAGGGGAACTCCCATTTATAAAACCATCCGATCTTGTGAGACTTATTACTACCACAAAAACAGGATGGGGAAAACTGCCCCCATGATTCAATTATCTCCACCTGGCCCCCCCTTGACATGTGGTAATTATTACAATTCAAGATGAGATGTGGGTGGGAGCACAGCCAAACCATATCAGTTGGCAAAATGTGCATACATAGTAAAACTATTAAAGTAGTTACCTTTGTGGACAAGGGTTAGGAGTGTAAAAGTTCATCCCTTTTTGTTATATGTTCTTTCCTTGCTTGTTTTACAATGAGCAGGAATTCTTTATGGTATTATGAAAAAACCAGAAAGCATAGTTTCAGAAAAAGGACATTCCCATTTGAATTCATGGCCAAAGATTCCTCTAATAACACACCATCATAGAAATTTCTGCTGCCTGCCTCATCAGATTCTGGGCCCATACCACTCTTAATGCTGTGGCACTTACTCCAGGACTCTCATATTCTAAGGCTGTGCTAACCACAGTGACAGCACTGACCACTATTGTAGACAGAGGGTAGTGAGGGCATAACTGTAGGCTCCTCAACACATTAATTTGAAGAGATACCACTGCCCACATATTAATAATTCTATATTGATTCTAAGGCTCTCTTAGCATGCCTTCTTTCTTCATTCACCTCAAATTTTCTTGTTACAGCTTGGCTTACAGGTGAGTTCATCAAATATAGTTCTCAGCAACACTAAGATGGCCTTTTCCAAATTCTGCATCTATGATGACACCACCAGCATTTTACTAAACATATCTTGTTATTTTTTAAATTGTTTATTGAAGGTATGATTGACATATAACAGATAAATAGCACATATTTTAAGTGTAGAATTTGATACATTTTGACATATGTATACACCCATGAAACCATCACCACAATCAAGATAAAGAACATATCCATCCTTGCCAAAAGCGTTCTCTTGCCCCTTTGTAATGCCTCACTCATGCCTCATTCCTGCTCTTCTCCAACCCTCTAGTCTCTAGACCACTACCAATGTGCTTTCTGTCACTATAGACTAGTTATTAGGCTGGTGCAGAAGTAAACTTTTAATGGCATAAACCGTGATTACTTCTGCACCACCCTAATGAAATTTTCTAGATATGTAAATAAATGGAATCATATAATATGTACTATTTATTTGTCTGCTTTCACTCAGCATAATGATTTTGAGATTGTGACCATTTTGTGTGTTTCGGTAGTTGGTTCCTTAGTATTATTAGACAGTATTTCATGGTATGGATATAACACAATTTATTAATCTATTCATCTATTGATGAAAAATTTGGGTTGTTTTATTTTTGTCTATTAAAAATAAAGCTGCTACAAACATACAAGTCATTGTGAACTCCTTTTTTTCATTTCTCGTATGTAAATATCTAGGAGTAGGGTGGCTAGGTTAGACTTTGGGCATATGTTGCACTTTTTAAAAAACGTCCAAAGTAAAAAAAAAAAAAAAAAAAAAAAAACTTCCAAAGTATTTTTCAAAGTGGACGTCCCATTCTACATTTCCATTAAGAATTTATGAGAGTTTCACTTGCTTCATGTCCTTGCTAGTTCTTGATACTGTCAGGATTTCTAATTTTAACCATTCTAACAGGTGTGTAATCTCATTGGGGCTTTAATTTGAATTTCTCTAATGATTAATGATGTTGAACATGTTTTTGTGGGCTTATTTGCCATCCATATGTCTTCTTTGATTGGCCTGTTTACTTATTATTGTGACTTAAGAGTTCTTTAAATATTCTGGACACATGTCTTTTATCAAATATGTGATTGGCAAATGTTTTCTCCTTGTGCATGACTTGCTTTTTCATTTTTTCAATGGTGTATTTTGAGGAAAATTTCTTAATTTTGGTGAATCCCTGTTTATTCAGTTTTTCTTCTATAAATTGTGCTTGGCTATTACACTTAAGAAATCTTTATGTAACTCAATTCACAAAGATTTTCTCATATATTTTCTTCTAGAAGTTTTATAAATTTAGCTTTGTGTAACTTTGTATCCTGCCAATTTGCTAATTTCACTTGTTCTAGTATTCTTTTATTTGGTAATGTAGGATTTTATACATAAATAATCATATCATCTGATAAGGTAGTTTTAATTATTATTTTTCAATTTTTGTGCCTTTTATTTCCTTTTTTAAAACTCTTATTTCACTGGCTGGACTCTACAATGTACTGTTGAATAGAAGTGAGGAAAGGGGATATTCTTGCCTTTTTTCTTTTAATCTTAGGAGAAAATAATTTAGTTATTCACCACAAGTATGGTAGTGACTATACACTTTTTAAAGATGTCCTTTATCAGTATGAGACAGTTTCCTTTTATTCCTAGTTTACTGAGAGTTTTAATCAGAAATAGATGTTGAAACTTTTCAAATGTTTTTCTATATCTGTTGATGTTGTTTTCTCTTTTTAAATCTCTTAAACCAAAATATGAAACCAATCTACTCTGAGAATAATTCTAATCTGATCCTTTTTTTATATTGTTGAATTAAATTTGTAAAATGGTAAGAAGTTTTTTTTTGTTTTTTTTTTTGTTTTTTTTGTATTTATCCTCTTTGGCTTTGTATGTCTTCTAGCATCTATGGCTTTTTTTTCTTTCTTTTTATTTATTTATTTATTTTTAATTTTTTATTATGCTTTAAGTTCTAGGGTACATGTGCACAATGTGCAGGTTTGCTACATATGTATACATGTGCCATGTTGGTGTGCTGCACCCATTAACTCATCATTTACATTAGGCATATCTCCTAATGCTATCCCTCCCCCCTCCTTGTACCCCACAACAGGCCCCGGTGTGTGATGTTCCCCTTCCTGTGTCTAAATGTTCTCATTGTTCAATTCCCACCTATAAGTGAGAACATGCGGTGTTTGGTTTTCTGTTCTTGTGATAGTTTGCTGAGAATGATGGTTTCCAGCTGCATCCATGTCCCTACAAAGGACATGAACTCATCCTTTTTTATGGCTGCATAGTATTCCATGGTGTATATGTGCCACATTTTCTTAATCCAGTCTGTCACTGGTGGACATTTGGATTGATTCCAAGTCTTTGCTATTGTGAATAGTGCCGCAATAAACATACGTGTGCATGTGTCTTTATAGCAGCATGATGTATAATCCTTTGGGTATATACCCAGTAATGGGATGGCTGGGTCAAACGGTATTCCTAGTTCTAGATCCTTGAGGAATCACCACACTGTCTTCCACAATGGTTGAACTAGTTTATAGTCCCACCAACAGTGTAAAAGTGTTCTATTTCTCCACATCCTCTCCAGCACCTGTTTTTTTCCTGACTTTTTAATGGTTGCCATTCTAACTGGTGTGAGATGGTATCTCATTTTGGTTTTGATTTGCATTTCTCTGATGGCTAGTGATGATGAGCATTTTTTCATGTGTCTGTTGGCTGCATAAATGTCTTCTTTTGAGAATGGAACAGAACAGAGCCCTCAGAAATAATACCACACATCTACAACCATATGATCTTTGACAAACCTGACAAAAACAAGAAATGGGGAAAGGATTCCCTATTTAATAAATGGTGTTGGGAAAACTGGCTAACTATATGTAGAAAGCTGAAAATGGATCCCTTCCTTACACCTTATACAAAAATTAATTCAAGATGGATTAGAGGCTTAAATGTTAGACCTAAAACCATAAAAACCCTAGAAGAAAACCTAGGCAATACCATTCAGGACATAGGCATGGGCAAGGACTTCATGTCTAAAACACCAAAAGCAATGGCAACAAAAGCCAAAATTGACAAATGGGATCTAATTAAACTAAAGAGCTTCTGCACAGCAAAAGAAACTACCATCGGAGTGAACAGGCAACCTACAGAATGGGAGAAAATTTTTGCAATCTACTCATCTGACAAAGGGCTAATATCCAGAACCTACAAAGAACTCAAACAAATTTACAAGGAAAAAACAAACAGCCCCATCAAAAAGTGGGCAAAGGATATGAACAGACACTTCTCAAAAGAAGTTTTATATCTGTGTTCCTGAGGGATATTGCTCTGTAATATTATCTTTATAAAATGTCTTTGGTTTTGGTATCACAATATTTCTCAACTAATTGAAAGACTTTGAAAGTATTCCTTTCCTTTTAATTTTCTGTAGGAGTTTTGTTGAATTAGTATTATTTGGCCTTTAAATGATTGAAGGCTGGACATGGTGGCTCACACCTATAATCCCATCACTTTGGGAGGCCAAGGTGGGAGGTTCGCTAGAGCCCAGGAGTTTGAGACCAGCCTGGGAAACAGAGGGAGACCTCATCTCTAAAAATAATTTTTAAAATTAGCTGGATGTAGTGGTGCATGCCTGTAGCCCCAGCTACTCAGGATTCTGAGGTGGGAGGATTCCTTGAGCCCAGGAGTTCAAGGCTGCAGGGAGCTATGATCATGCCACTGCATTCCAGCCTGGGTGACAGAGCAAGACCCTGTCTCAAAAAAAAAAAAAAAAAAAAAAGTTTGGTAGAAATCATTAGTAGAGCAGCTGTCTGAGCCTAGAATTTTTGTTTTGTGTTGATTTTGTGGGAAAGTTTTTAAATTACAAGTTAAATTTTTCAGTAGATATAGGAGTATTCTGGTTATCTCTTACTTTTTGAGTGATCATTGAGAATTCTGTCTTCCAAGTTATTTGTTCATTTCATAAAAGCTGTCAAATTTATTGGTATAAAGTTGTTCATAATATTCCCTTATTAAATGTGGTGGTTTTAAAATAGATTCACAAATAATTTGGCACTCCTCCCTTAAAGACACAGAAAATAAATTCTGCGCCACCCCCTCCATGTTTGAGTCGTGCTAAATGACCGGCTTCTATCAAATAAAATATGGCAGAATTAAAATTGTATGATGTCCAAGATTAGGATATAAAAGACATTGATGGCATCCTCCTTAATCTGTGTCTTGGATTGCCTACTCAATAGAAGCCAGCTGTCATGTGTAATGACACTCAAGTATAACCCCATGGAGAAACCTTCATGGCAAGAAATGGTGGCCTTCTGCCAAAAGGCAGCAAGGAACTTCGGCTTCCTGCCAACAGTCACGTGAATTAGCCATCTTGGAAGTGAGTCTTCTGGCCCTAGTCACATCTCCAGATGACTCTAGTCCTGGCTACCATATTGGCTACAATCTCACAAGTGACCTTGAGACAGAAACATCAAGATAAAATGCTCTGAAATTCCTGAGCCACATACATTTTAAGATAATATGTGTTTGTTTCTTGAAGCACTTAGACTGGGGACAATCTGTTACATATCAATGGAAAACTAACACAAATTTTTTTGTACTGAGAATGGAGTACTGGAATAGCCAAAAGCAAAAAAGTGGGAGTGGTTTGGAATTGAGCAGTGGGCACAACATGGAAGAGCACTGAGGAGAGAGTTAGTGAAAGATTGAAGATTTTTAAAGAAATTTAATTCCTGACTCACAGAAACTGTGAGATAATAAATGTTTGCTGGTTTAAGCTACCATGTTTTGTGATAATTACTATGCAGCAATAGATAACTAAGGCATTTTCCTTTTATTTTTATTTTATTTACTTATTTTAACTGTTATTTCATGTTCAAGAGTACACAGGCAGGTTTGTTATACAAGTAAATTGCGTGTCAGACGGTTTGGTGTCAGATTATTCCATCACCCAGATAGGTAGTTTTTCAATCCTCACCCTCCTCCCTCTCTTCACCCTTAAGTAGGCCCTGGTGTCTGTTGTTCCCCTCTATGTGTCCATGTGTTCCCATGATTTAGCTTCCACTTGTGAGTGAGAACATGTGGTGTTTGGTTTTCTGTTTCTGTGTTAATTTGCTAAGGATATTGGCCTCCAGCTCCAACCACATTTCTACAAAGGACCTGATCTCATTCTTGTTATGGCTGCATAATATTCCATGGTATATATGTACCATGTTTTCTTTATCCTGTCTACCATTGATGGTATTTAGGTTGAGTCCATGTCTTTGCTATTGTGAACAGTGCTGCAATGAACATACATGTGCATGTGTCTTTATGGTAGAATGATACATATTCCTTTGGGTATATACTCAGTAATGGAATTGCTGGGTAAAATAGCATTTCTGTTTTTAGTTCTTTGAGGAATTGCCACATTGCTTTCCACAATAGTTGAACTACTTTACACTACCACCAACAGTGTATAAGCTTTCCTTTTTCTCTGCAACCTTGCCAACACCTGTTATTTTTTGACTTTTTAATAGTAGCCATTCTAACTGGCATGAGATGATATCTCATTGTGGTTTTGATTTGCATTTCTCTAATGATCAGTGATATTGAACTTTTGTTCATATGCTTCTCAGCCACATGTCTGTCTTCTTTTGAAAAGAGTTCATGTCCTTTGCCTACTTTTTAATGGGGTTGTTTTTTTCTTTTAAATTTGTTTAAGTGCCTTATAGATGCTGGATATTAGACCTTTGTCAGATGCACAGTTTGCAAATTTTTCTCCCATTCTATAAGTTGTCTCTTTACTCTGTTGGATAGTTTCTTTTGCTGTGCAGGAGCTCTTTAGTTTAATTAGATCCCATTTGTCAATTTTTACTTTTGTTGCAATTGCTTTTGGCATCCTTGTCATAAAATCTTTGTTCATTCCTATGTCCAGAATCATATTTCCTATGTTTTCTTCTAAGTTTTTATAGTTTTGGGTTTTACATTTAAGTCTTTAATCCATCTTAATTTTTGTATATGGTATAAGGAAGGGGTCCAGTTTCAATCCTCTGCCTATGGCTAGCCAGTTATCCTACCACCATTTATTGAATAAGGAATCCTTTCTCTATTGCTTTCCTTGTCCGCTTTGTTGAAGATCAGATGGTTATAGGTGTGCAGCTCTATTTCTGAGCTCTCTATTCTGTTCCATTGGTCTATGTGTCTGTTTTTTGTACCAGTAACATGTTGTTTTGGTTAGTGTAGCCTTGTAGTATAGTTTGAAGTCAGGTAGCATGATGCCTCCAGTTTTGTTCTTTGTGCTTAGGATTGCCTTGGCTATTTGGGCTCTTTTTTGGTTACATGTGAATTTATAAATAGTTTTTCTTTCTACTTCTGTAAACAATGTCATTGATAGTTTGATAGAAATAGTATTGAATTCATAAATTGCTTTGGGCAGTATGGCCATTTAAATGATATTGATTCTATTCAGGAGCATGGCGTGTGTGTCCATTTATTTGTGTCATCTTCGATTTCTTTCAGCTGTGTTTTGTAGTTCTCATTGTAGAGATCTTTCACCTTCCTGGTTAGCTGTATTCCTAGGTATGTTCTTTTTGTGGCAGTTGTGCATGGGATTACATTCGTAATTTGGCTATCAGCTTGACTATTATTGGTGTATAGGAATGCTAGTGATTTTCATACATTGATTTTGTATCCTGAGACTTGGCACCAAAGTTGTTTATCAGCTTAAGAAGCTTTTGGGTAGGATTTTCTAGATATAGAATCATGTCATCTGCAAACAAAGATAGTTTGACTTCCTCTCTTTCTATTTAGATGTCTTTTATTTCTTTCTCTTGCCTGATTAGTCTGGCAAGGACTTCCAATACTATGTTGAATAGGAGTGATGAGATAGGGCATCCTTAACTTGTACCAGTTTTCAAGGGGAATGCTTCCAGTTTTTGCCCATTCAGTATGATGTTGGCAGTGGATTTTTCATAGATGGCTCTTATTATTTTGAGATATGTTTATTCAATGCCTAGTTTGTTTAGGGTTTTTTTTTTTTCTTTTCTTTTGATGGAGTTTCACTCTTTTTGCCCAGGCTGGAGTGCAATGGCATAATTTCAGCTCACTGCAACCTCCACCTCCCAGGTTCAAGCAATTCTCCTGCCTTAGCTTCCCAAGTCACTGGGGTTACAGGCTCCTGCCACCATGCCCAGCTAATTTTTGTATTTTTAGTAGAGATGGGATTTTGTCATGTTGGCAGGCTGGTCCAGAACTCCTGACCTCAGGTGATCCATCTGCCTCAGCCTCCCAAAGTGCTGGGATTGCAGGCATGAGCCACAGCGCCTGGATTGTTGAGGGTTTTTAACATGAAGGGATGTTGAATTTTATCAAAAACCTTTTCTGCATATATTGAGATGATTGTATGGTTTATGTTTTCAGTTCTGTTTATGTGATGAATCACAGTTACTGATTTGCAGCCAATTTATTGAACCAACTTTGCACCCCAGGGATAAAGCCTACTTGATTGTATTGGATTCACTTTTTTATGTGCCGATGGATTTGGTTTGCAAGTATTTTGTTGAGGATCTTTGCATCAATGTTCATCAAGGATATTGGCCTGAAGTTTTCTTTTTTGTGTGTGTCACTAACAGGTTTTGTGATCAAGATTATACTGACCTAATAGAATGAGTTGGTGAGGAGTCCCATCTCCTCACTTTTTTGGAATAGTTTCATTAGGCTTGGTACCAGCTCTTCTTTATACATCTGGTAGAGTTCAGCTGTGAATCTGTCTGGTCCTGGGGTTTTTCTGATTGGTAGGCTTTTCGTTACTGATTCAACTTCAGAACTCCTTATTAGTTTCTTCAGGGATTCAATCTCCTCTTGGTTCAATTTTGAGAAGTGATATGTTTCCAGGAATTTATCCATTTCTTCTAGGTTTTGTTACTTGTATCCATAGAGGTGTTCATAGTAGTATCTGAGAGTCTTTTGTATTTCTGTGGGAATCAGTGATAACTGTTTTGTCATTTCTGATTGTGTTTATTTGGATCTTCTCTCTTTTTTTCATTAGTCTAGCTAGTCTAGCTAGTTGTCTATCTATCTTATTGAGTCTTTCAACGAACCAAATCCTGGATTCATTGATCTTTTGTATAGCTTTTTGTATCTCAATTTTCTGCAGTTCAGCTATGATGTTGGTTATTTCTTATCTTTTGCTAGCTTTGGGGTTAGTTTGCTCTTGTTTTTCTAGTTCTTCTAGTTGTAATGTTGGGTTGTTAATTTGAGATATTTCTAAGTTTTTGATGTGGACTTTTAGTGCTGTAAAGTTCCCTCTTAACACTGTTTTAACTGTGTCCTAGAAATTTCTAAGTTTTTGATGTGGACTTTTAGTGCTGTAAAGTTCCCTCTTAACACTGTTTTAACTGTGTCCTAGAAATTCTGGTATATTTTTGCTCTTATTTTCAAAGAATTTTTTGATTCTTGCCTTAATTTCATTGTTTATCCAAAAGTCATTCAGAATCAAGTTGTTTAATTTCCATGTAATTGTATGGTTTTGAGTGAATTTTCTTAGTATTAATTTCTATTTTTATTGTATTGTGGTTCAGGAGAATGGTTGGTATGTTTTCAGCTTTTTTGAATTTGCTAAGGATTATTTCATGTTCTATTCTGTGGTCAGTTTTAGAGTGTGTGTCATGTGCAGATAAGAAGAATGTATATTCTGGTTTTTTTTGGGGGGGGGGTGGAGAGTTCTGTAGATGTCTATTAGGTTGATTTGTTCAAGTGTCAAGTTCAGGTCCTTAATATCTTTGTTAGTTTTCTGTCTCGATTATCTGTCTAATACTGTCAGTGGGCTGTTGAAGTCTCCCACTATT